>NC_136923.1:60249027-60849027 GCF_949752795.1 Hyperoodon ampullatus
AAATGGCAATAAGTACACATTATCAATAATTACTTTACATGTAAATGGACTAATTCTCTAATCTGGAGACATAGAATGGCTGAATAGGTTTCAAACAAACAAACAAACAAGATGCAGATATTATGCTGCCTACAAGAGATTCACTCCACACATAAGAACACATATAGACTGAAAGCAAAGGGATAAAAAAGATATTCCATGCAAATGGAAAGCAAAAGAAATCTGGGATGGTTATATTTATACCAGGCAAAGTAGACTTTAAAACAAAGACTTTAACAAGAGACAAAGAAGGGCATTACATTATGATAAAGGGGTCAATCCAACAAAAGATTTGTAAATATTTATGCACGCAACATAGAAACACCAAAATGTATGAAGCGAATATTAACAGACCTAAAGGAGAAATAGCCAGCAACGTAATGCTATTAGGTTACCTTAGTATTCCGCTTATATCAGTGGATGTCTGGACATAAAATCAATATGAAACACTGGCCTTAAATGACATGTTAGAACACATGAACTTAACTGGCATACACAGAGCATTTTGTCCAAAAGCAGCAGAATACACATTCTTCTCAAGTGCACATGGAAGGTTTTCCAGGATAGATCATAGTTATGCCACAAAACAAGCCTTAACAAATTTACGAAGATTGAGATCATATCAATACTCTTTTCCAACAAAAGCAGTATGAAACTAGAAATCAATTATAAGAAGAAAACTGAAATATTTCACAAATATGTAAAGATTAAACAAAATGCTACTGAACAAACAAATGGCTCAATGAAGAAATCAAAAGAGAAATAAAAAAATACCTTGAGACAAATGAAAATGGAAATACTATATACCAACTAATAAGAAAGTTCATAGCAATAAGTGCCTACCTCAAGAAACAAAAAAAAAAATCTCGACTTCCGGGTAAGATGGCAGAAGAGTAAGACGCGGAGATCACCTTCCTCCCCATGGATACACCAGAAATACAGCTACACGTGGAACAACTCCTACAGAACACATACTGAACGCTGGCAGAAGACCCCAGACCTCCCAAAAGGCAAGAAACTCCCCACATACCTGGGTAGGGCAAAGCGGAGAGATCCCCGCACAGAGGAGCGGTGCCGAGCGGCACGCACCAGCCCGAGAGGCTTGTCTGCTCGCCCGCCGGGGTGGGCGGCGCTGGAAGCTGAGGCTAGGGCTTCGGTCAGAGCGCAGGGAGAGGACTGGGGCTGGCGGGGAGAACTCAGTCTGAAGGGGGCTAATGTGCCACAGCTAGCCGGGAGGGAGTCCGGGAAAACTCTGGAGCTGCCGAAGAGGCAAGAGACTTTTTCTTCCCTCTTGGTTTCCTGGTGCGTGAGGAGAGGGGATTAAGAGCGCTGCTTAAAGGGGCTCCACAGACGGGCACGAGTCGCGGCTGAAAGCGCGGAGCCCAGAGACGGGCGTGGGACGCTGGGGCTGCTGCTGCCGCCGCCAAGAAGCCTGTGTGCGAGGGCAAGTCACTGTCCACACCGCCCTTCCGGGAGCCTGTTCAGCCCGCCACTGCCGGGGTCCCGGGATCCAGGGGCGGCTTCCCTGGGAGAACGCACGGCGTGCCTCGGGCTAGTGCAACATCACGCCGACCTCTGCCACTGCAGGCTCGCCCCGCACTCCGTGCCCCTCCCTCCCGCCCGGCCTGAGTGAGCCAGAGTCCCCGAAGAGGCTGCTCCTTTAACCCGGTCCTGTCTGAGTGAAGAACAGACGCCCTCCAGCGACCTACATGCAGAGGCGGGGCCAAATCCAAAGCTGAAACCCAGGAGCTGTGAGAACAAAGAAGAGAAAGGGAAACCTCTCCCAGCAGCCTCAGAAGCAGCGGATTAAAGCTCCACAATCAACTTGATGTACTCTGCATCTGTGGAATTCATGAATAGACAACAAATCATCCCAAATTGAGGAGCCAGGAGTCAGTGCTGTGCCTCTGAGGTGGGAGAGCCAACTTCAGGACACTGGTCCACAAGAGACCTCCAAGCTCCACATAATATCAAACGGTGAAAATCTTCCAGAGATCTCCATCTCAACACCAGCAACCAGCTTCACTCAACGACCAGCAAGCTACAGTGCTGGACACCCTATGCCAAACAACTAACAAGACAGGAACACAACGCCACCCATTAGCAGAGAGGTGGCCTAAAATCATAAAAAGTCTGCAGACACCCCAAAACACACCACCAGACGTGGACATGCCCACCAGAAAGACAAGATCCAGCCTCATCCACCAGAACACAGGCACTAGTCCCCACCACCAGGAAGCCTACACAATCCACTGAACCAACCTTAGCCACTGGGGACAGACACCAAAAACAACGGGAACTACGAACCTGCAGCCTGCAAAAAGGAGACCCCAAACACAGTAACATAAGCAAAATGAGAAGACAGAAAAACACACAGCAGGAGAAGGAGCAAGATAAAAACCCACCAGACCTAACAAATGAGGAGGTAATAGGCAGTCTACCTGAAAAAGAATTCAGAATAATGATGGTAAAGATGATCCAAGATTCTATTTCCCAGATCCAAAATCTTGGAAATAGAATAGACAAAACACAAGAAACAGTTAACAAGGACCTAGAAGAACTAAAGATGAATCAAACATCGATTAAGGACACAATAAATGAAATAAAAAATACTCTAGATGGGATCAATAGCAGAATAACTGAGGCAGAAGAACAGATAAGTGAGGTGGAAGATAAAATAGTGGAAATAACTGCTGCAGAGCAAAATAAAGAAAAAAGAATGAAAAGAACAGAGACCTCTGGGACAACATTAAACACACCAGCATTCGAATTATGGGGGTTCCAGAAGAAGAAGAGAAAAAGAAAGGGACTGAGAAAATATTTGAAGAGATTCTAGTTGAAAACTTCCCTAATATGGGAAAGGAAATAGTTAATCAAGTCCAGGAGGCACAGAGAGTCCCATACAGAATAAATCCAAGGAGAAATACGCCAAGACACATATTAATCAAACTATCAAAATTAAACACAAAGAAATCATATTAAAGCAGCAAGGGAAAAACAACAAATAACACACAAGGGAATCCCCATCAGGATAACAGCAGATCTCTCAGCAGAAACTCTACAAGCCAGAAGGGAGTGGCAGGACATAATTAAAGTGACGAAGGAGAAAAACCTGCAACCAAGATTACTCTACCCAGCAAGGATCTCATTCAGATTTGATGGAGAAATTAAAACCTTTACAGACAAGCAAAAGCTGAGAGAGTACAGCACCACCAAACCAGCTTTACAACAAATGCTAAAGGAACTTCTCTAGGCAAGAAACACAACAGAAGGAAAAGACCTACAATAACGAACCCAAAACAATTAAGAAAATGGGAATAGGAACATACATATTGATAATTACCTTAAATGTAAATGGACTAAATGCTCCCACCAAAAGACACAGACTGGCTGAATGTATACAAAAACAAGACCCATATATATGCTGTCTACAAGAGACCCACTTCAGACCTAGAGACACATACAGACTGAAAGTAAGGAGATGGAAAAAGATATTCCATGCAAATGGAAATCAAAAGAAAGCTGGAGTAGCAATTCTCATATCAGACAAAATAGACTTTAAAATAAAGACTAGTAGAAGAGACAAAGAAGGACACTACATAATGATCAAGGGATCGATCCAAGAAGAAGATATAACAATTGTAAATATTTATGCACCAAACGTAGGAGCACCTCAATACCTAAGGCAAATACTAACAGCCATAAAAGGGGAAATTGACAGTAACACAATCATAGTAGGCGACTTCAACACCCCACTTTCACCAATGGACAGATCATCCAAAATGAAAATAAATAAGGAAACACAAGCTTTAAATGATACATTAAACAAGATGGACTTAATTGATATTTATAGTACATTCCATCCAAAAACAACAGAATACACATTTTACTCAAGTGCTCATGGAACATTCTCCAGGATAGATCATATCTTGGGTCACAAATCAAGCCTTGGTAAATTTAAGAAAATTGAAATTGTATCAAGTATCTTTTCCGACCACAATGCTATGAGACGAGATATCAATTACAGGAAAAGAGCTGTAAAAAATACAAACACATGGAGGCTAAACAATACACTACTTAATAACGAAGTGATCACTGAAGAAATCAAAGAGGAAATTAAAAAATACCTAGAAACAAATGACAATGGAGACACGACGACCCAAAACCTATGGGATGCAGCAAAAGCAGTTCTAAGAGGGAAGTTTATAGCAATACAATACCACCTTAAGAAACAGGAAATATCTCGAATAAACAACCGAACCTTGCACCTAAAGCAATTAGAGAAAGAAGAACAAAAACATCCCAAAGTTAGCAGAAGGAAAGAAATCATAAAAATCAGATCAGAAATAAATGAAAAAGAAATGAAGGAAACGATAGCAAAGATCAATAAAACTAAAAGCTGGTTCTTTGAGAAGATAAACAAAATTGATAAACCATTAGCCAGACTCATCAAGAAAAAAAGGGAGAAGACTCAAATCAATAGAATTAGAAATGAAAAAGGAGAAGTAACAACTAACACGGCAGAAATACAAAGGATCGTGAGAGATTATTACAAGCAACTCTATGCCAGTAAAATGGACAACCTGGAAGAAATGGACAAATTCTTAGAAATGCACAACCTGCCAAGACTGAATCAGGAAGAAATAGAAAATATGAACGGACCAATCACAAGCACAGAAATTGAAACTGTGATAAAAAATCTTCCAACAAACAAAAGCCCAGGACCAGATGGCTTCACAGTCGAATTCTATCAAGCATTTAGAGAAGAGCTAACACCTATCCTTCTCAAACTCTTCCAAAATATAGCAGAGGGAGGAACACTCCCAAACTCATTCTACGAGGCCACCATCACCCTGATACCAAAACCAGACAAGGATGTCACAAAGAAAGAAAACTACAGGCCAATATCACTGATGAACATAGATGCAAAAATCCTCAACAAAATACTAGCAAACAGAATCCAACAGCACATTAAAAGGATCATACACCATGATCAAGTGGGGTTTATTCCAGGAATGCAAGGATTCTTCAATATACGCAAATCAATCAACGTGATACACCATATTAACAAACTGAAGGAGGATAACCATATGATCATCTCAATAGATGCAGAGAAAGCTTTCGACAAAATTCAACACCCATTTATGATAAAAACCCTGCAGAAAGTAGGCATAGAGGGAACTTTCCTCAACATAATAAAGGACATATATGACAAACCCACAGCCAGCATCGTCCTCAATGGTGAAAAACTGAAACCATTTCCACTGAGATCAGGAACAAGACAAGGTTGCCCACTCTCACCACTCGTATTCAACATAGTTTTAGAAGTTTTAGCCACAGCAATCAGAGAAGAAAAGGAAATAAAAGGAATCCAAATCGGAAAAGAAGAAGTAAAGCTGTCACTGTTTGCAGATGACATGATACTATACATAGAGAATCCTAAAGATGCTACCAGAAAACTACTAGAGCTAATCAATGAATTTGGTAAAGTAGCAGGATACAAAATTAATGCACAGAAATCTCTGGCATTCCTATATACTAATGATGAAAAATCTGAAAGTGAAATTAAGGAAACACTCCCATTTACCATTGCAACAAAAAGAATAAAATATCTAGGAATAAACCTACCTAAGGAGACAAAAGACCTGTATGCAGAAAATTATAAGACACTGATGAAAGAAATTAAAGATGATACAAATAGATGGAGAGATGTACCATGTTCTTGGATTGGAAGAATCAATATTGTGAAAATGACTCTACTACCCAAAGCAATCTACAGATTCAATGCAATCCCTATCAAACTACCACTGGCATTTTTCACAGAAGTAGAACAAAAAATTTCACAATTTGTATGGAAACACAAAAGACCCCGAATAGCCAAAGCAATCTTGAGAACGAAAAATGGGGCTGGAGGAATCAGGCTCCCTGACTTCAGACTATACTACAAAGCTACAGTAATCAAGACAGTATGATACTGGCACAAAAACAGAAAGATAGATCAATGGAACAGGATAGAAAGCCCAGAGCTAAACCCACGCACATATGGTCACCTTATCTTTGATAAAGGAGGCAGGAATGTACAGTGGAGAAATGACAGTCTCTTCAATAAGTGGTGCTGGGAAAACTGGACAGGGACATGTAAAAGTTTGAGATTAGATCACTCCCTAACACCATACACATAAATAAGCTCAAAATGGATTAAAGACCTAAATGTAAGGCCAGACACTATCAAACTCTTAGAGGAAAACATAGGCAGAACACTCTATGACATAAATCACAGCAAGATCCTTTTTGACCCACCTCTTAGAGAAATGGAAATAAAGACAAAAATAAACACATGGGACCTAATGAAACTTAAAAGCTTTTGCACAGCAAAGGAAACCATAAACAAGACCAAAAGACATCCCTCAGAATGGGAGAAAATATTTGCAAATGAAGCAACTGACAAAGGATTAATCTCCAAAATTTATAAGCAGCTCATGCAGCTCAATAACAAAAAAACAAACAACCCAATCCAAAAATGGGCAGAAGACCTAAATAGACATTTCTCCACAGAAGATATACAGACTGCCAACAAACACATGAAAGGATGCTCAACATCTTTACTCATTAGAGAAATGCAAATCAAAACTACAATGAGATATCATCTCACACCAGTCAGAATGGCCATCATCAAAAAATCTAGAAACAATAAATGCTGGAGAGGGTGTGGAAAAAAGGGAACCCTCTTGCACTGCTGGTGGGAATGTGAATTGGTACAGCCACTATGGAGAACGGTATGGAGGTTCCTTAAAAAACTACAAATACGGGCCTCCCTGGTGGCGCAGTGGTTGAGAGTCCGCCTGCTGATGCAGGGGATACGGGTTCGTGCCCCGGTCTGGGAGGATCCCATATGCCGCGGAGCGGCTGGGCCCGTGAGCCATGGCCGCTGAGCCTGCGCGTCCGGAGCCTGTGCTCCGCAACGGGAGAGGCCACAGCAGTGAGAGGCCCGCGTACCGCAAAAAAAAAAAAAAAAAAAAAAAAAAAAAAAAAAAAAAAAAAACTACAAATAGAACTACCATATGACCCAGCAATCCCCCTACTGGGCATATACCCTGAGAAAACCATAATTCAAAAAGAGACATGTACCAAAATGTTCATAGCAGCCCTATTTACAATAGCCTGGAGATGGAAACAACCTAAGTGTCCATCATTGGATGAATAGGTAAAGAAGATGTGGCACACATATACAATGGAATATTCCTCAGCCATAAAAAGAAATGAAATTGAGCTATTTGTAATGAGGTGGATGGACCTAGAGTCTGTCATACAGAGTGAAGTAAGTCAGAAAGAGAAAGACAAATACTGCATGCTGACACATATATATGGAATTTAAGAAAAAAAAATGTCATGAAGAACATATGGGTAACACAGAAATAAAGACACAGACCTACTTGAGAATGGACTTGAGGATATGGGGAGGGGGAAGGGTAAGCTGTTAAAAAAAAAAAAAAAAAAAAAGAAACAAAAAAAATCTCCAATAACAACCTAAATCTTTACCTCAAGGAATTAGAAAAAGATGAATAAACAAAGCCTAAAGTCAGTAGAAGGAAGGAAATGACAAAAAGCAGAGCAGAAATAAATGAAATACAGACTAAAAGGACAATAGAAAAGATCAATGAAACTAAGATCTAGTTCCCTGAAAATATCAATGAATCAACAATCCTTTAGCCAGAAGCAGAAAGCGAATGAGAGAGGGCTCAAATAAATAAAATCAGAAATGAAAGAGGAGACATTACAACTGACATTGTATAAATACAAAGCATCATTATAGACTATTATGAACAATTTTACAACAAATTGGACAACCTGAAAGAAATGGATAAATTCCTAGAAACATATAACCATCAAAGACTGAATCATGAAGAAACAGAAAATCTGAACAGACTGATTACCAGTAAGGAGTTTAAATCAGTAATCAAAAACCTCCCAAGAAATAGAGAAGTCTGGTACCAGAGAGCTTCACTGGAGAATTCTACCAAATGTTCAAGGAAGAGTTAATATCAATCTTTCTCAAACACTCAAAAAACACACAAGGAGGGAAAACACTTCCAAACTCACTTTAGGAGGCCAGCATTACCCTGATACCAAAATTAAACAAGGACACCACAAGAAAATAAGATTATAGTCTAATATTTCTGCGAACATGGATGCAAAAATCCTCAAGAAAATATTAGCAAGTTGAATTCATCATTAACAGGATCATAAACCATGATCAAGTTTGATTTATTCCAGGGATGCAAGAAGTATACCTCAACATGAAAAAGGCCATATATGACAAGCTCACAGATAACATCCTCAATGGTGAAAAGCTAAAAGCTTTTCCTCTAAGATCCAGAATAAGATAAGGATCCCCACGCCTGCCATTTTCAGTCAACATAGTATTGAAGTCTTAGCCACAGCAATTAGACAAGACAGGCATCTAAATTTGAAAGGAAGAAATAAAACTATCATTATTTGCAGATGACATAATATATAGAGAAAACCCTAAAGACTCCACCAGAAAACTATTAGAATTAATAAATGAATTCAGTAAAGTTGCAGCATACAAAATCAGTATACAGAAGTCTGTTTCATTTCTATACACTAATAACAAACTATCAGAAAGATAAATCAAGAAAGCAATCCCATTTATAATTACATCAAAAAGAATAAAATATCTGGAATAACTTTAAACTAAGGAGGTGAAAGACCCAAATCCTGAAAAATATAAGACACTGATGAAAAAAAATGAAAGAGACATAAATAAATGGAAAGATATTCTATGCTCATGAATTGGAAGAGTTAATATTGTTATGATATTACTATTATAATACTGCTTTCCTACCCAAAGCAATCTGCAGATTCAATGCAATCCCTAATGAAAATTCCAATGACATTTTTCACAGAAATAGAACAAAAAACCCTAAAATTTGTGTGGAAGACAAAAACCCCAAATAAGCAAAGCAATCTTGAGAAAGAAGAATAAAGCTGGAGGTATCATGTTCCTTTATTTCAAACAATATTACAAAGCTATATTAACCATAAAAATATGGTATTGACATAAAAATAGACACACAGATCAATGGAACAGAATATAGGGCCCATAACTAAGTCCCCATATTAACTTTTGACACAGGAGTCAAGTATATACAATGAGGAGAAGACAGTCTCTTCAATAAATGGTGTTGGGAAAACTAGACAACCACATGCAAATGAATGAAACTAAACCACTGTCTTATACCACACACAAAAATTAAAACAAATGGATTAAAGACTTGAATATGAAACCTGAAATCATAAAATTCCTAGAGGAAAACATAGCGAGTATGCTCCTTTACATCAGTTTTTGCAGTGATATTTTGGATCTGATTCCAAATGCAAAGGCAACAGAAGCAAAAATAAATTTAAGTGGTACTACATCAAACTAAAAAGCTTCTGCACAGCAAAGAAACCCATCAGCAAAATTAAAAAATAACCTACCGAATGGGAGAAAATATTTGCAAATCATATAGGTGATAAGGGATTAATATCCAGATTATATAAATTACTCATAGAACTCAATAACAAAAAAACAAACAATACAACTTAAAAATGGGCAGAAGATCTGGACAGATATTTTTCCAAAGAGGACATATAGATGGCTACGGGTATATGAAAAGATTCTCAACATTACTAATCATCAAGAAAGTGCAAATAAATACCACAAAGGAGAAACATTTCACACCTGTCAGAATGGCTCTTATCAAAAACAAGAAATAACAAGTCTTGATGAGGATGTGGAGAAAAGGGAATCCTTGTGCACTGTTGGTGGGAATGTAAATTGGTGCAGCCACTGTGGAAAACAATATGGAGTTTTCTCAAAAAATTAAAAATGTAACTACAATATGATCCAGCATTTTCACTGCTGAATATTTTTCTGACAAAATTAAAAATACTAAGGTGAAAAGTTATTGCATAGGGGTGCAATATATGCACCCCTATGTTCATTACAGCATTATTTACAATAACCAATATATATGGAAGCAAGAATCAATGGATTAAAAAATATGAAAGACAACATATGCTCTCACTTATATGTGAAATAAAAAAAATAATAAAAAATAAACAAACAAAAAAACCCCTCATAGATACAAGGAACAGGTTGCCAGAGGTGAAGGAATGGGCCAAATGGGTGAAGGGACTCAAAAGGTACAAACTTTCAGTTGTAAAATAAATAAATCATGGGGATATGATGTGCAGCATGGTTACTATAATTATTAATACTGTACTGAATATTTGAAAGTTGCTAAGAGAGTACAGCTTAGAAGTTCTTATAACAAGAAAAATAATCTGCAACTATGTGTAGTGATGGATGGTAACTAGACTTATTGTGATCATTTCACAACATATGCAAATATTGAATCATTAGGTTTTACCTGAAGCTAATATAATGTTTTATGTTAATTACACTTCAATTAAAAAAAAAAAAAAAACGATGAGACACATCTTAAGAAATAACCAGACACCGAAGAAATTATCCCAAATACAACACAGAGAAGAAAAATTTGAAAGCAGGATTAAGAGAAATGGAGTACAGAGTGAGACAGTCTAGCCCACGTCTGATTGTAGCGTCCAAAGGAGAAAACAGAATGAGGAAGAAAAAACATTCAAAAGGTTGATATCTAAGATATAATTCAGGAGTCAAAATGGATCATATGCAGGATAAATTAAAGATGTTCACTCTAAATATACAGTAGTGAAACTAAAGAAGAGAGAAAAAAAAGCTTCTGGAAAGTAGCCAGAGTGGGATAAAAGCTGTAGTTTGTACTTCTGCACAAACTACAGTTAGATCAACACATACTACTTAAAGGTAATGATGGAAGCCAGAGAGAAATGTAATAACAACTTTGAAATTCTGAGAGTAAAAGGTGATCAACCTAAAATTATGCACACAAAAAATTATCTTGAGAAAAGGTAATCAAGATAAACATTTTCAGATGAATGAAAATTAAGCCTCCACCAATAATGTTTCCAGGGAAATTGCTAAAAATATACTTCAAGTAGTAGGAAATGATCTTAAAATGAAGGCCAGAGATGCAAGGAGGAATGAGCAGAAATATGTAAACATACTGGTAAATCTAATCAAACATTACAACAATGACAACAATAATAATAATGCCTAAAAGATGGTTTAGAACACCCTCCCCCACCCCCACCCCCACACAGAACTAAAATACTGGAACCTGTAAAATATAGATTCAACGGGCAATACTGAAGTGTCCTTAATTCCTTCTATTGTTTATGAATGGAGTTAAAATACTAACTTTATCTGTTAAGTGGGCATAATAAGCATTTCAAAGGTAACTAATAGAGTTTGATATAGAGTATACAATTTTCAAATACATTTTGGAAAAACTGAATAATAAAAAATTCCTAGTTGAAATTTAACAGAAGACAAAAAAGGAATGAAGTGAAATAAGGGAAAACAAATCAAGATAACTAAGAATAATGATAGAAGGGTTTAAACATACAATAAACATAAATAATATAAAACCCCAAATTACAAGGCAGGAGTTGTCAGATTGTGTTAAAGAAAAAAAAATCCAGCTTTGTGATATTACAAGAAACCCAACCAAAATATTACAATACAATAACATTGAAAGAAAAATAAACATGGAAAGGGTTATGAAAGGCAATGTTAATCAAAATAAAACTTGTATAACTATAGGAATATAAGACAAAATAGAGGTTATTTCTTTGATAGATAAGCTAGTTTTCTGCTGCCATTTCCTCCACTATAGCCATGGGAATTGGGAACCTCCTTACCAAGAAAGATGAAAAAGGCATTAAATTTGTACAATAAGATATTTTAAGAGAGAGAGACTACATTCACATAACATTCTTTACAGTATACTGTCATAATTGTTCTATTTTATTATTAGTTATTATTGTTAATCTCTTACTGTTCCTACTTTATAAACTAAATTTTACCATAGGCATGTGTGTGTTGGAAAAAACAGCATATACAGGGTTTGGTACAGCTTCAGGCTTCCACTGGGGGTCTTGGAGTATATCCCCTACAGATAAGGGGGAACTACTATAGTTTATCTTTTAGTATTTTGTGCAGATTTTATAATTATATCTGCAGGACAGGTAGATTCAAAGAGTCAGAGGAAGATTGTTTTGTTGTTTACAACTCTAATTTTTTTGTCATGTACATACTTTACATGTTTTTTAAAAATTCATGAATTTTGTTCTCTGCCTAACTCATCAGTTGTATGAAAATTGATGCCACAGACCACATTTTATGTATGCTTATGGTCTCATGAAATTTTAATTTGTTGAATTATTTATTAGCTTTCAAAAATAGAAAGTGAAACATATAATTAACATTCTGTAGAAAACCATTAAAACATACAGCTATGTTAATAAGGAACAAACACACACTACATCTTCAACTCTTTAGGGTATATCAACTAAAATTCACTGCAGTTAAGTTTAGTAACTGAAAACTGAATGCTCAATCAGTGGTGAAACTTATCTTTAAGTCAAACCTTTAATATCATACATTAAAATTTTTTTTAAAAATTGCCAATTTATGTCTTCATATATTTATCATATTCTTAAAAGCATATTTGATGCTGGAGAAAAAATGAAACTAAAATATACATGTCATGCTAACTCTACTGTGCAATGACAAAATCCAGTAGAGAATACCTGTAAAAGTAAATACCAGGCAGAAATAAATTCCTAATTTTGCATTAACAAATGCCAAGCATTGACTATAAATAGACACGGAGCTCTTCAAATGAGATAGTTGAAAAAATTATACAGTCTGATTGAAATATCATACAATTTTACTATTTGTTTCATCACAAAAGTTCTCATTTAAGACAATATTGCTTACATTTAGGGTCACCTAAAGCAAATAAAATATAGATTTTTAGCTAGATTTTTATTACACTTACCTTAGCAAGGTATAATAAAAAGTGTCAAATGTTTCAGTTTTTCCACTTAAAAGGAATATTTTTTAAGCTTGAATAACTTACCTTATATATTTTAGACTAACTTGCTTATTGGAAATGAGGATAGTTATAGTAACTATCTCACTAGAAATTTTGTGAGGAGTAAAGGAAACGTGTACAGAATTTACAATAGTGCTCAATAGTTAACTGTTATGGTTATCCTTACCTTTATTACAAGTCTATAAATTTGAACTATCATCAATACAGAGCAGAATTGCATTTCTAAATAGCATACGGTGTCTGACTTAGGAAAGGAATCATCAAATGTTAAGACCCTGAAATTGAAACTGATAAAAACGAGCCTACCTCCTATGGAGTGTTTTGCTGAAAACTTTCCTTTTCCCTCAGATGCAATCATAAAATGTACATGTTACACAAAATATGATACTGAAAACCACATTAATGATTAATACAAACAAAAGTGTAAAGTCTCTAAAGGATAATAGTTTGTCAGAAAATCTGCACTTGAAAGTTTAAATTTCCCAGTTTAAAGTAATGAATTTCCATTCTGATTTACCAAACTTTTTGTATCAGCATAGAGGGCTATACTGACAAGACTTATAGTGGATTAAGAACACACCTCTGCACTTAAACACACCTGATTTTAAGTCCCAGATCTCCCATCCAGTAGTTATAACTTGACATGTGACAAGTTAATGTTTCAAAAATCCTCAAATTCCTTCTCTGTAAAATAGGGCAATGATTCCCACCTCATCGCATTCTTGTAAGGAGTAAAGGACACGCCTACACAATTACCTAAGTGCAATATTAAAGATTCGTTATCATAATTATTCACAACCTGGGAAAATAGATAAAAATGGAAGACCTCTGTAATAAAACTGCAGAGTTAACATTCTCTGACTAGCAGCCACCTATCCCATAAGGCTGAACCTAAAAAAGGGAATATGTCTCTCTTCTTTCACACATTAAATACAGCTGCTTCTTTCTGAGGAGTTGCTATATAATACATACATCTAAAACATAACCTTCGTCATCTAGAAGCTTACAGCTTTACTTTAAAAATTATGTAAAATGAATGAGTGACAAAATAAAATTATAACAAGGAAACTGCTATGTGACAGTAACTTTAAGTGAACAGAAATGTATAGGAGGTAAAAATCAAAGAAGGTAGAATGCTGTACAAGGCTTAATGGAGACATTAGGAATTACAATGGTCTGAAAGCCCTGGTATGGTGAGCAGTGGGACAGGGAAGGTCAGGAATATCACTTCCTAAACCATCACCTGCAAAGCTATCATTTTGGAGACTTTTGACTCCACATAATTTTTTCCTAAAAGGAGTATCAATCATTGTGTGTTACACTAGAACTCATGACCTCATAGAATGAGAAAGTAGAGTTTTCTTAATCTTATGTGTAATTAACTTTATATTAAATCTAACAGTCCCTAGACCTCTTTTAAAAAGTAATCAAAGTCCTTCTTGAAAATTAATATATATCTAATATAGCTGATTCTTAGGCTTATGCAAAAAAGTGAAATGTTTTATTAACAAATGTATATATAAAATTTGATTGATAATTATAAATCAACACATAGGAAGACATGACAAAGGACAAAGCTGAACAAATATTTTTACTAGTTTTCATTAAGTACATGAGTTCTGTTAAACTATTACACAGCACATATCACAAATAACTGTATTTTTGAAATTCACCTTTTTAAAAATAGTGAAGAAAAACTTATAAACAAAGAAAATGGAGTATTTAACTCCACATCCAGTGTTCCAAAAATAAATACACTTGTCCCTGTTATTATAGATTCTCACGTTAAGGTTCTGTGTTTTTGATTTACCCATGCAGTTCTTCACTTTTTGGCTTCCAGTCAAGAGCTCATTATTAGATAATAAGCCAGCATATAAGGAAAGTAATGTTTTGGTAATTTACAGTTCCTCCTAAAAACGTGCAACTAGGCTGGTGTGAAGGAAATGATTAGAATTGATTGTAACAGGATACTGAACTCAAGGAGCACCTAGAATGCAGAACGAGTCAGGTGGAAATGGATTTATCTTCCTGCAATGCTGACCAAACCTGTCATGAAAAATCAAGTGACACTATTGACAAACACAGACACTATACTAAGAATCAATATTACAAAGCAATGACACAATACACATGAAAACAAACACTGAAAGTAAACAATTATGTAGCTTAGTGACATTCAACCAGTAACAAGCATTTCACGATAGAGTGCTTTTTTAGTGATTTTTCCAGATACAAAGTAAATTTATTTCTATTCATATTAAACTTAATATCCAATAAATTATCTTGAAATAATTAAAATTAATTTTTCTGTCAATCTCCAAAATCTTCCTATGACTCATATCATCCTGCTATATTAATAGGAGATGAGATAATTGATAACTTTTTACTTTAACATTGAAATCCATTCAGTCGTGTGGAAAGGGATAGTGACAGTGAGGAGAGCTCACTAATTAATCAATAAGTAAGGTTCTTGTCCTCTAGAAACAAATGGATAATATTTATTCACTTAATTCTATGCTAGTCACAAGGCTAGGTCTGATTAATCCAATAAAACATATGAGATGGCCCCTGCTTTTCAGGGTAAGAAACATAAGGATGTGACACAATCACATCTTACATATAATAATATAAGGGTACTATCAATTGTAAGGCCTACCTATGTTTAATGCACAACTAAAAAAGAAAAAATGCTGCAGTTGAACCTCAGAACATTGTTTTCTTCTTCCTCAGAATTTTTATTTTATATTATTGACAGAGCCCCTTTAGATTTATTTAGACAGATTTGTTTTAATCAGATTTGTACAAATGCAAAATTTTCAATATTAACAAAATAAAGTGGTTAAGTTATTCCCAAAACTTTTTCACATTCAGAGATGAATTTTCTGAATAACTTTTCAACTCAGAATCACTGATATCTGTTTTTTTTCCCCGTAAGTATCAGTTAGCTTTTGCTGAATAACAAACTGCACAAAACTCAAAGGCATACAATAAACATTTGCTGCCTGTGCATCATTAGTCAGCTGGGTTCTGGCTAGTTGGCTTGGCTGATATTGGTTAAGTTTACTTAAATGTCTGGGGTCAGCTGGATACTGGCTGATAGAGATTGGCTTTGGGTGTGTGTGTGTCATCTCCACATGTCTCATCTTCCCTCAGGCTACACTAGGAATGTTTTCACGTTGATGATGTATATGCAAGAGAACAGCTCCTCTTATTTGTAGTGAGGTGGATGGACCTAGAGTCTGTCATACAGAGTGAAGTAAGTCAGAAAGAGAAAAACAAATACTGTATGCTGACACATATATATGGAATCTAAAAAAATAAAAAAGATCATGAAGAACCTAGGGGCAGGACGGGAATAAAGACGCAGACCTACTAGAGAATGGACTTGAGGACACGGGGAGGGGGAAGGGTAAGCTGGGATGAAGTAAGAGAGTGGCAGGGACATATATACACTACCAAATATAAACTAGATAAGTAGTGGGAAGCAGTCACATAGCACAGGGAGATCAGCCCTGTGCTTTGTGACCACCTGGAGGGGTGGGATATGGAGGGTGGGAGGGGGATGCAAGAGGGAGGAGATATGGGAACATATGTATATGTATAGCTGATTCACTTTGTTATACAGCAAAAACTAACACACCATTGTAAAGCAATTATACTCCAATAAAAATAAAGATGTTAAAAAAAATAAATAAATTAGGCAAAAAAAAAAAAAAAAGAGAGAACAGCTCCTTTTCAAGCCACTGTTTGCATCATGTACACTAATTCTCCACTAGTCAAAACAAGGGCCCAGTGCTAAGGTGGGGGCAGGCTAACACCCCCACCATGGGAAGGCACTGCAGAGTGACATCTCAGAGGGAGTGCATGTAGAGAAGGGGAAGAACAGGGGCCATCGATGTGTCTATCCCACCACATGGTGTGCTCATTGTGCCATCAGGAATGTTTGATGACTCAGCATTTCCTAAAAGACTGCTTCGCTGCTGTGCCCAGGGCTTTCTTCCAAACACGCATTCTGCAAGTTTTGAAGCCCATGGATAATAACAACTATATCATGACTGCTGCTTGCTTTTTCATGACTGTAATATTCATCAATTAGAAATGTGGAAATGTGAATATGCATGTTAAAAATCAATGAAATATGGTGATACAATACTCCCTAAACAATACTTCATGTGGGAAAATCGTTTTATTATATAGTACTAGGAAAGTATTTGTCCCCCTTGAAGAACTGTTTTCTCCTTTTTGACCAGAAGAATTATGCCAAATATATTACTGGATACTCAGTTCCACATTTGGTCCAGTGACAGTGACACCAATAATAATCTTGGCTCACACACTTACTTGCTCCTTTAGCTTCCTGGTCTTGATTTCTTATTTTTATTAGAAGTTGCTTTTTAGGACTGTTGTGATGACTAACTTTGGTAACAGACTTCCCAAGCACTTGTAGCAATGCCTGATACATATTAAGTGCTCAGTAAATGTTATTTATATATAATTTATTACTATTTGTTTTAGTTTATTATTTGCATTCCCTTCATAAACTTTCTCAAATGTATTATGAGAAAATGAGTTCAGCAAATATAAAGTTGTTAGAACTGTTTCTAAGAGTAGCACAGATTTAAAATGATGTAGCAAACAGATTTAGGACAATATTTACATAAGCATAAAGGAAGAAAGTGGTAGGGGATATTCACATAAAATAAGAAAATGGAAAATGGCATCTAATAAATGTTTCTTGACTTGAACAAGGAACTGACCTGTCCCCAGATCTTTGGGCTCATATAACATTTCTATTCCAAACTCTTCTTTCTGGCTTAAACATCCTACTTGATCTCAGCCTTGCTAATGTCCTGACCTCATCTTGTAACATTTCCCTCTTTACCCACTACATTCAAGGAAAACTTAAGTGTCTCAGACACACCAAGCATGTACCTTCCTTTTGGTCTTTGCTTTAGCTCTTCCTCTACCTGGAATGGTCTCTTCCTGACCCTCAGGTGCTGACTCCTTCTTATGAGTCAGCCTGGTATCTCACCCTTCAGTGCCAAACCTCAGAGAGGTCTTTCCTAAAGACCTTTCCCCTAAATAGAGCATCCCTATCACATCACCTGACTTCCATTACCTACATAAGCACTTATCACAACTTGATGTGCTTTCTAGTCCATTTGCTTGCTTGTCTATTTTCTTTTGCTTCCAACACCTCTAAATAGAATGTAAGTTCAGTGAAAGCAGGGAAGTTGTTTGTTCTGTCCTGGTAATGTCTCCAGCATCTACATTCCAGAGTATTAGTGGAACTAATAGAGAACTAAGTTCTCTATAAATATCCACTAAAGAAATGAAGGATGGTGTTGTGGAAGAAGGATCCCAAAATGATGCATTTAGTACAATTTAAAATCAGAACAAAGCCTATTTATCTATGTTATTAATAATTTAGGAGTAATATTATAAAAATTAGTATAGTCCTACCACTTACTAGTTGGTGGCCATGGCTAACTTTCTAAACCTTTCTAAGGCTAAATTTTCACATGTTGTGTAATGGGAACATTTCACACAGGGTTCTGAGGATTAAACTGGATTATACACACATAGCATAGTCCCTGACACAGAAAAAAAACAAATGATAGACGTTAGTTACTGTTATTATTACAGTATTTAAGGAATAGATTTAAAGATTAATGTAATAAACTTGTTTTGTAAAATATAACATTAATATAGTTTAGAAGGAATTAATTTAAACATTACAAATGAAACATTTGATGAATAGTAGTGGACTAAAATAGAAAACAGATCTGTGTAGATGTAGAGATAACCAAAGAAGAATGTTGTAGTGATGGGGTGTAGAAATGGGGTTTAAGATAGGAGGACAGGTTGAAAGCATACCAAGGAAGCAAGAAAGAGAACAATTTGGGGCCAAAAAAATGTATCTTAAAAATGAAATGTTCTCATTTAAAGATATATTGGTTAGTTTTCAACTCAAAGTAGATACTTAAATAATCTGGATAATTCAGGTTAAAACATCAATTTCATAAAAGAACTATTTTAAAGAGAAATAAAAAACATGATCCAAACATTCAGCAATTGAAAGTATTTTTAAAACATATTAGTCTGTTTAGGGAAGAGTTCTAATTTTGAATTTAATTAAAAAGCTATAGCTCATATAGTGAATGTTAATGTTTCAATTAATTAAAGCCATAATAGAATCAAGTGTTTATTTTGAGTGAAAATTACTTTTATCACATACCTATCTTAATTTTAAATTGTCAGTAGGACCATATCTATATTTATAGATAGATGATTGATAGATAGATACATACATAGATGGCAAATTTCAGCAGCTTCATTATCAGCATTCCAGATGGTTTACTGCAAAGTGATTCTTAAGCAGATGGTAGCTACATCACTGGTTCTCTAGAAGGGTCAGTTAGCCCAGTGAGAAGCAAGCAGCCAGAACAATGTCCAGCTCACTGCAGGACTGTCCTGGTGAAACTGCCACTGCTGTCCACCACCCAGCCCTGACCACACTCACAAGGGATCGCCAGAGCCCTTCCACAGCCAAATCCCAGGTCAGAGCCCTGACCCCACCCCTGCAGGACATCCACCTCCTGCCCACAGCTGCCCCCATGCCCAGCTCCAGGGTGGATCTGACTGGAGAAACTGAGCTCACTGCTGCAAGGGAGTCTGTGAAAGACTGGTTGGCTTTTCAGCCTCCAGACAGAAGGGGCTTGAAAAGGGTGTAGAGTGAGTCAACATGCCACCTGTCATATTTTGACAAGCCGTGTCTTAAGAAATTTTTTTTAACATTAACAGCAAGAAGCCAAACTCCTGTTAGCCTATACTTAACACCTACAAAACACCTGAGGCTCCTCCAGTAAAATCTGTCTTCCTCTTTCCTCACCAAAATATTTCTGAGATTCAAGAGACGCATTACATTTCTAACCAATGTTCGAAGTTCAAAGTCACCACGGAAGGAGCTGCTTGGAGTCATTTTTACCCCGTCTCTGATGACAGGGGCCCCGTGTGTTGCCCCAGCTACTTCAAATGTCCAAACTTCTCAGGATTCTAACAACGACAATGATGACACGAATTTTATTATGAACTGACCCTCAGATAGACATTGTTCTATGCACTGTTAAAAATGTTATCTTGTCTACACCCTACAGTAACTCAGTGTGGTTGGCAGTCTCTGCTGGCAGTGCTCTGCTTATCACCAGACACCTTCCCATGGTATCACCAAGCTGGAACTGCCCCCACTTGCATAAACACAAAATACTAAAGATGACACCAAAGTTCACTGATGCAACAAGTGGCAGAGTAAGGTTTCAAAACCAGGAGCAGCCCAGGGAGGCAGCAGGTCCCACGAGAAGGAATAAAGGACGCCATGGCTGGCCTACTGCCCAGGTTACAGAGCTGTCATGTGGGCCCAGAGCCACACTACAGAGTTTTGATTGAAAGATCTGAAAAATAAGTGGATTGTTGCAGTGAGATATAAATGAAACCGATGATTAATACTTTAAAGAAAATACTGTTAAAACACGGGATTAAATGCATGGTGTGTGTACTAATTGCAAATGTACTTTAATAAAATAAGTACTACTTATATCTCCATATAATTCTTAGGTGATATCTCCACTCTCAATGAGTTCTATACGTTTTTTTCCCCCAGTTTTCAATATATTCATTTCCAGTATGTTTAATAAGGATCAATTATACTTAATTTCTTCCTTATAGTTTCTCATAAATAAAGGATAAATGTGCTAGAAGATCTTGCTTCATGTCCTTGTAGGAATAGAAGGGGGTTTTCTTTCTGGCTAGGCTTTCTTATTCAATCTTTTTATTGGGGTTTTAATTTTATCAAGAGAAGCCTACAATTTGTCAAAATGCAAGCTCCAAATTGTTCTGTGAATAACTATATGACAGTTAAGTTTCCTGGATGTCTAGACTGTTTCCTTTTGAACATTTATAATGTTATTGGCCAGACAGAGTATGAGTGAAAGAATAAAAGGGAAAAAAAGATAATTTAATTCATATGGTAATTGAAATATCTAAAATTGTAATTGATGTAACATGAAATCTAACTAATTTTACTAGCATAACAAAGATGAACTGAATAATCCCTTATTCTTAACTGATATTCAGTACTTAATTTGGATTCTAAAATTACTTCTTTCCTGAATGGAAAAATCTTAGATTTTACTTCTGCCTAGTCATACAATACATGAAATATTTTCATTTGAATGTAATTATTTTTGGTAGCTGGTCATAAAACTGTCATACGTTTAATGAATTATATAAATCACATGGTGCAAGAAAATAATGAGAATCTGGTTTCATTTAGGAAGATTATACATTTCATTTAGGAAGACAATACACAAAGATGTATCTGCAAATCTACTCTCCCTTAGTCTCCCAATCTCAGTTTTCTTACTGTGAATTTCTGTTTTGGCAGAAGACACCTAGAATGTACTCCATGAAAGCTAGAAATGTTTATGACGACACATCATCACAGCCATGAGATGCACGCAGGGTTGATCATGCTGGACACAGACTCAACAAGGGTACATTTAAGTGATTCTTTTCCATTTCCTGTGTCTTTCAAACTTAGATAATTGAATAATTATTATATAACTAGTTCAATGATATTTAAAGCTGCTAAAATTATAGATTAATACACACATAGAATGCCTATAAGAACATTACAGAGTTAGAAAATTGTACTGTTTATGCAATCGGATGTATACAAAGTCACTGAGGCCTAGTGGTTTAAAAAATATTTTTAAAGTCACGCAACTTGAAATCTCTAGAGTTCACCTAGAACCCACATCTTGGTCCACTTAGCTTTGCAAGATGTAAAGAAAAAGTGGTGCAGGCTTGGGCACATGGATTATGTCGGTTGCAGTGTTTTCACACCCTGCCCCACTTTACTTTAACCAGCCCTATGTAGTCCACATTCTTCTGGTAAAAAACATCTTATCAAAATCAGGATAGTTCATAATCAGCCTTTCATCCAAAGGTCCTGTGATCTCCCTTCTAATTCAGTGACAATTTCCAGAGCTGCAGACAAAACCTAGAAAGCTTTGTGTCCCCACTCACCTGCCACACCTCCAGCTTCATGGTCAGGTACTCGGACACACACAGAGGAGCCCACACAGATGGCAAAAACATCAGTTCTATCTAGTTTTAAAATGCTTGAAAACATAGGGAAAGCATTTATACTTTTCAACCCTCCTGATGACAGCCAGAACTATTATCCATAGGTCAGAAAATTAGATGGATTTCATGTCATTTCTGAGTTTCTCTTAAGGCAAGTACAATAAGCATTCCCTCTTTTTCTAAATTTTTATTTTATATTGGATTCAGTTATACATATACATGTATCTATTCTTTTTCAAATTCTTTTCCCAGTTAGGTTATTACAGAGTATTGAGCAGAGTTCCCTGTGCTGTACAGTGGGTGCTTGTCAGTTATTTATTTATTTTTTTTTTTGCGGTATGCGGGCTTCTCACTGTTGTGGCCTCTCCCATTGCCGAGCACAGGCTCCGGACGCGCAGGCTCAGCGGCCATGGCTCACGGGCCCAGCCGCTCCGCGGCATGTGGGATCTTCCCGCACCGGGGCACGAACCCGCGTCCCCTGAATCGGCAGGCGGACTCTCAACCACTGTGCCACCAGGGAAGCCCCCAGTTATCTATTTTAAATATAGCAGTGGGTACATGTCAATCCCAAACTCCCAATCTGTCCCTCCCCCTCGGCCTACCCTCTTGAATCACACAGGCTAAACTGTGTTAGGCTTTCTCTCTTGCTCTGATGATTTCAATGATTTCATTCCTGTGGCAGCAAAGGTTGACAGTGCCATTTATACTTAATCATTAGCCAAGGTCCCCCAAGGTGATCACCCGTCAACCAGGTTTATACTTTCAAGTATGTCTGTAAGTCAATCATTAATATAAATAGCCAGACCCAGAGAGGAAGAACACAAAGAGTGACAACTCAAGAGTCTTTCTCAAAAAGGATCTTTTCTTTTTCTTTCCCCCTTCCCTCCCTCCCCCCCATATATTTTAGTTTCCAGTGGTTCTACTGGCTTATATTGGGAAATTTCAACTTACAACCCAAGTGTATATTTAATAGTAGAATGAAGTGGATGTGATCAAATTCAACCATTTTTAAACATTTCATCACATTAATAATTTCTGGAAATAATTTGGGAGGCTCAGTTATTTGTATCCATGTGCTGCTGTAGAAAATTTACTCCTGGTCATACTAACAGAAATATAAGAGCATTGAACATATTGTTGCCTATATACTAAGGGTTTAGAAAATACTTATAACTGATGGCTTTGTCAAAGGCCCAATAAACTACCTGGGTGAGAAGAAGATATATATTTATATATAATTATATATAGAGAATGTTCACACTATAAACATATATATTATACCTAACAGGGAATGTCTGATCAAGAGCAACATTTAAAGTACTTAAGGACCAGTAGAGCATGGGTAATGAGCAATCAGTGATGTGTACTCACCAAATGCTCCTGGACACTGAGTAATCCAGACACTCTGGCCATAAACGGTGACCAGAAGTGTGTTCTCAGTAAATATCAGCCTTGGTCTAAGGCAGTGTCTCTGACCCCAACATTATATGAATTCAGAGTATAGCCTTCCTTTCTCTTACTCACATTTTACTACTTGAAAGAATTTGTCACAGTAAGAAATATTCAACAAATCACAACAAAACAATCACGTGAAAACAACTGTATATTGGTGGAACAAATTTACTTGTTTTTTTTCTGTCATATAATTTTCATTCTCTAATCTCATCTCACTTTCTAACACTGATTTCTTTTTCATAAGGTACAGCAAATGGACCAAACTAGCACACAAAAGCAAAGCCAACAGCAAAGCCTTTCCCTAATCTTGCAGTTAATGGACCACACCTAGAAGTTCTGCCCAAAGTCACATGACAGTGGTGATTGCCAGCAGCACCTTGGAAACTTACAGGAGGGTACAAACTGCTCTAGACAGAAACTGATTACATGAGAAAGAAGAATGATCCCCCAAGACTTGCCACCAAAACATGACACAGTCTATAACAAGTATTATAAAGTTTTAACTATGAGCACAACATTTCATAGTAGAAATGTAAATCTGAAATGGAATTTTAAAATCTTCTTCCACAATCCTCAAAATTCAAACAAAACCGTTATATGAGGGGAAAAAAAATACCCATTTATTGTCTCGTAACTACCTCTAAAAAAACCTCTGAAATAGAAATTAATGAGAGGAAATGTCATAGAAAAATGTTATATTCTGATAAGTGGTATCTCTATCTAGCAACATGAGTGGCACAAACTGAAAAATCACTATCAAATGGGATTTTTTTTTTTTTACCAGAAGGAAAATTCATATAAATCAATATTAAAATCTGCTTTGTATAGATTATAACATTTTTTCTTCTACAAAGTAAATAAGTGGAAAAATAACAAACACTTCCTAAGTGTTAGAATGTTCAGAACATTAATTTGATTTGAGTTATATAATTATAGAGGGCAAAATCATAGCTATTTTTAACACATCAATTTGCCTCTTACAAATATGATATTAAAACTTCTCTACTGCAAGTTATGAAAAGGCATGATTTTATTCTAGTACTTATTAATCCTAAAAATGAATCTATATAAGTCTAGTGCTCAGTTCCACTAGAAACATCATGGTTACAAAAACTGAAAATAAATACCACTATAAATCAGCATCTTCAATAACTATAATGTTATATATATTGAAATGGATTATTTGTTACTGTCTATTTAATATAAATTAGCATTTTGTGTCTTCATCCTTAAAGTTCAGTAGTGTCAGAGATAAAAATTTTTGTCGATTGGTGGAAGGAACTTATATATAGTTGATATTTAAAAAATAATATATACATGGTCCAAAAATTATAACTCAGTAGCCTAATATTTTACAGATCACTTTTGGGACATTGATGTCTTAACAATATTGAGTTTTTTTACCCACAGACACAGTATATTTTTTGATTTATTTATGTTTTCCTTAATTTCTCTGAGCAATGTAATTTTCAATATACAGCTCCTTCAAGATTTTACTCAGATTTAGTCCTAAGTATTTTTAATTTATGATACTATTGTAAAAAAAAATATGCTTTCCTAAGTTAAATATCTGAATTGTTTTTTGCAAGAATACAGAAAATGACTTTTGGATATTGTGTATTTTGAAATCTTGGTAACTTATTTATTAGTTTTAGTTAATTAAAAAAAATATTCCAATAGATTTTCTCAAAGCCAATCACGTTGTCCTTGAACAAAGACAGTTTTACTTCTTCCTTTCCAATCTGGATGCATTTAATTCAATAAATGACCTACTGCATTGTCCAGAACCTCCTACACAATGTTGAATAGAAGTGGTGGGAGCAGACATCCTATCTTGTTCCTAACTTGGTCGAAAGTATTCAGTCTTTCAGGATTAAGTATAATGTTAACTCCAGGTTTTAGATAGAAATCTTTCATAAGTTTGAGAATGTTTGCTTCTATTCCAACTTTTAGTAGGAATATAAGTATTTTTAGAAGGAATGAGTGTTGGATTTTGTCAATGCTTTTTCATGGATCTATTGAGATTATCATATGTATGTGTCCTATTAATGTCTTTTTCTGGTTTTAGTATCAGGGTAATGCTGGCCTTATATCATGGATAGGGAAATATTCCATTATCTTCAATATTCTGACAGATTTAGTGTAGAATTGATATTGTATTTTTTCTTATTTGATTAGTAGAATTCACCAGTGAAGCCATTTGGGCATAGAGTTTTGGGGAAAAGGTTTTTAGTAAAAAGTAAAATTCCTTAGTTGATAAAGGGCTATCAGTCTATCTAACTTTTTATCGCTTTATAATCAATATAAAATAATATATTAGTTCCAGGTGTACAACATAGTGAATCGATATTTTTATACATTATGAAATGATCACCACAATAAGACCAGTTACCATACATCACCATACAAAGTTGTTATATAATTGACCATATTCCCTCTATGTACATTACATCCCTTTGACATTAATTTTGTTGATGGAAGATTGTTCCTATTAATTCCTATCAACTATTTTATTCATTCCCCTACCCCCTTCACTCTGACAACTTCCAGTTTGTTCTCTGTATATACGAATCCGTTCCTCTTTTGTTTCAAGTGTTCACTTGTTTAGTTCTTTAGATCCCACATATACATGAAATCATATGTTTTTTGTTTTTCTCTGCCTGACTTATTTCAATTAGCATAATGCCCTCAAGGGTTATTATCCATGTTGTAAATGGCAGGATTTCCTTCTTTTTTTGTGGCTGAATAATATTCATGTATACATATATATGTTATATATGTATATATGTTGCATTTTCTTTATCCATTCATCCATCCATAGACACTTAATGTTGTTTCCAAATCTTGAATATTGTAAATAATGTGACAATGAACATGGAGGTGCAAATATCACTTAGAGATACAGATTTTCTCTCCTTTGGATACACACCCAGAATTTGAATTGCTGGATCATATGGTAGTTCTGTTTTTAACTTTTTGAGAAAACTCCATACTGTTTTCCATAGTGGATGAATCAATTTACAATCCCAACAAGAGTCCATGAGGGAGGATTCCCTTTTCTCCACATCCTCACCAACATTTGTCCTTTCTTGTCTTTTTGATAACAGCCATCTTAACAGGTGTGAAGTTGTATCACACTGTGGTTTTGATTTGCATTTCCCTGATGATTAGTAATGTTGAGCATCTTTTAATGTGCCTGTTGGCCATCTGGTTGTCTTTGGAAAAATGTCTATTCATGTACCCTGCCCATTTTGATATGGAGTTATATGAGATTTTTATATATTTTGGACATCAACCCCTTATTGGATATATTGTTTGCAAATACCTTCTCAGATTCAATAGGTTGCCTTTTCATTTTGAGTTTATTTTTGCACACAGTGTGAGAAAATGTTCTACTTTCATTCTTTTACATGTAGCTGTCCACTTTTTCCAGCACCACTTATTGAAGAGACCTGTCTTTTCTCTACTGTCTATTCTTGCCTCCTTTGTTGTAGACTAATGGGCCATAAGTGTGTGAGTTTATTTCTGGGCTCTCTATTCTGTTTCATTTATCTGTATGTCTGTTTTTGTGCCAGTGCCATGCTGTTTTGATCACTGTAGGTTTGTAGCATAGTCTGAAGCCAGAAAGCGTGATACATCCAGCTTTGCTCTTTTTTCTCAAGATTGCTTTGGCAATTTGGGTTCTATTGTGGTTCCATATAAATTTTAGGATTATTTGTTTTAGATATGTGAAAAATGTCATAGGTAAAGTCCTTTTTTCCTTCTTTAACCCATGCAGCATTCAAAGGTGTGTTATTTAATGGTCAAATATTTGGGACTTTTTCCAGAGATTTTTCATTATTGATTTCTAACTTAATTCCATTTTGGTCAAATATCATCCTTTTAACACTTGAATCTTTGTAAGTTTATTGAGAATTGTTTTATGAGCAGAATATGGTGTATTATTTATTTATTTATTGGTAAATGTCCTGTGTATACTTGAGAGAAGAATGTATATTCTGCTGTTAGTAGGGAGAAATGTTTCTATAAGTGTTAATTAGGTCAATTCTTTCTGACTGTCTGTATGTTCTAGCATACTAATATATTCTGTAAATTACTGAGAGGGTATTTCTCAACTGTGGATTTGTCCATTTCTCATTGAACTAGCAACAGTTTTTGCTTTATGCATTTTTGAGAGTGTGCGATTAGGTGCGTAAGGTTTAGAATTATTATGTCCTCTTGATGAATTGACCTTTTTATTATTAGAAAAGACTACCTTCATCCTTGGTAATATTATTTTATATGAAATCTAAGTTATCTGATATTAACATAGTCACTCCAGCCTCCTTTTGACTGATGTTAGCATATCTTTCCCCGTTCTTTTACTTTTAACTATTTGTTCTTCATTTTTAAAGTGTGTTTCTTGCAAGAATTATATAGTTGGAAGCTGTGTTTTTATCCAACTTGACAATCTCTACCTTTTAATTGGGGTGTTTGGACCATTTACATTAGTGTGAATATTGATATGTTTGGGTTTAAATCTATCATATTAATAGTTTTCTATTTATCCCATCTGTTATTTGTTCCCTTTCACTTCTTTTCCTTCCTACATTAGGATTAATTGATTATTTGTTTTTCATTCTGTCTTACATCTTTGGTTGGCTTATTGGACCTAACTCTATTTTTTACTTTTGTGGTCGCTTTGGAGTATACAGTATACATCTTTAACTTATCAGAATCTGCTCTCAAGTTACATTATACATTCCATGACTTCTTGAGCATGTCACACCAATATGTACTAATATCTAGAGTGCTGTTTGCTTACTAAATCATTTCATGTATTATTTCAGTGAAATGATTTGCAAACTTTGTTTAAATTTTTCACTCATTCCTTGGATGTTGTTATATGGATTGAAGTAGATTGGAGCTTGAGTAAGTGCATATAATCAGAAGGATAATTCCTAAAACACAGAATATTATATAAAATTGATTTTCTGGTATATTAAGGGTCATATAATTATATTTTTCCTTAGCAAAACTTCTTTATTAATTACTTCTGGCCAGTGGACTGAAAAACTTTATTGAAGGGATTTATCACTTTCTACCTCTTTTTTAGTCATGATCTCAGTAGTGTATACAAATATGATTACATGAGTGTACTGTCACTTTAAATAAAGATAGAGCTACTCGTTTACATAGGAGCTGACTGAAAGTGGAGAATGCAGTCAAAAGATTTGGATAATTCTGAATATGAAGATAAATTCATTTTATTTAAATCAAATTTATTGGCTATTTGCTACACAAGCCAAAGTGGTCGCACGTATCTTCATCCTCCCATACATTCTATATTTAAACTGACAAGTTGTTTTTGTTAAACTGTCAGATGCTATGTCCAGTTAACATATTAGAATTTACTTTATCTGTTCTGGGAAAATGAATCCCTTGAGCCAGTGTTTATTTCACTGTCTAATTTAGAACACTGTTTATAGTCATCAAAATTACCATTTGCTTATATTGTTTTCTGGTCTTTCTTAATAATATTCTTAGAATGAAATTTTGCCCTTCCAATTTTCTCAGGAAAATCAAAGATACTTCAATAGCATTTCCAAATTTGGATTTATAACTAAAGTCATGTGAAATTAAAGAATAATCTTTCATGTTTGCAAACTCCCCTTTAAACAAGAAAAAAACTTTATATCATGTATTGTTCTACTGACTACTGATACTAATTAATTTGTAAAGAAATTTAATGTGCTTTTTCAAAATTAAAAGAGAATATATGCATTAAGGAAAACAACAATACTAGAAAAATATACAATTCACCTCAATATTACCAATTATTTTAAAATAATTTAATTTGAAAGATAAAAATGCACCTTGCCAACACTGAAATAAGAAGAACCAGAAAGTTCACCCATAATTTCTCTATGAAAATAGTATCCCACAATTTATAAGAAAATAAAATGCAGCACTGAAGAATGTATGATTTACACTGCATATATAGAAGATGTGAGGTTCTCAATCTATTGAATTAGCATGTGTGTGACAGGAAAATGAGTGATGACCAATAGAAGTCATCTACTTGCCAACCAAAGTCATACTTATTAATGTGACCAAAATGATGTCACCCTAAATGCATTACTATACTACCCTTTCATTTTGAAGGTTAAAATGTAGATGCAAACAAGTGAAATTCTAAAATGGGTTAACATAGCGCATCATATAATTCCTTTAAGAGTCATTTTAGTCCTATTGATAGTACAGAGATTAAATTAGAGTCTCTGGAAGGAAAAGGAAGCTTTTCAAATGGGTTTAAGAACAATAGCAATAAAATCTTCTGAAGAAGGGAGGGCTCTTGAAGGAAACAGATAAATGATATTCAGAAAATAGTAAGACAAATACTCTATGAGGAAAACCAAAATTTATTCATGTGCTACATCAGGTTTGAAAAAACTCTCAATCAGTTTGTTAGGATTTCACCTTGGAAACAGATTGCCCATTGGGGTTGGTAAAGGAATTTCTCTTCCTGAAATAAAAATGTTTAATTAGCCAACTGCAGTGGGAATTTATTGTATTCTAAAATATCCTCAGGTTTGCCAAAGGCAATAGGCCTATTTGATTTAATCAATCTGTCTGTATTCAAATAGTAAATTTAGAGAATATGTTTATTTTGCTGTGTTTAGTTTCTAGGTAACCTCAAGTTAGCACAGTCTATTGATCATGTTAGTAGGTGAAGAAATTCTGGGTGAATTATTTGTATACTATATCAAAAAAACCCAAAAATAATTGATTGTAAAGACAACTTAAATTATTTTTATATGTTGCTTTCTTTATTTTCAGTTGTAATGTTTCATTAGAAGTTTTTGCTATTTTGATTATTTGCTATCTTAATTAATTTTATTATCTTCTTTGGATTATTACCTGAGCTTCTAATTTCTAATTCAACATAAGCAACAACCAAACTTCAACAGAAAGTCCAATTCAAGAAATTTATGGCTTCTTACCTCATCAATGTAATCTTTCTATAGTATATGCATGATATAAAAATTTCTCCTATGAGATAACACTTGTTTTATTGCAGAAATCAAGTTCTTTGGTTTTTGTTGTTTTTCTGTCATCTCATCACATCATATGATAACAACAACGAATTGGGGGGAAATATCTGTAAACTATGTCACCAATAAGGGATTAATTTCCAAAATACACAAACAGCTCATACAGATCAATATCAAAAAGCAAATAAACAAACAAAACCAAAAACCAAACAATCAAATCAAAAATAGTCAGAAGACCTAAATAGACATTTCTCCAAAGAAGACATACAGATGACCAACAAGCACATGATAAGATGCTCATCATTGATAATTATTAGAGAAACGCATATCAAAACTACAGTGAGATATCACCTCACACCAGTCAGAATGGCCATATCATTAAAATGTCTACAAATAATAAATGCTGGAGAGGGTGTGGAGAAAAGTGAACCCTCCTACACTGTTGGTAGGAGTGTAAATTGGTGCAGACACTATGGAAAACAGTATGGAGGTTTCATAAGAGACTAAAAATAGAGTTACCATATGATCCAGCAATCCCACTCCTGGGCATATATCCAAAGAAGATGAAAAAATACATGCACACTGATGTTCACAGCAGCACTATTTACAATAGCCAAGACATGGAAACAACATAAATGTCCATCAATAAAGAAGATGTGGTGGGCTTCCCTGGTGGCGCAGTGGTTGAGAGTCCACCTGCTCATGCAGGGGACACGGGTTTGTGCCCTGGTCCGGGAAGATCTCACATGCCACAGAGCGGCTAGGCCCAGGAGCCATGGCTGCTGAGCCTGTGCTCCACAGTAGGAGAGGTCACAACAGTGAGAGGCCTGTGTACTGCAAAAAAAAAAAAAAAAAGAAGATGTGGTATGTTTATACAATGGAATATTACTCAGCCATAAAGAAGAATAAAATAATGCCATTTGCAGCAACATGGATGGACCTGGAGATTATCATACTAAGTGAAGCAAAGCAGAAAGAGAAAGACAAATATCATATGATATCATTTATATGTGGAATCTAGAAAAATAGTACAAGTGAACTTATTTGCAAAACAGAAACAGACTCACAGACATAGAAAACAAACGTATGGTCCTAAATAAGTAAAGATTTGATGTTTTTAAGAGACTAAAGAGATATTATGTTTATTATAATATATTTACCATTACAATAAAGTAACAACAAAAACTGTCAAAAGAAATAAATTTATGGTTTCCACAACATTTTGCACCATTATGTAAACTAAGTTTTCATCAGCAATATTTACAATGTGAATGAAGGGAGTAAGACTACAATCCTAGTAAGTTTGAGAATATTTTATACAATTATTATAATTCTTTGCATATCTGAATTTTTTAATTCTTAAAATATAAATATGACTAAAAACAAAGAACAAGATTTTTTTCACCTTACATTCCATTGTACTTTAAAATATACCATTACTTTTTTAGCCTCTATGTAGTTGTTTGCATCTTTAAGGCATCAGACCATTATGTTCTAAAGTTTGTTGATCACATACCTCTCTAATTTGTTGAACATGCACTTTCTATGTAAGAAAATACAAAGATGCTCTGTATGTATATAACTTGAATTAACATATTATTTTAGAAAAAATAATATCATCCTCATAAAAGATCAAAACAGAATTTATAGTATTTACCTTCCACTCCACCCATTGATCATCTCATTTAAATGTTAAGGTCTTTAGGTCTTTACAGGGACCATGAATATTAGTATAGTAGCAGTAGTAGTAATAGTAGTAGTAGTAGTAGTAATTATAGTATTGACGTGTTGTAATGCACAAAGGAACTAGATCTTAATGTTCTAAGATGACAAAATGAATATTATTAACAATCTATCAACATTATTCTTAAACATTTACTTGGAAAATATGCGTTTTATTTTTTTATAACATCATTTTCCATTCAATTTCTAAGCACATGCAAGGTAGTGGAGGCACAGACTGTGAAAATTCCTCTGGATAATTTTTTAAGGAAACCATAAATTATTGCAATTTTGCCATATCTAAACCAAATTCATAACTTTAAAATTAAAATGATTCACTAAAGATACATGCTGAAGGTAAAATATACTACTATAGAAATTTATCAAGATAAAATAATTTATAAACATCAGTCTTTTAAAAAGATATTTCATTAATCTTTAACAATGATTACAGTCAAAAAGATCTTGTTTTGTTATCTAAATCCTGTTCATCATCTTTTTGGATTATCAAAGGATCTAATTTCTCTGGGCTCTAAAAACTGCTGCTTGGAACTTTTATTTTTTCATCATTCTATTTGATTGTAGCCCTGTAATGTAATTTAATGTAAATGCTGTCTCAATTGTGGCAATGTAAAATTTCTTGTAACAGTAACCCACTAAAGTATATTAAAAGTATTTATCATGATCCTCACGAGGACCAATAACACAACAAATAGAAACCTGGGACACTATCAGTACAAATAATTCAGAAACTCTCTCTCCATCCATTTAGATGTAAAGAAAGCCAGAACAATAACAATTAAACTAAAGAATAAATAAAATTTTATTTTACAAATATCAATGAGTATTAAAAATTAATAATTTTCATATCTAATAATCAGAAGAAAATCAATCTAATGAGCAAATTTCTCTAAATTTGCCAATATTGTCAATATCATGTACTTAGTGAAACTGGAATTAACTTTCATGGGTGCTTGTCTCAGTCTTACATTCTAAGAGACAGTCTGTCAATGGCATACAGTTTTTCTAAAATACTGTCTCAGACATCATTTTTCAATTTTGTGTGTTTCCCTCAATCACTATTTTCTCAAATTAAATACTATCAATTGTTTACAAGTTTGCTCTTCCTAACTTTTAATATACCATGAAAGTGCCTTTAAAGATATTGGTGTTTTTTCATCTCTGAGAGTATTTTATGAAATACTCTTTTAAACTATTTTTTAACTTAGAAATTGCTTTATTACCTTATTTTGGGATAAAAAAAAATTGTTCTTCCATATAGCTACATTACTTTTCTTAAAAAGTGTATCTCTAGGGCTTCCCTGGTGGCGCAGTGGTTGAGAGTCCGCCTGCCGATGCAGGGGACACGGGTTCGTGCCCCGGTCTGGGAAGATCCCACATGCCGCGGAGCGGCTGGGCCCGTGAGCCATGGCCACTGAGCCTGTGCTCCGGAGCCTGTGCTCCGCAAGGGGAGAGGCCACAACAGTGAGAGGCCCGCCTACCGCAAAAAAAAAAAAAAAAAAAAAAAAAAAAAAAAAAAAAAGTATATCTCTATTTCAGTACGTATTCCTAAAGAGTAGAAACTTAACAAAAAACATAACCCCAATACTATTATCATCTATAAAAATAATCAATAAAGCTTTTATTTAACAAGTATCAAGTTAGCATTCATTTATCCAACTATAATTTTTTACACTTTGTTCCTTAATATGAGGATTGAAATTAGGTGCACACATTGTGATTGGTTCAAATGTTTCCTAAGTCTCTTTCATTTCCAGGTTGCCTTGCAAGCTCTTTTACTTCCTCACACTTCTGTTCTTGTAGGAGATGCCAAGAAACTTCTTCCCTGCAGGCTTGTGACAGTACAGCTTTTATTATATTACTGTTGTGCTGCTTAACAAGTTTCCTCTCCTGTACTTTCCATTAAAATTATATCAAATAGATAAAAAACAGACTCAACTTTCTAGCTACTACTTTTCATTAGTTGGCACTGTATGCTTCTACCATGGAATGAAGAATATTTGATGTATTTCAATTCACTGGAATTATTGTCCTTAATGACACTCAAATTGTGCAGAGGGAACCATTTGAAGTTGGCTCCTGAGACCTACAGACTTAACCCTGAAGAAAACAGATTTCCTAATTTCTATTATGACGAGTGTCTTGAGGTCAAAGTTTATATTTAATTATTTATATTTATACTCCACCTTTCTTATGTAAATGATAGAAATGCATACAGACTTTTTTTCAACTGTGCTTTACCACTTAGCAATGCGTTATGGAGATAACAATAAACACATTACATTTAGCCTCTGTAGTAAATTACTCAGAAATGACTTATGGGAACAATATTCCCATGGTTCTTGCTTGTTACTAACAATTGAAGGCTTTTATGTATAAAGGTCAGTACGGCTGAATAAAAATTCCTGGTTCACATTATCTTTCCTTAAGTATCTTATATAGGTTATTTGATTCTCTCTGGCAAAAACCATTGCTGAGATAGTCTGATTTTCTTTTTTTTTTTTCTTTTTGCCCCCTTATAAGTTATTTGGTATTTTTACCTGCATGCTCAAAGACTTTATTTTCAGTTTGTTTTTATTAGAATATGTGTAATAACTTACGGTCAATTTTCCTAAGTACATGGTGAGCACTTTCTATATAAGCAGCTTCAAGTCTTGCTTTAAGTTCTGGGAAATTTTAAAATTTTATTCCATTATGACTTTTTACTCTGTTCTTTTGTTTGTTTGTTTGTCTTTGAGAACTCCTATTATACATATGGTGGATTTCCTTGCTTGTATTCTATACACATCATCCTGTCAAATTCTAATCATCTCTTTCTCCACTTATATTTGAATTTAAGACATTACTATTTGTCTTTAGTTGCATTTATTATTATTTTTTTTTTTTGCGGTACACGAGCCTCTCACTGCCATGGCCTCTCCCATTGCGGAGCACAGGCTCCGGACGTGCAGGCCCAGCGTCCATGGCTCCCAGGCCCAGTCACTCTGCGGCATGTGGGATCCTTCCGGACCAGGGCACGAACCCGTGTCCCCTGCATCGGCAAGCAGACTCCCAACCACTGCGCCACCAGGGAAGCCCTAGTTGCATTTTTATTTCTCTTAATTTACTCTTTATTTCTGAAATTCATTTTACATTTATTTATAATTCTTTCATTGGTCCAATTACCTTTCTTTATGAATTTTTCTTTTCCTCAATGAACTCAATTTGAGGTTTTCTGCTTCTGAGTTATTTCATACTTCTTCCTTTTTTTAGCTTACCATTAAATATGATATTACATGTTTTGTTTTGTGTGCTTGTCTTTATGTTTCACTTTCATTTTGAAGCTTCATCATCCTTTCCTTAAAATAACTTCATATGAAATTTAGCCAAAGCCTTTTTCTGTTGCTAATTTTTAAGTGAAATGAGTCTTTCTTTACTTTTCAGTAAGTGGGGTAAGGATGACCACTCCCTCTTTTGTTACTTTTCCAAAGGGATAATAAATATAGCTTCCTGCTTTCTGAGATATGCTTTCTCTCTCAATGGCCCAGTTAATTTCACTATTCCATTTATTTTGCCCCTGTTTTTTCTCCCTGGCTCACTTTGGGGCAATTCCCAGAAGTTTCGTTGTCTAGCTCTGCCTTAGACTTTCAAGAGTTCATAGGACCTAGACTTTTCCAGGTTGTTCAGATCTTGAAGTGAAACCAATGATTTTACCCATAAATTGAGGTCTAAAAACATGACGTGGTTTCAGCTTCTGTTCTTAGATTTACCTGAAATAATATTGTTATTTTGGGATTTTCCTGTTCTTGTGTCATCAGATACCACACTGCCTTTTTTCTGCTTTTCCCACACAAATGCTGATAGCACAAGGATCTGGTAGCTTTCATTGATTTATCCCCATCCGCTTGTGTTTGGGATTTGTGAAGGGTAACTGTCAGTTTTGGTATAGATGGTCATTTATTTGTGAGTATTTTGGTTTTTCTTCCTTATTTGACCTATTTTTTTATTTGCTTTCTCTTTACATATATTACTTATCTCCTTTAATATCCACATTCCTCAAGGAGAATTTAAACTTTTAAATCATATTTTAATAAGTGTGTATTTTTGTCTTCTTTTAAAATTAACTACTGAATGACCAGCACATATGAAAACTTTTTCCATATCAGAAGTACTCTCTCTCTCTATATATATATATATATGTATATATATATATATATATATATATATGTGTGTGTGTGTGTGTGTGTGTGTGTGTGTGTGAAAATAAAATAGTGAATAGCCTAGAATACCAGATACCACAGAAAAGTCTAGTACACTAGAGCTTAAGAAATAACTACTTGCTTTGGAAATAAGTAACCCACTGAATACTTTTTTTTCTCTTGCAATATGAATGCAGTGAGGGTTCAAAGCTGACTGCAGTGGTCTATGTAGGTAGAATGTGTTGAAGAACATTATTAAGTTCATAAAACCATAGGAAAAAAATGTAGCTTGCATTTTCAGTGCCAATTATATTCAATAAGTACCTATCTAAAAATTAAGTAATCAGAGAAATATGGATGTAAATGTAATATATATTTTATTTTTTAAAACACTGTACAAAACTGCAAATTTGAAACAAAACTGAGCTGTGCATGGAAAAATCTGGATAAGACTTAAATCTATTTTCAATTCTTCTTTGAACAGGGTATTTCAATGAAAATATTTGAGAACCCAATACCTTAAAGTGTATTCTGTATGTATGTGGACGGATTTGACCCTTTGCTGACTGTACTGTTAACCTGAAAATGAACTGCTTGTTTTATGTGGACTCTATGTGCCTACTTATGTAGTAACTGTAATATTCTTTTGGTTATTATATGACTAGTTATGCAATGTAAAAATCTACATTTACTCTAGAGCCACTAATTTCCATATATGTTTAGATTCACCATATATCTTTCGTCAAATCTTCCAGTCATATATTTTAACATACTTTTTAAAAAAGAGCACATTTGAATGCTTGTGGGTATGTGTGCACAATGTCAAACTAGTAATGCTCATTGGAAACTTATTTTCATAAAGGCGTCAGCAAATAACCTGCCTGAATAAATCAATGTTCAACTCTCAACTAATCAGTTTGGCAGATGTGAAAATTTGCTTGTCAACACAGGGGACAATCCACAAGATCCTTTTCTTAGAGTATTAACAGCATGTCTTCAAGATAACTAAGATTGAGAAATGATGACTTTTTATTTTTCTCTTGTGTCTTGAAGTTACTTTTTCTGAACTACAACTAGAATTCTGTTAACATATTTGGACAAACAATAAAAATTGTAAGATTTTTATGTGCATATGGATCTGGCAAATTATGTCCTTAAACCAATGAGTTAGAAAATCCTAAAAAGTTAACCATAGTCGCTAATAGTATAATTCCACTAAGTATGCATAATAGTCCCTTATATTTTAGAAATTTTATATATTAACCAAAGTTAATTTTCCATAACACCTAATTGAATAATGTTAAAAATATAAAAATACATAACCAAATTTTAGTAACAGGTGCAATAAAATATTAGGGATAGTGATAATACTCGTTTTCCAACATTAATATGATCAAATGGCATGCATTACTTGACGTTTGGGGAAGAGGAGTTTTTTTGTTGTTATATTTTAACACTGATGATGTATAACACTGAAGAAAACTTTCAAATAACTTTTAAGATACACCCAATTTATTTAACATTCTCTATGAAACTGTTTCACAAAATGTAGCAAATATTTTCTAATCAAATAAACTATGCTGTCATCTACTATAATGTCCCCCAAATTCATGAATAAGTAATATTATAAGGAAACATAACTAGATTTAGAAATTAACTTGTAACTCCATGCAATATAACCATAGAAGACAAACACTCCCCCGATTAACTATCTAAGTACATCTGTCCTCCATCACATAAAAGAGCTGAGTTGTTGATCTGCCTCAGAACAACTAACACAGCACAAGGGAGAAAAAAATCAGAGCTCTAAGCAGCAAAGATAAAATAAAAGTGAGTACGGCATATTAACAGACTTGTGCATTTTCATAATAAATCAATCTCCTGGGTTTTCCCTAGTAAAGCAATCATATAAGATATTAAATTAATAGATTACAATGACATAGATAAAATTCTATTAATATTATACATATATTTTGCATTTTTATTTATTTCTAAGTGAATATGTATATGTAGATATAAAATACTTTAGTAGGAAAATTCTTTGAGTGAGAGAGAAACACAGATATTATCTTCTGGAATAAATCATTCAATTTGTATTAGAGGAAAAGACTCAGAGTCACAAGAAAAAAATAAACACAACTTAAGGACTAGAGTTAATTTTACAGCAGAGGAGAAAAGAGAAGTCAGAATTTCTTCTGGAACAGCCACAGGAGATCCACCACTAACCTGTCAGCTGAGAAATGGGAAATCTGCTCTCACATCAGATGGGTGGGAGGAAAGAAGCCTTTCCGTATCCCCACTCTGCTGCACCAGCAACGAAACAGGGATCTTGCAGCATCTGTTCAAAATCTGATGTAATCCTTTAGTGAGTATTCCCTTAGAACAATATAATTTTCTAAAGTATCAACCTTAGAGTGTGCAATTCTTCAGAGAAGGTTAAATTTTCTTCTCAGTTATCGAGTTTTGAAAATGCCACTGCTAATTACATGGAAATATTAGACACTTCATGAATCAATTTGGTAGAACTATTTAAACTGATGCAGATGGCTTCATTTATCTAACAAATCTAATCTCTCTGGCTAGGGAATCAGAATCTCCAGTTTGCTTCTGAAATTTGGTATCCTAACTTAGGGCATTGCTGGAAAAAAGTATTCTCTCAAAACTTAATTTAGAAATGATTATTTCCAGAATAAAAATGAATAATAAAAAAATTCTTTCATATAAATAATAGATGTTACTAATGGCAAGTAAACCACACCAAACAATCAGAGTAAATATACAACCAATATATTAGGAGTACTTCTAATTTTTTAAAAAATGTATAATCCTGTGAAAAATATATTGTACTACATTAATGAAAAAGATGACATTAAATGTCCTGTGCTTTAAGTTTTGATGAATAATTCCCAAATTTTCTATTGTGAAATTATATATCCATGCTAAGACTTATATGTTAATCTTCATATCAGCCTTATTTATAATACCCCAAACTATAAATAATCTAAATTACCATCAAAAAAAGAATGGATAAACAAATTGGCGTAGCCACAAAATGGAAAATTCTCAGTGATGTAAAAGAGCAAATTCTTGATACAGGCAACAACATGGATAATCCTCAAAAAGCATTATTTTCAGTGAAAGAATGCGGGAGCAAGTCTATACACTGTATAAATCAATTCATGAAATTCTAGGAAAAGGCTAGCTGATAGTAACAGAAAGCAGATCATTGGTGACCAGAGACCAGAGGTGCAGTGGGGCCCAAAGGAAATTTTTGGTGTGACAAAAATATTCTTTATCTTGACTGTGATAATACAAGTGTGACTACATATTCATTTGTATGATTAAAAGTGGTAGATTTCCATGTATGTAAGTTACATCTTCATAAAAATAAGGCAAAAAAAGTATAATCATTTAGCCCTGGTGGTTTTTAATAAAATCAATGGTTAAGGAAAATGTCTGAACTAAAATGACATTTTTGGCTTATAATTTTAACAATAATTTATAGGAATGTGGAAGAAATTCTCCATTACATGTGCAGTTAAATACACTGTGATCAATTTCCTAACCTATAAAACTCTATAGGAATGATGAATTGAGAAACACTCTCTCCTCCTAAAAAGGAAGCTCTGGGCACCAGATTCTGGAAGATTTCCTAGGAGAGCCCAGACTGCCCCTCATCCTCCTCTGAGGACGGCGCTAGAGCTTCCCAGGGGTGACCCCACTTTTTGCACGTGTTGTCACTAAATGCAGACGACCCACCAAACCCCAGAGTACAGGCTGCTGACTCGGCATCCTAAGCACAGCGTGTTCCTCTCTCCTTTACACTGGAATGCACACAGGGAGTGATAACAGGACAGAGGGTGGATCGTGGCATTTTCATAAATAAAGTATATCGAAACTACTCAATTTTATAGAGGCCAGATCCTGAGAAAGAACCATGTTCAAATCAATCTTCTATATCCTACAGGTAATTTTATGTTATTTAAAGTAATTTGGATATATTTTCTACTTATTTATTTTGGATTTAATAATTTAAGAAAACATAATAAAGTCTATTTTTTTCCAATGATATGGTTCCTTGATACTAATATACTAGCTATAGCAAGATATATTAATGAAATTGGTCCTCACGTTTATGTTCTCTTTTTTACATCTAGTAATTAAATATTTCCTTGTAACTTTCCAGCAATCTCAGGTAAATTACTATCTCTTGGGCAATGATATATCTAGGCTATAAAAATGAATGAGTTAAACTACTATCTTTATCTTCACTGCCAACGTTAAGACTCTATGAGCTGATGTACCATGTGCATGTGCACCTACAACACGGAAGACCAGTTATACCTCTGACTGGCTGAATGGAACTAACACAGCCTCACAGTCATCATTACATTTTTTTTTTCCTTTGCGGTAGGCAGGCCTCTCCCTGTTGTGGCCTCTCCTGTTGTGGAGCACAGGCTCCGGATGCGCAGGCCCAGCGGCCATGGCTCACGGGCCCAGCCGCTCTGCAGCACGTAGGATCCTCCCGGACCGGGGCACGAACCCGTGTCCCCTGCATCAGCAGGCGGACTCTCAACCACTGCGCCACCAGGGAAGCCCCCATCATTACATTTTTAAGGGTTGATCAAGTTTAATTATTTTGGCTCAAATTATTACATTAAAACCATAGAATTACAAGCAACACATCGTTTTGCCTTACTCATTTTATGAATCTTCCTTAAGACAAATAAAAATCATAGTAAAAGTTTCCACATACTTTCTTTTGGATTATTATTGCTCTTACTATTATTAAATAAAGTGTGGATAAAAAGTTTTAATCTAAAACGTATAGAATCAGAATCTTGAAAATATTAACTCAGCACAATGAGTTAATCTATATCTGCTCAGTTGATGGCTACTATCTTATTCTTTCCCATTTGTACTCCTGGGTTGTAGGGGTGACTACAAATTAAATAGTTAATTTAAATAGTTTTATGTAAGTAAATGCTATAATGGTGGTGGTGCTGAGGAAGTAAACATCTCTCACACATTCTAGTAATATTCAAGAAAACAGAGATGAGAGTTGTTCAGGATTCAAATGCTGGAGAAATTATTCTGACTTTTCAATTATTTTTGGATTAAAAATAATTTTTAAAGGTAGTTAAATGAAAAGAAGAAAATTAAGAAAGACTGGGGAAAACATTCAAAATGCTTTAGAAGTGCCAAATGATGGAAATAAAATATTTTCCAAGGCATGCAAACATAAAAAAAGAAGAGAAAAAGAGAAAACAATAAGCCTACTATTGAGGAAGAGGAAGCAGGAAATAGAGGGCATTAATTATAAGCTTAGAAATGTAAATATTAAAGCTTTTGGAGACATTCCAAATTCTCTTAATCACAGGCCACATTTTGTTTTCCTGTTTTTTTTTTAACCCAGTAGCAATGCTAGAACTGTAGATGTTAGAAATTATATTCCTATAGGTTAGGGGTGCCTCCTGTGGTGTAAACCACAGGGAAGCACACTGGCACACCAGTTTACAGTTTATCTCAAAACTCTGACCTCAAAAAGCAAAAAAATTAAACATTAGGATTTTCAAAGTTTAAGCAAATGCTCCATTTGAACAAAAAATATACAAAACAATACATACCTTTGCAGATAACATTTAAAAAATAAATACATTTATAAGGAGCCTAGGTGATTTGTGATAATTAGATATTAAGAAAAATTACATGAAAGTGTTTCATTTATTGACATTAGGTATGCTTGCTCCTGAAACTAGCTTAAGTGCTGGTGACAGAGAATGTCTTGTGACTGCATCCCTGGAAGTGTTCAAAACATTGTCTTGGCTGCAAAAAGTCAATGGTACAACTGATTGTGTTCATAGCAAAATATTGTGAAATAAAATTCATATTTTATGGCAAGACAAGAAAAATTTAAATATAAAAAATGTTCTCTGCCCTTTGGTCTCCTCTCTCCCCTGTACTATGCATTGTATATCTACATTAGGCATTGACCAGACCTCCCCCATCAGCAGAAATACCTGCTCAACCATAAAGAACAACATTTTCCCAGCACCAAAGAGACAACTGAAAATATAATATTCCTTCTTAGGTTTGTGGTGTGACCCACCACAATAACGCTTAGATCTGAATTGTGTGTACTCTGTCAATAATATGTCATTTAATGTACAGCCCTCTGTCTCAGAAACCTAATATAACTGTGTTTTGAACTCTAATGGGTGGAACAGTTCTTGGAGCTTTCTGAGATGCAGTTCCTGGGTTATAATTCTCAATCTGGCACTAATAAAATTTTCCATTTCTTTCTTATGTTGATTGATTAATTGTTCATCAATATATAATTTCATTTGTATCCTTGGCATTTCATTTTCCTTAGTCTTTTTGACTTCCTTAGACTTTTTGAACCAATACACACAGGAGACAAAAGTGAGTTCAGGAATGTTGTTATTCATTAGACTGAGGAGCTGATGACTTCTTTGTCTTTCTGTGGGCTCTATCGCATCAGTAACTATAGCCAGAAAACAGAGCTCTCTACTATTTTATTGTTCAAACAAATTTTCTAGTATTAATGACAATTCTACTCAGATAAGGAATATTCAGATATTTATGACTGGTAAAATTACTATTCAACTTCTGAATGACTTAGGAAGTTCAAAAACTAATAAGGAGAAAGAATACTAAGTCAAATAAACATCACAGCAACTAATGAAATTCAGAACCTGAATTAGTGCTGATAGCACACTTGAGTTAAGTGCAGCATGTCTCTCTAGCACGCCCACTCTGGGCCTATTATCCTCTCAACTCTATCTCCAGATTCCCCAAGCTGTGCTAGAACAAGTTGTCCAATTTTCTCTTCAAAGAACATGGCTTGTATTGGGGTCAAGTTTCAACAATTTAAAACATTTAACAGCATCTTTCTAAAAATATGCAAATAATAACAACAACCTTTTCATCAAAGGCTTTTCTAAGAGATTAAATATGATTATGATTTGACTTTTTAGGTAACCATTACCACTTGGTTTGCTATTAAAATTACTCATAAATTTAAAAATGAGCAAAATAAATCTATTTAGGAAATTTTTCTTTCTTATATCCAATTTTATTAAAGCAATGATATACTCATCTGGATCTACTACCTTGGTTACTAGGTATGTGGGCAAAGCAAAGATAGGGTCCAATGTGAAAAAGTAAAGTGAATATTGACATTTAAAATATATTTATACATATAACAAAAAACTCAGTTTACCCATTTCTCACCATACAGGGAGATAGACCACTAAATATATAATATATATATATATAGCACTAAATAATATAAAGTATACTAATAATATATAAATGTATACCAGTACACAGAATCACCCTAGGATTCTGCTGAGAAATTCTTATCTAATATAGGAAATTAGTAAAAAAGAAATAATGTCAAAGGGTACAGATATTGCAGATAATCTAATGATGCATAATGATGCATCCATTTTCATAACTTGATCCCATGTCTAAATTCTACCATTTATAAAAATATAGGAAATGAATGAGAAAGCAACAAACTCGGTTAAGGTTCTCAGCACAAAAATGTGAATGGTGCTTTTCTTGGCTAAGACAAATCTTCAATGATTCAACTTGGTCAAAAAGAGGGACTAAGAAAGAAAACTGTCCCAATCTTGGTCTGGGGCAATACTTTCAGTAGGGTGCAATTTACTTCCCCTTCTGAGAACCATCTAGCATCAATGATAAAATGCCAGAGCACTTGCTTTGTCAGGTTGTAATAAAATTAAGAAGGCTTACAGAGAAATTAGAATTACCTACCCAATTAACTTTATCTGGTTTTATTAAACCAGATATTCAAAAATGCAAAAACCTTAAACCAGCTTTATGACTAGCCTAATACTTTTTAACTAGAACATTCTGTTTTTGTGTCTGGTCCCTCATAAAATGCCCCTACCAAGAAGAAATCACTAAATTGGCTTTCTTGGAAACCTTTTCCTTTACTGGCAACTTTGAAATAAAACACTAATATGCTTGAACAAATTCAAAATAAATTGCAAATAAAAGCAAACAAAACAAAGAAAAAGAAAAAAAAAACATGTGAAAAACCAAACAAACAAATCTACACAAAAACTCAGGCGAAAAACCAAACAAAGAAACCCACACAAAAACTCAGAAATTATCAAAGTCTGTAATAATTGCCATGAGAGGACAGTAGAAACACAACAAGAGAACAAATCTAGTATTTGGAAAATGGCTAACAAAGTTGAAAATCATTTAATTTTATATATAAAGTAGTACAAATGTGTTGCAGTTATATAGTGTTGCATAACTAACCATTTTATTTTTGTGCATGGATTCTGCAGGTGAGGGATTTAGACAGAGCACAACGGGGCTAACTTGTATCTGCTTCCAGATTCTGGGGCTGCAGACAGGAGGACTTGGGCCGCAGTGACCGCTGCCGTCATCTGTTGGGCGCCTTATGTGCACCTCCAGGGCCTGGACCACGATGAGGCAAAGGCTGAGCTCCTCTGGGACTTCCCACTGGCACCTGCAAGGCAGACTCAGGATTGTCAGCATCCTCACCAGGCAGCTTAGAGCTCCAAGAGGGGGTGTTCTTGCAAATGAGGCGGGGGGAGCACTGAATCCCCTTCCGCTCAGAAATCCGGATACAACCCCTCCTCTGCAGTTACAAGCAGGTCACTAAAACACCCAGACTCAAGGGGAAGAGAATTAGACCCTATGCATCTCTCTCTAAAAACAGTGTCAAAAATTTTTCAGCCATCTTTAGAACAGCCACAGAATGTGGAATTTTAAATATTCCCTTTCTATATGGAGTAAATCTCATTTGAATTTTGGTTGTAGTATTTTGAGGTGGAGAGTACAGCTCAAGACAAAAAGATAGGCCTTCCTCAGTAGTAGAGAAGATACATATTATAATTCTGGATTATAAAATGTTAAATGTCTAGAAATTTCTCTGTCTTCTATTTTTTAATAGCTTAATACATTTTTTAAAATCCTGCAGCATGGTGTGAGAAATTTTGATTCTGTGATTCCCTCATTTCACTCCTCATGGGAAGCAAGTGTTTTCCCAATAACAAGTGACAAGTGACAATAGAGGGAAAATGACTGCACTAGTAACATTAAAAATGTATAATCCTTGGTTTATGGCTGAGACATTAGGTCCTTGAAAGTTTTCAAATAGCAGGTCTTAACTACAAAAATTATAAAATAAATCTATAAATTGGTCTAGTTGTGAATAAAGTTAGCCCAGATGAAATTAACAATTCAAAATAATATATAACTTTGATTCACTATACATAAAACATCACCACATCAGGCTCTGTCATTCCAGGGTGGACAAAGAATGTCACCTGCCATATCAGTAAACAAAGGATGTGTGACCATCAAGCCATCAGCCACTGCAGCCGCCCCCGACTATGCATCCTGAGGGGACTCAGGATGGAAAAAACAGAATATTGTCCCTAGATAGTTAAGGTGCATATCAAAGGAATAATTTCATTGAGCCCACACTTTTGTATCTTTCCATACATAGGCGATTGATAAATTCATTAACTTGAGAGGTCTGGATTTACTTTAGTTAACAGTAATCTTTTGATGTTCCAACTACCTGTTTTTTGTTGCAAAAACTCCCATATAACCTGGCTCCTCCCTTACCTCTTCAGAATGGTCCCTCAGAGATGTCTGAAAGGCTGACTCCCGGGCTTAGGTCCTCAGTTTGTCCACTGAATAAAACATAATTCTCAACTTTTAGGTGGTGCAATCTTTTTACAGTCAATACCAGCTTATGAACAATTGAACCTGGACAGATTTATGACTTTTTTTTTCATTCCAAGGTCAAAGCACAGTACAGTGAATGACAGACTATTTATATATAAAGAGTTGAAGATGTTAATATGAAAATATTATTTCTCACTAACATCATGATACAGTTCACTCTTCAACTCAAATCTAACTATTTTAATTGTTTGGTCACTTTGAATCCAAAATAGGTTGAAATAACCTTGTATTGGTTACCATTGAAACACAAGTTTCATTGCGTCCTCACAAAATAGGTATTTGTAATGCAATGTTCCTTCTCACATATGCTACTGTTCAGGGGAGGCTTTTAGTCTGGTTCTCCAACTTCTCAGAATTCAGATCAGAGAAACAGAAGAATGCAGAGAATAAATAAAAAATAAAATCTCACCCATCTATAACTTATGATACATTCCTTGTCCTTCACACACTCAAGTGATATTTAAGCAAAATATGCATATTCCTCTATCTTTGTTAGGAAGCCAAGATGGGCAAGGCATTCTTTTCTGCAGAAAGGAGACTGAGAAAGAAATGTTGTTGATTTACTGCGCAGTTTATTAGGGGCAGAGCTAAAATTAAAATCAGAGTGTTCAGACTCTTGATTTTGTGGGATTACAAACTGCTTTGTTGTTCGGAATATTACCAAGTTGAAAGAGGAGTTTACAGTCTCAGCTTGGCTGACAAGCAGTGAGCATGGTGTCACCCCTGTACTGTGGGATTTGAGGTTTGATGTGAGGCTCAGTCAAGAAGCCAAACAGGGGAAGGACACTGGGCCCAGGGTTCGCACTCACATTGCCCACGAGGCAAACAGTACCACTTCGAAGGTTTTAGTTGATTTTATTGTTGATGAAAATCAATCTTGCCATGAAATCCAAAAGGATTTACTAAAGTAGCCATCACCAAATACAGAAGATAGAGTATAAAATAGAAACTGCTTATGGTATTAGCACATCAAAGAGAGAAAGGCTTGCCTTCAGAATGATCACACATTTTCAAATAAAACTCTACCAAACAGCACTTCACTTTAAACATGTTTTAAGACCACATGTTTTAAGACCACACCCCATAATTTCAACATAGCTTATTAATAAAAATGCCAAAATACCTTTCATTACAACGAAATTTATTGGCAACCTAGTTATTTGTGATTTCCACTTAAGGACACTGAATACCTATGCAAGAAATTTGCTTTCCTCCTGTTTCCTCACTTACCTGCATGTGTTCAGGCTTTGATTTTCCCTAACCTCTCCTAACCGTTTTTCTTGGCGATAACATGTTTGTTTCTCACTCTTTTCAAAGATAAGGGTTTAGAACCACTGCCTCTTCTGTTCTCCCTCTCCAATCTCTGCCATCAGTATCACTAAAAATAGCAGCACTCTATCCAAAGCACCACGGTTCCCCTCAAGATTTCACAGAAGCAACTGATGGTGAGGCCGGCAGCTCCGTGGTTACTGAGAATAGGCCATATGCTGCTTGGAGGACTCAGACTTCAAAGAATTTCTGAGCTGCCAGTTAATTTCCTGAGGTATTTTGAAATATTGCAAACACACTGTATATTTTTACTTTCTAGATTTCTCTGAGAATACCTTTTATCATCACAATTGAAAAGTTAGCTTCTATTCAAGAATTTCTGGATTTTTTATATATTTTTTTAAATTTATAGTGTGAGTTGACATATTCTGGGATCTGACCAGTATGGGAATGAAATATAAGGTAGGGTTTTGCTACTGGATATTACTGCATTTTGTTTTGTTTTGTTTTTTGTTTCCTTCCTTTGCTTATAGAGCTATTGGCTAGGTGAACTAAACTAAAATGAGTGTTTCTCTGCCAGAGTCAAAAACAAAATAAAAACATTAAACTTGTTAGAATATTAGTACTACACTAGACCACAAGAACTGTTTTCCATATCATACTTTCCACCTATTAATTCAAAGATTTATAATTTCTTGTTTTTTTTTTTTAAGGAAGTGTTCGATCAGGATATTTAATTTAATTAAAAATTCTGTGAGGGCTTGAGTCATGTCTAATATTATCTTCTATGAAGCCTGATATTTTACCTGTTGTTGAGCATGCAGCAGAGATGGAAGAAATATTCTTGCATAGTTATTTTGTCCTGACTTAGATAACTATCCAAATATCTCCTTTTATCTTAAAGAAAAGCTCAAGTTTAAGATATACATTTTGTAGCACCTTAACAGCATAACCAATACAGAAAAACAATCTGCATTATTTCCTAGAAATTTGAGGCAAGCTAGTCACTGCAAACAAGGCTATTAAACAAACACATTTGTCTACAAAAGCAGGTGCCTGACGCTGGGCCTGAGGAGCAGGCTGCGGGTTCAGGCTTTGCTGGTGAGCGCAGAAGGGGCACCTAGTGATGCTTCAGGCATTTATTTATTTTTTCATTCAATAGAATGTGAAAAACAGGCTTGCAGTTTTGTGTTGACCTCCTTAATGCCTGCTGATATAAACTTTAAATAAACAAAACTAACCTTTGTAGGCTTGAGCTACCAAGTACCACTCAATTGAATATATGCTGTTTTTCATTTCCTATTTCTATGAGATTTGCTTTTGAACAAACACAAGACAAAAAGAGAAGGTATCCTTAAATCTTGAGACTCCATGGCTCATAGCGTATTCACTGGGGCCCTAAAAGTCAGCAAATGTATCTCTCTTATTCTTTCAATCTCTCTCTCTCTGTATATGTGTTTATATTGTACTTCATATATAGGTAAGTATATAAATGCCATACATGTAGGTAGATAAATAATACATATATATTTCATTCATATATATACACACCTGTGTGTATAAATATATACATACATTTACATATTTGTACATGTGTGTTTGGACAACTATATTTCAATGCCTATTAGAAATTCACATAGACATGTTGAGTGTGTAGTTAAACACATGAAACTAGAACCTGCAGGAGAGACTGGGAGCTGGATGTACACAAATGGAATGAGATCATGAAGAGAAGAAAGAAGTCTGAAGACCAAGTCCTGGGCTTGGAGGTCTGGAAGAAGAAGAGGATCCAGTCACAAGAACTGAGGAGGAGACAATGAAGAATGAATGAGAGTGGACCTGCCCTGTTGGTGGGAATGTAAATTGGTGCAGCCACTGTGGAAAACAGTATGGTGTTTCTTCAAAACATTAAAAATAGAACTATCATATGATGCAGGAATCCACTCCTGGGTATTTTTCCAAAGAAAACAAAAACACTAATTCAAAAATATACATGCACTCTAATGTTCATAGCAGCATTATTGAGCAAAAGCCAAGATATGGGAAGCAACCTAAGTGTGCATCAATAGATGAATAGAATAAGATGTGGTATATAGATATAGATATATAGTGTAATGTTACTCAGCTATTAAAAAAATGAAATCTTGCCATTTGTAACAACATGGATGGACCTAGAGGGTATTATGCTAAGTGAAATAGATGGAGATAGACAAATACCATATGATTTCACTTACATACGGAATCTAAAAATCAAAACAAATGAACAAACATAACAAACAAAAACAGAGTCATAGATTCAGAGAACAAACAGGCAGTTGCCAGAGAGCAGGGAGGGGAGAGTGGAGAGAAATAAGTGAAGGAGATTAAGAGGCACAAACTTCCACTTATAAAATAAATGAGTCACAGGTATGAAATGTACAGTGTGGGGAATATAGTCAATAATTATGTCATATCTTTGTGTGGTGACAGATGGTAACTTATTGTTGTGATCATTTTGAAATGTATAGAAATATGGAATTTCTATGTTGTGGCCCAGGAACTAACAGTGTTTCAGGTCAATTATACTTCAAAAACAAACAAAACAAACACCTAGAAAAAGAGATCAGATTTGTGGTTACCAGAGGCATGGGGTTGGGGGAGGGGGAACTGTAGGAAAGTGGTCATATGTACAGACTCCCAGTTGTAAGACAAATAAGTACTCAGGATGAAATGTGCAACATGATGACTGTAGCTAATAACACTGCTGTATGATACATAGGAATGTGAAGAGCATTAATCCTAAGAGTTCTCACCACAAGGAAAAAATAATTTTTCTTTATCTCCTATTTTATATCTATGAGATGACGAATGCTCACTTAACTTATTGTGATCATTATTTCATGATGTATGTAAGTCAAATCATTATCCTGTACACCTTAAACTTATACAGTCCTCTATGTTAATTGTACCTCAATAAAACTGCAAGGGGGGAAAAAGGCAAGATTAGGAGATTTTAAAAAGAAGTGATACAATTAGCCAATAAATGCATGCAACAGTCAAAGTTATTAATAAATTAAAAATTTAAATTTAAAAAAGGATGGATGAGAGCAACTGATTGCAAATAACATTCCCAAAGAATTTTGCTATGAAGGTCAGCAAAGAAATTAGGTGGTAGCTAAATGGGAATAAGTATGGTTATAAACAAAAATATGGCTACAGTTGCCAGGATAGTTATAAAGACACAGATTCTCCTTCAGAGTCATCACACTTGCATTCTCTCTCATTCTGATTTTTCTTGGGTTGGTTCCTTCTCATAATCCAGTGCTCTACTTAATCATCATACAAAACTACTACTCCCATCATTAACCTCTTTGCCCTTCCTGTTTTATTTTAATCCATAACAATTATCAATGCCTGAAAGTAGAAAATTTATTTATTCACTTATTTATTGTCTGTCTCTCCCACTGGGATGCAAACTCCAGGAGGAAATTTTTTTTCTCTCACACTTATTACTGTGAACTAGAACTGCAATGACACATAGTGTGACACATAATGTATTATTTGTAAATAATTACAAATATTTCTGTAATTAATGCAGGAATATATGCCCGTGTCACTCTATAAATACACACAGACACATATATACACTTCCACTGCAGAATCAGATGAGTTTTACTTATTTGCTAGAAATATAAAATCACATAAAATATTCCTTTCTGTTAAGATCACGTGACAGAGAAGCAAAATAGCAGCATAGCAATAAAAGTTTTACCTAGGATTTATTTTTATTTTAATCAAGTGTTTACTAAGGTAATTTTTTTCACACCCATGTCTGTGGTTTTATTTCAGCCATGCTGTCCTTAGCAGTTAAAGTCTTATCTACATTCCAAAAAGCATATTGTATAGTGGAATACATTATTATTGATGTTGTTGCTATTAAATGTTTTCATTTTCTTTCATGTTTTAAAGGAGCAATGAAAATACTCAAAGCAGAAACAAACATGATGGATCACCCAAAAAGTAATCAATATAGAAACAGGACTTTGTAACGGGTAATATCAGTAAATTAAACCTAATGGAAACTTAATAGAACAAAATTTTTTCCTTGCTAGATTTTCAAATACTTATGCTGGTACCTAACATGCTCACAGGAAAAAAAAAAAGAATCCAATATGAACAGGAAAAAATGTCCAAATACATGGGAATGAAAAATATACACTTATTTGCTTTTAAAAAAATATGGAGAGACTACGCAGTGACTCTGGGTATGCAAAGCTGACTAGGATATTTCTCTGGCCCATGGAAGCTAACAGTTTAATGAGAGAAACAGAAAATTTCAATAAAATATGTTTTATGGTTAAATAAGCCTATTACAGGAGTTCAGGAGACCCAAATCTTAAAGAATGTGTGAGAGAATAAAAGCATGAAAAATGAAGTTTCTGTTGTAAGACTCTGAGATATCTGGAGAACATATAACAACAACAACAACAAAAATTAAAGAATATAAGAAAATACAGACATAGATACTTTTTGAATAAATCTCTATAAATAGTTATTTTAACACAGAATACTAACACAGCAAAAATCGCTATCACTTTATAAAATGGGAAAATGATGTAGTTCAGATGCAAAATAAATCACTTCAAATATCCAAGTTGATAATAATTTTTAGCTTATTTTTCTTTGGGGATCAGGTGAGTTGTTTAATATCATTGAAGCATTTCAAAACGTAAGTGAAATTCTCTTAGATTTGCAGATAAGTATTTGAAATTGCTTCAGGTAAGAGGATCTGAGTGAAATAGATCAGAGAGATAAAATGAGGAAATGATACAGTGGATGGGATGAGGCGATACAGCTGAAGAAAAAACAGGGATCGTGTCAGGGAATTAAAGAAAATGAGTACACACTTATAGAAACATCCTACGGAGGACACAGAAAAAAAATGAAAAGATTTGACAGCAACCTGCACAGAGGACTGAAAAGAATAAAAATACAGAATTACATGTTTTGGGAGAAAAAGACCAGTAATTGATTTTTATGAAAATAGAAGAGACAACAGAAAGTGCAACAGAGTAGTCCCAAAGGGTAAAATTCATGGGACATAATTGGAGGACAGCTAATATTTGCTTGTAAATGTGACCATCCTGTTACAGGTAACTCCCTGTGCGTGTTAAGTATCAAATTCAAAGTTCATACCTTTGCTTTATCTCTCATTGATCCTTTGCCCAGGATAGACATTTTAGCACCTGTTTCTTCCTGTAGCCTCTTCAAGGAGTTTCCTCTTGGTCCAAGCAATTTCCCCACAAAATTGAACTAGGAAACAAAATCCATAGAATGTCTGTTTTAAATAGAGAAAAGTAATAATTTACACCAAGCATAACTGATGGGTTATGGGTTTTTCAATCTTTACCATGTAGAAGAGAGTTATGCCATTCAGATACCCAAACACACACACACACACACACACACACACACACACACACACACACACACACACAGAAAACCATCTCAGACCTCTAAGATCAGATCCACTTTTAAAAAGACACTTCTTTCCAAAGGAATGCCAAAGTCAGCAATATTTTGAACATATCATTTACTCATATAATCACATAGATAAATAATTACTGAAGAATGAAATTAGGGAGAAACACTAGGGTTTACAAAAATTTTAAAGGCTTTTTCTCTCCAATCGATTATTGAAATAAAAAAAACAATTTTAACATGTCTATGCACATTCAAAATTGCAAAAGTTAATATTTTTAATTTTTAAAGTAAACTTTAATATTTATGTTTGATAAGTATTGTCTATGCCTATAATATTCCATTCCAAATTTCATGATTGGAAATAGAGATTCAACTGTTCTTCAATCTTACCTTCTCTATGTTAAAGAGTTGTTCTAAGGATCAGCAAATAAAATATGTGAACACATACAGAAAAGTTTAAAATGCTAGATAGAGTATATGTACAAAACCGTTTGCCTAAATGGAAAATTCTGGAGGTGGGGGGACCTATCTAATTTATTTAATAATCCTAAAATATGGTTAAAAACAAGGAAACTAAAAGCAGTTATGAGAGTATGTTGCCAGCCACTAAAGGAACAGCACCACACCAAATTGCTCAGGCAATCACTCACTCATTAATTTTAAAAATACAAAAGGCTTAAATTGCACTAAAAACTATGTTGGACACATGAAACAGAGAAAAGTAAAATTAGGTAACTGTCTTCTAAATCAGAGTTATTCTATTTTTTAAACCCGTGATCCCAGAGTAAGAAATAAATTACATTTAATGGTAAAAGATTAAATGCTTTCCCCCTAAATCCAGGATAAAGTAAAGATACCTGTTCTTACCACAGCTATTTAGTGCTGTACTGGAGTGTGGATTGCCATATCTATTGGCAAGTAAGGTAAACAGAACAATATAAAGTTCAGAAAGACCATGCTTAGATGGTCAAACTGATTTTCAACAAAGGTGCCACATACATAATAAAGGCCATATATGACAAACCCACACCTAATAACATCATATTTAAAGGTGAAAAGCTTAAATCATTCCCTCTAAGATCAGGATGCCCACTCTCACCACTTTTATTCAACCTAGTTTTTGAAGTCCCAGCTACAGCAACCAGAGAAGAAAAGGAAATAGAAAGAATCCAAATTGTAAAGGAAAAAGTAAAACTGTCACTGTTTCCAGATGACATGATACTATACATAGAAAATCCTAAAGATGCCACCAGAAAACTACTAGAGTTCATCAATGAATTCTGTAAAGTTAAAGGATAACAAAATTAATATACAGAAATCTTCGCATTTCTATACACTAACAATGAAATATCAGAAAGAGAAATTAAGGAAACAATCTCATTTACCATTGCATTCTTCCTGGTTCACTCTTGGGAGATTGTACACAACTCTGTTGTGGTTTAAGTCACTAAGTTTGTGGTAATTGTTACAGCAACAGTAGAAAATTAATATACTAAGGAAAGAAGGAACTGTCTAATGTAGAGCATAACAGCCTCTCCATAATAAGAACAGTGAAATTGCTTTGTACACCATAGCAAAAATAAATAAATACAGATGGATTATAGACTTAGGTCTGAAAGGCAAATTTTAGAATTTCCTCATAGGAGAAATTATAAGGAAATAATGTCTAAGAGTTCTAAAACAAGATGTAAAAATATGCTAAGAGTAAAATAAAATCTTGATTAAATTAAGAATATCTGTTCATTAAAATATACCATAAGAAAAGCAAAAAATATAAGTCACAAATTTGGAGACTATTTACATTATATGTTAAGAATAAATCATTAGTTTACAATCCCAAGTATAAAACTGTAAGGAAAAGACAAACAAAAGATAATAGGTATAATCATGAAGAAGGAAGAGAACGGCCAAAGAAAAAGTGAATATTCAACCTTATTAACAGTTAAACAAAAATCAAATTAAGACCACAGTGAGATCCCATTTTACACACACTATGGTGGTAGAAATAAGAAGTCAGAAACCAAACACTGACCAGTATGTGGAGCCACAGAGACTAATATACACTGCTTGTAGGACTGTGAGTAAGTACAACCCTGCTGGCATCATCCTGTAAATCTGTAAATGCATTTAACCTATGCCTCACATACCCATTCTCAGGTATATTCTCTAGAGAAATCTTAGCATGTGTACAAGAATGTTCAAAGTCTCAGGCTTGTAGGAACAAAAATAACTGGGGAAAAACATCAATTCAGTGGTGGTGTGCCCTCACCTGGACACCACACCAACACGTGTCCATACCTCAGACACGTGCACAGGACTCCTTATGATGTGCTTCCTTTGGTGCTGGATTCTGCCAGTGACAGAAGGTTGCATGAGATTTAGAAGGTGAACATGAACTGCAGGCCATTACTCCTGGCAAATCACGGCGGTCAGACACGGCTGCTTACTGACCTCCACATGAGTCCTACTCTGTTGATACGGCAGCCCCACAGACCACTCCACAGGCCCAGTCCCAGGTCCTTGAAGGCGTGGGGCTCAGATCTTCACGTCGCCTAGTGGCAGCCTTCCTAATGTCCCTTCCCCCGTCTTCCAAGAGTCATGTCAGTCCTGAATTACACATTATAACTCTTATGTAGAGAGTGGATTCCATTTTCCCATCAGAACCATGACTGATACAAATGAATAAGTACATTGCCACATACCCATAGTGGAATATTTACAGCAGTGAACATAAATTACCCATAACTATATGAAATCTCATGAACAAGTTCTAGAAATAAAACTTTGAGTGAAAAATTCAAGCTCTAGACATATGACACTTTTTATAAAACTCAACAAGCAAAGTTCAACAATATTTTAATTATGAATATATGCATGAGTAGTACATCCAATTTTTAAATAACAGGTATAATAATAAACACAAAATTCAAGATCTTAATAACTCTGGGAATGGATAGTAGGGAACGTGATCAAAGGGAAACAAACAGGTCGTGTCAAAGCAATAGGTAATATTTTAGACTGTACCTTAGAGGTTCATGAGTGTTCATTTTATTTTTTCACACTCTACTCGAAAATTATACATATACTTTGAATACGTTGACTATTGTAAAACTTTTAAAAGAAAGCAAATAGAGCAATCCAGTTGAGTAAAATTTGATTGAACTTCTAGTACTCTGTTTCAGAACCTTCTTGTCCTTTTGCAGGTAGTAGTAAAACTTCAAATTCAAAAATACCAAAGCACTCAAACTGATGTCTCCATTGGGATGTTTATGACTCTGAAAGGAAGAGGTAGCATTTTAGGCAGTCTTGGCTGAAGACAGGTTATTGACAAAATATATACATAGTCCCAACTCTCAGAAGTTTGTCCTCTGCCTTGATTATTGTGACATATTTTTCAACATCTATTTCAATACAGTAGCTTTATTTTTAACCAATGTCCAATTTGAAACCAAATTGTGCTGAAGCTGTAAGAGAGACATCACCTTTAATTCTTTCACAAACTCTACTTTTGGGAATAGAATACAAACATCCAACAGAATGAATATGTTGTATAATCAGAGATTTAATTTCACAAATTAACAGAAAATATGTTTCTTGATTAACATTAATTATGTAACTTTTTAAAGCCATCAGTTATTCTTTTAATGTGTTTTTATAATTTATAAATGTGCAATTTACCATTTGCTTTTGGAAAATAAAGTATTTTATTTTTTTAATAATAGTTGAAATTTCCTGAAGTGATTTCATCTCTTCCCTAATATCTGGAGTTTTTAGAGCCAACACTGGGGAATGGCTCAGAGGGCATTTTTTTAATACACAACTATTATTTGGATAAGTGAAAATGCCCCAACATCAGTGAATATGTAGAGCACAATTCTTATGAGCGTGGTTCTGAAGCCTGATTTCATGGGTTTGTAAATTCACTAGCTGTACCAATTTGGCTATATTGCTTACATTCCCCTAAGCTTCATTTTTCTTATCTGTAAGTAGAGATAATAAAAATAATAATACATGCACAATAAGAGCTAGACAAATATAGGCTGTTATTATTACATTATTATTGTTTCGGTAGATTGTAATTGTACCTGACACCTCTAGTGAAGTTTGACTTTGGTAATCCTTAATTCTTTTATTATTTTTATATTGTTAATATTTTGTTTTTTGTATTTATTATGTATTATATTGTTATAACTATTGATCTCTATTACTTGCTATAATTAACCACTTTGAATGTTCACCATGTACCAAGCACACCCTGCTGAGTCCCCCACGTGGAGGAGCTCATAGCTCATGCACGTGGGGTGGCAAGAAGGGGCTGCCTACACCACAACCAGGGCGCCTCCCTCCAAACTCCCACAAAGAACACTGCCAGCCCACCTCTCTCCCTCTTCCTCGCTCAAGTGGACTTGTTTTCAGGAAAGACTGGACACCATTTCTGTTTGAGATTTTAACACATCAGAAGTAATCGTGAAGCTGATCACATATTTTTGAACTTGTGCTTAGGTTTTGGAAATTTATTTTTAGATTAGTTCTGAAAATAGCCAGTAGAAAATTTGTGTTCTGACAAGACAGTGCCATTCCTCTGCTTTCAGTCTATGTGCAGTCCCCCTTCAAAGAAAGCCAAGTGAGATAATCATGACAGGTGAATGATCAGTTCGCTGACAATGGTTGGTCCTAACCTTTTCGTTAGAGCAAATCTCTTTTGTACACAGAAAATAACTCAAGAACTACACAACAGTGCCTTCAATATTTAGCCACAAGTTGGTAACTTGGGAATCTCTAGATTCTTAAGACTCAATAGAGTGAACACTCAATAGAGTGTTTTCAGTATGTTAAATATCTTCAAATAATTTCAAAGTATTTTATCCACATGTGTTTTAAGAAAATTAAATTTGTGTACGTAATATTCATGTATGATTAATGTTGAAGTCATTAAGCTGTTGTTTTGTAATAATTTTATATTCAAAATTTTTTGAGCATTTTAATCAGATTTTTAATTTTTTTCCAAAAGCAAAAATTTAAACTGTGTCAAGTAAAATTAATAGAAAGAACATATTTCAGTGAGTTTGTAAAGTGACAAAACATAATTTGGGGCAAATCAAATGTTTATCATAAAACTAGGGACACTTTAAGAAAAATATTTTAGGAACATTTTTAACAGAGTGAATCCAAGAACAGTTTTAAATCAGGTAAATATAAATTTAATAATATTGGGCATACATATTTCAAAATTTACCAATTCAACCAGGATACCCTAGAATGTCTTATCTATAGACTCCCATTTGCTCTTTCCTTATTATTAATATATTTCCTCATGATTAATAATATCTGACAAATACTTGGATGAAATAAACCTGTTAACAGGTGGCATTTTTCTAGTCACCTGTTTATAAACTAATTCCAGCAACTCCATTCCTTCTCAACTAAGAGAGGTGTTGAACCTTATCTAGTTTTCTCCTTTGTGGGCACCATGTCTATACCTGCTTTGTGACAAAGGGCAGTGTTGACCATCTGGCCACTTGTGAAGAGTCTCCTGATGCCACCCCTGCTCCTTCTTCTTCTTTCATAGGACACAGCTGGACTTGAACGCCCTCACCTCCTGATTCTCAAATTCCTCTTGTCCTCATCTGTTCATACCTGAACACTATTTTTATCTCCATCCTAATCCTGATTTGGGGATGAATCCTTTTCTTAACTGGTAAGACTTCACAGAGCTGCTGTTCCGCGCTTTGGGAACTCAACATTAAATCAGTGTTTACTAGTCCATCCCTGTGCTTGCTGCTGTTAAAAAAATGTAAAGCAATTCGGGGCAGACTGCACAAAGAGAGACCACAGTTGCAGATCAAAAAATAGCCTTCTTGTATAAATAGATAGGAAAAGACAACATTTCAGGTACTCACCACAGCAATCATCAAAGAACATTGGTAATCAAGGGAATAGAGATTTATTCAATCATAAAAATATCAAGCTATGTCTGTAGAATTAAATAACACCATTTGGAATTTACAGAGTACTCTATAAGAGAAAACTACTTTCAATTTAACAAAATAGACAATGATGAGTATTCAAGAATATAGGGAAGAAAAATAAGAATGTTTTATAGAAGTGGTGAGAGTGGGCATCCTTGTCTTGTTCCAGATTTTAGCAGAAAGGCTTTCAACTTTTCACCATTAAGTATTATATTGGCTGTGGGTTTGTCATAAATAGCTTTTACTATTTTGAGATATGTTCCCTCTATCCCCACTTTGGTAAGAGTTTTTGTCATGAATGGACGTTGAATTCTGTAAAATGTTTTTCTGCATCTATTGAGATGATCATGTGGTTTTTGACTTTTCTTTTGTTAATGTGGTGTATCACATTTATTGATCTGCATATGTTGAACTGTCATTGTGAACTTGGGATGAATAACACTTGGTCATGGTGTATGACCTTTTTTTATGTGTTGTTGGATTTGGTTTGTTAATATTTTGTTGAGAATTTTTCCATCTATAGTCATCAAAGATATTGGCCTGTAATTTTCTTTTTTGGTTGTCTTTGTTTTTCTGGTTTTGGTATCAGGATGATGGTGGATTCATAGAATGTCCTTGGCAGTGTTCCCTCCAATTCAACTTTCTGGAAGAGTTTGAGAAGGATCAGTATAAGTTCTTCTTTGTATGTTTGGTATAATTCATCTGTGAAGCCATCTGGTCTTAGACTTTTGTTTGTAGGGATTTTTAAAATTACAGATTCTATTTCAGTTCTAGTGATTGTTCTGTTCAAATTATCTATTTCTTCTTGATTCAATTTTGTTGGGCTGTATGTTTCTGGCAACTTGTCCATTTCTTCTAGATTGTCAAATTTGTTGGCATATAATATATATATGCCAATATATAATTATATATATATAATTGTTCACAGTATTCCCTTATTTTTTGGTAATTCTGTGTTATCAGTTGTTATGTCTCCTTTTTCATTTCTTATTTTGTTTGTGTTCTCTCTCTTTTCTTCTTGGTGAGCCTGGCCAGAGGCTTGTCAGTCTTATTTATCAGACAAGAAAAACAAATAAAAGGTATCCAAATTGGAAGGGAAGAGGTAAAATTGTCATTATATGAAATGGTATGATACTATATATAGAAAACCATAAAGGCTCCATACAAAAACTACTAGAACTGATAAATGAATTCAGCAAGGTAGCAGGATACAAGGTTAACATACAGAAATCAGTTGCATTTATTTACACTAACAATGAAATATCAGAAAGGGAATGTAAAAAAGAGTACCTTTTAAAATTGCAACACAAAAAAATAAAATAGTTAGGAATAAACCTCCCCAAGGAAGTGAAAGACTTATACACTGAGAACTAAAAAACATTAATAATGGAAACTGAAGATGATTCAAAGAAACGAAAATATATGACATGCTCTTGGATTAGAAGAATTAATATTGTTAAAATGACCATACTACCCAAAGATTTAATATGATTTAATATGATCCTTATCAAATTACCCATGACCTTTTTCACAGAACTAGAACAAATAATCCTAAAGTTCGTATGGAACAATAAAAGACCCAGAATTGCTAAGGCAATCCTGAAGAAAAAAAACAAAGCAGGAGACATAGCCATTACAGTCTTCAGACAATACTACAAAGCTACAGTAATCAAAACAGTGTGGTTTTGGCACAGAAACAGACATACAGATCAATGGAACAGAATAGAGATCCCAGAAAGAAACCCACACACCTACGGTCAATTAATCTTTGACAAAGGAGGCAAGAATATGCAAAGGGAAAAAGTCTCTTCAGCAAGTGGTGTTGGGAAAGTTGGACAGCTGCATGTAAATCAATGAAGTTAGAACACACCCTCTCACCATATACAAAAATAAACTCAAAATGGCTTAAAGACTTAAACATAAGACATGGCACCATAAAACTTTTAGAAGAGAATATAGGCATAACATTCTCTGACATAAATAGTACAAATGGTTTCTTATGTCAGTCTCCCAAGGCAATAGAAATAAAACTAAAAATAAACTAATGTGGCCTAATTAACTTACAAGCTTCTGCAAAGCAAAAGAAACCATAAACAAAGTGAAAAGACAACCTAAAGAATGGGAGAAAATATTTGCAAATGATGCAACTGACAAAGGTTTAATTTCCAAAATATACAAACAGCTCATATGAGTAAACAACAACAACAACAAAACAAACAACCCAATCAATAAATGGGCAGAAGACCTAAAGAGACATTTCTCCAAAGAAGAAATACAGATGTCCAATAGACACATGAAAAGATGCTCAACATCGCTAATTGTTAGAGAAATGCAAATCAAAACTACAATGAAGTACCACATAACACCATTCAGAATGGCCGTCGTTAAAAAGTCTACAAACAGCAAATGCTGGAGAGGGTGTGGAGAAAAGGTGACCCTCCTGTACTGTTGGTGGGAATGTAAATTGGTGCAGCCACTCTGGAAAACAGTATGGAGGTTCCACAGAAAACTAAAAATAAAATTACCATATGATCCAGCAATCCCACCCCTGTGCAAATCCAGACAAAACTATAATTCAAAAAGATATATGCACCCCTATGTTCATAGCAGCACTATTCACAATAGCCAAGACATTTGGAAACAAAATAAATGTCCATCAACAGATGAATGGATAAAGAAGATGGGGTGCATATGTAAAATGGAATACTACTCAGCCATAAAAAAGACAGAATTAATGCCATTTGCAGCAACATGGATGCAACTAGAGATTATCATACTAAGTGGAGTAAGTCAGAAAGAGAAAGACAAATACCATATGATATCACTTATATGTGGAATCTAAAATACGACACAAATGAACCTATTAATGAAACAGAAACAGAATCAGAGACATAGAGAATAGACTGGTGGTTGCCAAGGGGTAGAGGGTAAGAGTGGGAGTTTGGGATTAGCAAATGCAATCCGGTATTATAGAATGGATAAACAATAAGGTCCTACTGTAGAGCACAGGGAACTATATTCAAAATCCTGTGATAAACCATAACGGAAAAGAATATGAAAGATAATATATACATGTATACATTCTCTTTCATATTCAATTACTCTTGCTTGTCATAAGATGAAACAATTCCATTTCAGAAGGAAGTACTTGAATTTGAAGGAAGCATACACAGCTAGAGAAAAAGAATCCATCTATATCAATTATAAACATGTGGGTCCTTTAATATGTGTTGGTGGGGTTTACCTTGTGCATAATCAATATTTGCCTCAAGTTTCAAAATAACATGATGTATGTTAAAGTCACACCATAGTTTACATAATGGTTGGGGTTTTATAGAAATGGCAAAAAACTTGAGAACATGCTGATAAAAACTGAACATGAATTTTTAAAATGTAAACACACACAATTAATGTCCCATTGGTTCTGCTATAAATAATCCTTCAATATGTTTGAGCACTTGTATGTGCAAATCATAGTCTCCTTTCATAGGCAACTAAAGTGCATTTGGTCATGTTTTAAATGTTTTTCATCCTGTGTGGAGTGTCTGGAAATGTCTCCTGAGCCCATCTTTGCCATATTTATACAACTCTAAGGGCACCTTCCCCAAGCTCAAGGTATTTTTATTTGAAAAGATACATTTAAAACTCTATTATTTAGTGAAAAGTATCAACATTAATAACCCTAATCATAATTACTACTACGATTCAAACCCAAACCCTAATTTGTTCAGTGTGTACAACTGCCAATAAAAACTGTTTCTAGAGCACCACACAGATGAGACTGCCATAGAGTCATGATGACTAAATGTTTTCTCAGCACAGTGACACGTAGGTACATAATTCTTCTTTCATCCAAATTTTTGCACATTTAATTGCTTAACAGATACTTCTTTGGCCTTTTAAATAGTCACAAAAATAACAGCTTAATACTTGCTATATTCTTATATTTCAGAATTTTAAAAACCTTTAAATAAACCACAGTTGTGCCATTGTATAGAATCCTGAAAGTGTCACATATGTCTCTTAAAAACTGCATTTACATGTCCAAAATAGTGATGTTTGTTCTTTACAAGTCTTCTTCCTCTCCACACAATGTCATGACGTCAGTATATGAGCTTATATTTGATTAGGACATAATCATTCAAGAAGAATTTATTGAGCATCTACTATGTGCCAGGCACAAGGAATGGAGAAGGGCAAAAAACAGAGTTCCTTGACCCTATGGAGCTTACTTTCCATTCTAATTATACATTTATTTTCAACTTAAACATAGTTAAATAGCCAACTGCTTTTCAGTTTCTGGGTTGGTATCTAGTTTTTTCAAGGTTTAGGCTGCCTAAAAATCACCTATTGTATTGTTTAGTATTTTATTGTATACAACATAAGTCCAACCATCCTAAAAGGATATGCCTTAATTCCTAAGGTTAGATATTAATTCAGTAGCAGAGTGGAGAAAAAAGTTAATTTTTTTTCATTTGCTCATTAAATACCATCACTTTGATCAACATTAGCTAAAGTATTGGGTGCTGTGAGCAGACTTCTCAGGGTTGATGTACCCTAAAAGGAGTCCCCCTAAAACTGAGTTCCCTTACTGAGTTTGTGATTAATCTCCATCCAAAACTTTATTCCCTTGCTTGTCCCCTCTGACCTCAGTCCTGTGCTCACTGACCACTAATCATCCAGCATCAGGTGACTAAAATTGCTGTTGTATCATCACATTTCATCATTAATATGCAAACTCGGGTTGCTTCTCTGGGGCAAGATGAGCTCACAGACCCCCAGGCCACGGACCATCTGGCCAGAGAATCATATACCAGAGACATACTGACTCTTGAAACTGAGATTAAGAAATGAAACCGATGGGACTTCGCTGGTGGCACAGTGGTTAAGAATCCGCCTGCCAATGCAGGGGACACCAGTTCAAGCCCTGGCCAGGAAGATCCCACCTGCCTCGGAGCAGGTAAGCCAGTGTGCCACAACCACTGAGCCTGCACTCTAGAGTCTCTGAACCACAACGACTGGGCCTGAGTACCACAACTACTGAAGCCCACGCACCTAGAGCTCATGCTCCACAACAAAGAGAAGCCACCACAATGAGAAGTCCGCACAACACAAGGAAGAGTATCCCCCGCTCGCCACAACTAGAGAAAGCCCACGCAGAGCAACGAAAACTCAACGCAGTCATAAATAAATAAGTAAATAAATGAAACAGAAAAGTCACAAGATGATGAGTAATCCCAGCTTCTTTGTTCTTCCCCTTTAAACACCATACAGACATGATTGTTGCCTTCAGTTTGACTCAGTTACCTTCAGAACTGTCCTAATTGACTAAATTGATGTCTGGCAGCTCAAAACATAGTAGGTACTCTATTAAATAAATTGAAGGAAGAAATGAATTGTTGAGTGAATAAGTGATAATCTAGCAAGAGAAATAATATGTCGCAAAGCAATGTAAGATTGAGGTACAAATGGAATACATGAGGGAGGTACAATATCAATAGGTATAGTGTCTCCTCTGACTAAAAAAAAATAATAAAATGTTTGTTTCTCTAAGTATCAATACTTTTACAACATAAAGGATAAAGCATTTGACCATAGATTTGAAAAATACATGTCTAACATAATTACAATGGCATTTTTTTGTTTGTTTGTTTTCAGCAAAATGACTCAGTAAATGCTGGAAGAATATTTGCATGATGCCTTCTTTGTAAAATCACCTAAAGTAGTCTACAGCAGTTTTGCAATTCACTCTGACCACATAATGCCTTGGCATATTTTATGAACATAAAGCAGCCTAAATGTGAATTCCAAGTGACTGAAGTTTAGAAATTTCTGACCATGCTTTTGAATCCAATTATGATAATAATAAAATAATATACAAGTAATGAACAATGTTATAAAAAATATTATTTTGAGGAGTATGTGTGTGGTTTCTTTTACCAAATTTCTTAACATATTTATCAAAGGTTCACAGGTTTATCAGAGATTTAGAACATATTTATATTATTAAACATGTAAAGTGGTTTTGATTATTTAAATTACCAAGTTTTAAAACCCACAAATATGATTTTATCCCTAGGTAAGTGGAGAATTTTTAACAATTTTCTCCAAAACAAAGATTAAAACTGATGATTATTTGACTTTAAAAAAAAGTATCTTAATTTATAATTTACTCTTTATCAGAGGAAACAAAAAAAGGATCATTTCTTTGTTATCATTAATACCATAGAAGTCATGACAGGAATTGAAAAGAAAATTTACTAAATTCATGAAAGTGTGCATGAGATGTAATAATTATTCTATACCTAAGATCTAATATTCTGAAGAAAATTATACCACAGAAAGTATATTTAATGTACTTTAGTTTCTACTTCCATGGTGTTAAAAGGTTTTAAAGTGCTTTGATGCAAAATGGCAAATGATATACTTTAGAAGTGGTCAATATTTTTTGCATTTGCTACTAATGCAAAATGCATTTTGCATTTGCATACATTTTTGTATGTCATTGTTGAGAGACGAGCTCATAGAGAAAAAGCCAGCTATAATTTTTAACCAATTTCTTCTCAAAATCTTTATCATCATATCTTACTTTTCCATAGGCAAACTGCATTCTCAACTGACTTGCTAGAGGATGATAATCCATGTGGCAAAGTCTGCAGTAAAATTCTGCCCAGCATATCTGAACATAATTGCTTTAAATCATGAACAAATAAGCACAAGCAGTGATTCACTACAATCCAGAACAGTCTGTCCACTGTGAAGGAATTATATCTTGGGTTTTCCTGTGTAAGGATATATGTTTCACAATACTTTTATTTAGTGTGCTATGTTTTTTCTCTCATGTTTTAAATAAAAGGTGGATATTTTAATAAATTTGATATACTATGATTTACAGATTAACCCATTAACCATTCATGTAGAATATGACCATGAGCTATTTGTAATGAGGTGGATGGACCTAGAGTCTGTCATACAGAGTGAAGTAAGTCAGAAAGAGAAAGACAAATACTGTATGCTGACACATATATATGGAATTTAAGAAAAAAATGTCATGAAGAACATAGGGGTAAGACAGGAATAAAGACACAGACCTACTAGAGAATGGACTTGAGGATATGGGGAGGGGGAAGGGTAAGCTGTGACAAAGTGAGAGAGAGGCATGGACATATATACACTACCAAACGTAAGGTAGATAGCTAGTGGGAAGCAGCCGCATAGCACAGGGAGATCAGTTCGGTGCTTTGTGACCGCCTGGAGGGGTGGGATAGGGAGGGTGGGAGGGAGACGCAAAAGGGAGGGGATATGGGAACATATGTATATGTGTAACTGATTAAATTTGTTATAAAGCAGAAAAAAATAAAATTAAACTTAAAAAAAAAAAAAGGATGGCCTTACTCTTCAATAAGTGGTGCTGGGAAAACTGGACAACTACATGTAAATGAATGAACTTAAAACATTCTCTAACACCATATACAAAAATAAATTCAAAATGAATTAAAGACCTAAGTTTAAGACCAGAAACCATGAAACTCCTAGAGGAAAGCATAGGCAGAACACTCTTTCACATAAATTACAGCAGTATGTTTTTGGATCCATCTCCTAAAGCAAATGAAATAAAAGCAAAAATAAACAAATGAGATCTCATTAAACTTAAAAGCTTTTGCACAGCAAAGGAAATGATAAACAAAATGAAGAGACAACCTACTGAACAGGTGAAAATATTTGCAAATGATATGACCAATAAGGGGTTAAATATCCAGCATATATGAACAGCTCATACACCTCAATATCAAAAAAACAAAGAACCCAATTAAAAATGGACAGAAGAACTGAGTAGATATTTTTCCAAAGAGGAAATGCAGATGACCAACAGGCCCATAAGAGATGCTTAACATCACTAATCATCAGGGAAATGCAAATCAAAACTGCAATGAGATATCACCTCACAACTGTCAGAATGGCCATCATCTAGAAGAATACAAATAACAAATGTTGGTGAAAATATGGAGAAAAGGGAACCAGTGTACACTGCTGGTGGGAATGTAAATTGGTGCAGCCACTTTGGAAAACAGTATTGAGTTTTCTCAAAAAACCTAAAAATAGAAACATCATATGACTCAGGAATTCCACTCCTTGGCATATATTAAAAAAAAAAAAAACTAAAACACTAATTTGAAAGGATACATGCACCCCAACGTTCTTAGCAGGATTATTTACAATATCCAAGATATGGAAGCAACCCAAGTGCCCATCAACAGATGAATGGATAAAGAAGATGTGCCATATATATATATATATATATATATATATATGCAGTGGAATACTACTCAAAAGAATGACATTTTGCCACTTGCAGCAACATGGATGGACTTGGAGGGTGTTATGCTAAGTGAAGTAAGTCAGACAGAGAAAGGCAAATATTGTATGACATCACTTATATGTGGAATCTAAACAATACAACAAACTAGTGAATATAACAAAAAAGAAGCAGACTCACAGATATAGAGAATGAACCAGTGGTTACCCGTGGGGAGAGGGAAGGTAGGAGGGGAAATATAGGGGTAGGGGATTAAGAGGTGCAAACGACTATGTATAAAATAAGCTACAAGGATATATTGTACAACACAGGGAATACAGCCAATATTTTATAACAACTATAAATGGAATATAACCTTTAAAAATTGTGCATCACTGTATTGTATACCTGTAACTTATAAAATATTGAACATCAATTATATTTCAATAAAAAATGGAAAAAAATAAATAAGGATAAAAATTCCTAAATTGATAAGACTAAAATGCATATAATTTTACATTTTTCCTTAATTACTTTGTGTGATTATATTTTCTTATATTGGTTTATTACTAGCTTGTAAAGGTTTCCCACTTGAATATGCAAATGTTAAAGTGCCAAAGTTGAATGCTGAATAGAAAAAAGGAACATGCAAAAAGGGATGGCTTTATTTAAATCAATAATCACCAGAATAAGAATTAGAAATCCTGTAGGCATGCTAAATGCTTTATATTAATTATCTTATTTAATTTTTAGGCCAAACCTCTGAGGAAGTGCTATTTTACAGGCAGTGCTGGCATGGAGTTGTTAAGTAACAAACCCAGGCTCTGGTGGAATAATATCAAAGGACATTTCAAGGACATTTATTCTATTGGCATGAGGGTTCAAGAAAATATGGTCTTTGTAATTATGGGCATTAATTTAGAGATAGCATATAGATTTTATAGATATATAACTGAGCCAAAAGCCCTGTAATGTAGCATCCAAGATATTGTTTCTCTCAATCAAGTATGGAATAAACCTTAAGTAGTGACTTGATGGTTATACTTTGTTGCAATAACCTGTACTGAGATGCTGTCCATTACCTATTGTTTGGGATGTTCTGCACGTGTCCATTCAGATCCCCTGCCTCTCCTTCTCTATCCTGTGCTGTGCCCCTAAGCTTCTCTGTGGAGCCTGGTGTCTCCACGCTCCTTCCCCTTGGCATCTGGTTAGATTTGGTCAATAAGAGACAACTCAAGTAACTGGAGGGTAGGACAGAGAAACTGGAGTGCTTATTTTCCTGGCTTCCTCCTTGCTGTGCATTGGTTTGGCAGTGACTCTGTTCCTCTGTTATTGGACACAGCTCCTGTCTGGTGGCTCCTCTGTAGCTGAATGTCTCTTTCCTTAGCCCTTTAGTCTTTGGAGTAGCAAGGCTCCTCACTGTTACTATCCCTGGACATCTCACCATTCCTTTTTAGCTTCCCTTAACACGGACCACAATTTGTAAACATCCCCTTCAATAATCTCCTGTCAACCACCACTTTTGAGTGTGCATTTTTGAGTGTGCTTCTTCTGAGAATCTGACCAAATGTAAAGTTGATGTATTTTTCAAACCTATGCCTAAACAAGGCTTTCTTTCACTTAATAGTTGACTATGTCACATTTATCCAGAGATATGCTAAGGAATAAAGAAAAATAATTGAAAAAGGAATGTAAAAATAGAGTTCCCTAGGGCAAAAGAAGAACTTAAATGAGATCATATCCAGTTGGAGAGGTTTGGAAAAGATTCTAGAAAAAAGTAAGGCTTCATGCTTGAAGAGCAGGGAGGATTAAAATGTTCTCCTAATATTGTACAATGAGCAAAAACATTTTTCTTGTATATTGAAATTGTATCTAAACAGTAAATTTAAAAATTTTGAAAAACATAAGCTATAAAAAGAGAGAAATTCAAGGGAACAAAAATTTACTGAAGCTTCTTAAATGGAACTATGTAAAACTAGAACTGAGTAAGAAAGAAGAATGAAATTGGGAATGAAATTAGAGATCAAGGAAAAGAAAGACTACAAAATCGGCTAAATGTATTAAATGGTAAAGTGTTTCAACAAGTTATTCAAGCTAGAACATATTTTTATATAAATATCGTCATTACTAAAAATGCAAGACCATACCATCAAAGTGTTCCTTTTTTTTTCATTTATCTCTTCTTATTTGTAGTTACTATTAGGATGTTTATTGCTAAGATTTTAGATGTTTATAAATTTTATATACTTTTTAGGAGGAAATGAAGAAAAATAAATTTTAGATTATATATTTAAAGTTACTGTGCTTCCCTGGTGGCACAGTGGTTGAGAATCTGCCTACCAATGTAGGGGACACGGGTTCGAGCCCTGGTCTGGGAGTATCCCACATGCCACAGAGCAACTAGGCCTGTGAGCCACAACTACTGAGCCTGCACGTCTGGAGCCTGTGCTCCACAACAAGACAGGCCACGATAGTGAGAGGCCCGCGTACTGCGATGAAGAGTGACCCCCACTCATCACAACTAGAGAAAGCCCTCGCACAGAAACGAAGACCCAACACAGCCACAAATAAATAAATAAATAAATAAATAATAAAATAAAGTTACTTATAATTTCTCCTTTTTTATATAGAATCAGATATAAGTATCTAGTATAAGCAAAATGTCAAGATAAATACAAATTGCTATTGCCATTGTTGGAAATAAATAACTCAAGAAATTAAATTTCAGTATTGCCATAAATCACAAACACCAGAGGGTATTCATCTAATAATTTAGAATGAAACAAAATAGTTCTATGACCAATGCAAATTAATCATTTACCATTAAAACAGCTACTAAAGAAGTGACTGAATCAAGGTCAGACTCATCACTTAAGCGGAAGCTAATGGAATCCCAGGACTGGAACTGGATTGCTGCCTGTCAATCTGACTTCTTCTCTAAGAAAAGTTACTAAATAAATCGTGAAAGATTGTTAAAATCAATATTCACACAAAGAAAGAGGAAAAAATATTCCTAGTTTATTGAGGAAGTTAATATAATGTGTGTGTGTGTGTGTGTGTGTGTGTGTGTGTGTTAATAACTCAATTTACTGCATATAGAAGAAACACTGCTAGGGATATTTTGCAATTTTAATTAGAAGAAGCGGGTCTGTTCTGGTCTGGGTTAGAAAAAAAAAAAGGAAAGATAAAGGATAAACATTAAGAATTTCTGGTAAATACACTTCTCCCTCTTTACTCTATGTTGGAAACTCCTTTGGGGGAACTATTTCATATTATGTCATTATCACATCTACCTTTGCACATTTGAATTATACAGGGGTAAACACTTGACTTAATCCATGCCAGTCATGACCATTTCTTGGGATTATTTTTAGGCTGAAGTTGGGTAGGAGATCCTCTAGTGAGAGTTCTAAATATGAAACTCAGAGCTAAGAGTAGCCAAGGTAGAAGAACAGTGAACCCTCATGCTGCTCGAGTCCTGCCTATTAGTTGTTCCTGAGGCCCAGCTTGATACTTCCGTGTCCTAAAATTTGAATGTTCAATCTTTCCCTCAAGTATGCAAGACACCCTCAGAATCCTCCTATTAAATTTCCTTATGGTAAAGCTAGTCCAAGTTGAATTTCTGTCACTTGAGATCAAAAGAAGCCAGAAAAAAATGTAGATTCCCAGTGGCAAACTATTTATTATACAGAGGATTATATTTTATAGGCTTGAAATGGTCTATCACCAAAGTGCTTCACACATTAGTTGTTTGTCAAATTTAACATTGCCCTATTGTAGACAATTAGGAAGATAAAAATGGGTATCATCAAGAAAGATGTAGAAATAATAATGTAATCATGGACCAAATTCCATGCTAAATAGAACTCATTCTTATTTGTCATATGTTAGAGAAGGATATAAAGCAAATATTTTGCTATTCCTTTCTTGTACTTCTCCAGTTAGTACAGATTTCTGTGTGGCCATATGGTCCCATACCGTGCAAATCTAAAGAGACTGGACAATGGGAGTTGCGAAGCCTTCCTATCTACTTCTGGTATCTATTTAAATAATGCTTGGCTGAAAGAGTGCGGCGGATGATTTGTGAAAAAGAGGAGGAAAATGAAGGAGATGATTGGAGGTCTGCTCACCTTCAAAGACTGACTTTTAGCTTTTGAAGAACAAGAGACCACACACAAAAAACAGAGATTTTTGGAGAATCAACATTACCCAACGATGCTGGAGAGTTCTGGTGATAAAGCTCCACCAGATGTGGTGACAGACATTTTCCCACTTCTGGATGGAATAAAGCAGAGTTCCGTGATGGAGTCAGTAAGGAAAAAAAGTCACGACACTTTGCTGCATGCACCCAGGAGAAAACCCTGTGGTGAGTAACATTTTCCCAGAGAAACAACAGAGAGCCAGGAGAATTTGCAAATCTGAACTCAGAGCCCAATTCTGGAAATATGAAAGATGTTTATACGAGTGTCTCCAACACATGATTAAAATGACAAAAAATAGAAGGGGTAGTATTCACTTAAAGGTTTCTCTGGAATCAACATAATTATTCTGAGCTAATAACAAAGACTGAAAAAATGCATGAAATTATTCATGTTGCATCATTAATGACAAATGTGTTTTCTATAAATAGTATCAATGAAGTATTGTGTGGATTTATCATGATTTCTCACATTTCTCAAAATATCCTTCAGCTGAGAAAAGCACATTAAAATTATTTCACCCATCACAGAAACATGATTCTTATGACAAATTAAATTACAACTATTTTCCCTTTTCATTCATGAAAGATAACTGATTCAGTGAGTTCTGAATTATTTTATCACTTGTAAATTAACACTAGTGCTTATAAAAATCACTACAGTGAAACAGTTAAGTACATACACATGAAGCTCAAACAACTAACAATAAAATGGGATCATAAAATGATCTGCATATTATGAAGTTTCTAGAAATGTAAAATTTAGGTATTACTCTATTCTTTAGGATTCTAAAGTACTCTCCAGTACCTAGCCATCCTTAATTAAAGACCTATTAGGTTTGATATAGTAAGAATATTATGGTGCTTAAGAAATAGTCATGTTATTTATTTGAGACACAAAAGGTCATGAGACTTGCTAGGGAAAACTGTGTTAGCCAGATATGATGAAGCTCTGAAATAGGCAATGAAGAATGTGGATAGGAAAAAATGGCACACTTTCAGTGGATGAACAAGAGAGAACATAAGAGGCACAAGGAAGAAGGCTGAGGATCATCACAGTGCTGTGAGATAGGGGTAAAAGTGGAAGAGAAGTGGTATCAAAGGGAATTGAAAAGGAATGGGGAGGAGGGGAAGAGTTATGTTAAATAAACAAAAAGAGCTTCAAAAAGGGGGAAAGTTAATGGAAATATCTGCTACAGAAAATCTCAATTCCTTTACATTTAATACACTATTAAAATTACTGAATCTATAGAAGTAAACAAACTTATGGTTACCGAAGGGGAAAGGAAGGATTGGAGGGGCAAATTAAGAGTATGGAATATGGAATTAACGAGCATAAAATAGATAAGCAACAAGGATTTACTGTATAGCACAGGGAAATATATTCAATATCTTGTAATAACCTATAATGGAAAATAATCTGAAAAAAAATATAAATATATATAACTGAATCATTTTGCTGTACACCTGAAACTAACAATACTGTAAATGAACTACATTTTGATTTTTTTAAAAAAGTAAAGGATTTAATGTAACAAGTGAAATAAAATCTCATATTAAACACAATCAAAGTGCTGTGAAGCCCACTGAACCTAGCTCTTAGGAAACTAAGGTAGATACTGAGGAATGTACTTTCAGTAAAATAATGAGAGGTAAAGGTCTTATGGCAATGAGTTGGAAATAAATAGAAAATGAGGGGTAGAGTTCGAGTTAGGGTTACCCTAAGGCTGCATGGTCATGGAATGGTATTACATATTGAAAATGCATGCAAGGGGAACATTGAAAAGGAGGGTTGTGAAGGAAAAAAGAATATATTTTAATCAAGTTTGGGTCAGAAATAAGGAAAAGAAATAAAATCTGATGGTGTCTATTTTCTTTGGGAATTAGTGAAAAATGTGATCCATTAATAGTTGAAAGGAGTGGTTACAGGGCTTTTGAAGACTTATGATGATTTAGAATTTGCTATGGATAATTTGAAAAGATGCTAAATGGAGATAAATAGAAGAATTATCAATGCACATTAAAAATTCAACCCTTGATGTTTGAAAGAGTTTGGAAATCATGTCTCTAATGGTGTCTGTCAACCACATTTGCCAATTTTCAGTGATGCTTGATAGATATAGATATAAATATCGTCAGATATATAGATAAAGAAGCATGAACATTAGTTTAAAATACAAATGGAACTTTGATAGGGATTGTTCAGAAAAAAAGAGCAAGAAACTAGAGAAAAGACAGCACTACTGCATATTTCAAAGTGATGGATTAATCCCAGGATTCTGACTACATAGAAAGGGATTTTGAGACATAAAAAATAGAAAGGAGTGGAGAGACTTGAAGATTTAATCTAGCTGAAGAAAATATTTAATGAAGTGAAACAGTGGGAGATGTAAAGTTATACAGAATGTGTAGGAGAAAATTGAGAAATTTGGGTTTTAGATATAAGAGATAAAGCAGAGAATTTTGAGGAGGTGGAGGCAGTGGTGGTGGCCTAGTGTTGAAATCTCCTTTGATGCTCTGCTAAATACACACTGGACAACTAGATGCAAATCCTAAACCACTAGGAAACACTCACAGCAAAACTAGGTAACAAAAATTCTCCAAGAACCACAGCACGTAAATGGCCGTGACCTGTCTGGGGTCAGCATCTGTTCAGGATGAGGAAGAGAGGAGCAACCCTGAAAACAGGAGAACCCCCAAATAGTCAAATGGTCAAAATACAGGTGGAAAACATGACAGGCCAATTTGAGATCGAGTCAAAAATAAGCTTTTCCCAGTCCAATAGCAGGTAGGTATAGGGCATCCACTGTAAGTTCTGAGGAGTATTTGTAGCCCCTATAACCTCTCAAAATTGACCAGTCAGGGATTCCTTTCAGGAGAGAGTATCACACCAAGGAAAAATTACCAAGAATGGAATCAGCATTAGAACAGAAAAGTGACAGTACAAACAAAAAAAGAAAAGTTAAAAGATAGAGAAGGAATGAAAGCTAAGAAATCACAAAAGCAATATATCATATTGTTTTACTGGGTAAAAACAAAAAACAGAATAGGGACTATGTGAATTTAGAAAACATGCATGAACCATGTCTCTCTCTAAAAGATGAGAAAAATATGAATTCACATATAAATGAGCAACAGAAAAGGATCAGAGTCAAATCTCATGCAGTTATTATGACTCAAAAAGAGAATACAGATCCATATAAGGTTCCTACAAATGATAAAAGCATGCCAAAAACATATGGCCACAAAACATATCAAAATTGTATTTTACTATTTCAAATAACCTAAAAGACCTTAATAAAATCATATTAGAGTTGACGATAAATCAGAATTAGAAAAATTCAAAAATAAGAAAAGAATAAAGAAAGAATTAGAAATAAAAGAGAAAAAATTATATTTGGAACAATCTGGAAAGAACAAAAAGATGAATTAACACAATAGATAATGCCTTAAGAAAAATAAAAGGTAAAGATGAAACACTTAAAATAGATCACAAAGAATTGAAAAATGAGATTAAATAAGACAACAGAAAGTGGTAAATATTGAAGATACATAAAGATTCAAATAGAATGATAAGGTTCCCTGAAGAACAGAACCAAAGCAATAGAATGGAGTAAATATTAAAAATTGTAATTCTAGAAAACTTTTCTAAGATAAAAGCAAGTAAAGCTACTACATATTAGAAGTGCATGCCAGGTACTTGAGAATATCAACCCAAAACAATCAACATTAAAATGTCTTAATAAAATTACAGAACTTAAAAAAAAATCCTTTGGCTATCTAATAAAGAGCAATGTATAAGGGAAGGAAAATGAGATTATCATGAGGCTTTTCAACAGCAGCACTTTATACCAGAAGACAATATAGTAACATATTTAAGGTACTAAAAAAAATGAGCCAAGGATTTAATATCTAGCAAAATTTTCAAGCATAAAGGCCATTATCACAGGTTATCAAAATGTAAGAACTTAACATGTAAGAACTTCCTGAAGAACCCATGGAGAAGTAATTTTGGATAACCAAAATGAAGAATGAGTCATTGATAAGAATTGGTAGTGAGTATTAAATAGATAGTTACATGTTGAACTTGGTTTTCCACAAGAGTTAAGAGAGCAGAAAGTAAACTGTGTAATGGCTGTATTCTCTGATGATGTAGGTATAGTACAACTATTTCAAAATATGTTGGGGTCAGGAAACAGCATATGATTTCTTTTTATTTATTTGTTACTATTTGCAATAATCAAGATGGCAGGTAGTATTAGAATTGTTATCCTAAGACTATTGCATATGTCATTTGGGATAAAGCAAGTATGTCCATCTGGGTGTGTATTAGTCTTGCATTGCTACATAACAAACTACCCCAGAAGTATAGAGGCTTAAAATAAAGCCTCTATTCTCTCAGTTTCTGTGGTCAGAAGTCCAGGCATGACAACCAGATCCTCTGTTTAGGGGCTCATAAGACTACAATTACTTGGCCACAGCTGGGCTCTAATCTTGAAGGCTTGACTAGGGAAGGAGCCTCTTACACAGTCCCATGGTCAGCAGCAGCAGTCAATTCTTTGCAGCTATAAAACTGGTAATTTTTTTTTTTTTTTTTTTTGCTGTCAGCCAGAAGGCAACCTCTGCTTCTAGAGGACACCTCAGTTCCTAGAAACCACCCAGGGTTCCTTGCCTCCTGGCTCCCTCAACTCAATCACTTATTTAATCAAGCCTGAAAGAGAGTTTCTAAAGCAAGCCTGCTAAGAAGACTGCATCTTACGGTACAAGACGTAATCGCAGAAGTGAGGCCCCACCACCTTTGCTGTGTATACTGATTACAAACAAGTCTCAGAGTCAAGGCAAAGAGGATGCACAGCAGAAGGCAGAGTCGCTGCAGGTCATGTTAAAATCTGTCCACCATACGGGATGCTCCTGAAGACTCAAGCTTTGTGTGTGGATGTTATCTTGATGTAACATAGAAGTTAAGCAAAGATCCAACAGTCCTGGCTTGAGTTGAGGGTATCAGTGGAAACTCATGAGATGTTCACACCAGGTAGTCTGTGCTCTGTCCAGTGTTCAGTGTTTGTCGATTAAAAAGTCCCAGAAATGATAACCAACATATGGGTATCCCCGGTACCAAGAATGTTGTATTGTACACCATCTTCCATTAAAATAAACCAGAGCTTATTGGACAAATAGCATGTTTTGGGGTGGAAAATCAACAAGATGGGTATAGACACTGTAATTCTTGTCATAGTAGATAATGGGGAAGTTAAGAACAGGTACTAAGGTGATGTTCAAAGAACTCAGAAAACAACTTAAAAACCAAACAAAACTCTCCCTGGCCTAAAATGGAATAATTTGAGCTTCAGTGGGGTGAAAATTGTAATGTATTGAAACCCTTCAAATATATTTTAATCCAAGAGTCCATAAAGATATTTTAAAATAAATGAATTTGCCCACTTTGACAAATGATAGGGAATCATTTTCTTATCTTGAAAACTGTTATAAAAATGAAAGAATGAAACATTTATTCTGCAAAATTATGGATAAGTAGAATCATTTATTTATAATATAATTCCAGTTAATAATAAAAAAACATTGATAGGTTTAACAAATTAGCGATTTGTATCCCCCAGTGAATTAATAGATTCAGGCATTGGGTACCAACAACTACTGACATCACAAAAACAAGGAGCCATACCACCACACTGCACAGCAGGTACTGACCTGCTGAAGGGCTTACACCTGATTCTGGTAAAATTCCTACATCTAACCATCAATAAGCAAAAGTAAGGAAGTCAGAGGAATGTGTAGACTGTACCAGAAGCATGTAAGGAACAAACCTCGGCTGTGAGAAACTACAGATGAAATAGTCCTCCTCAACAATTAAATTATAAGGAAAAGACAGGGAGAAAACCTTGCCCTTAATTTGAGTGATAAAGCTACAAAGAATTATGAGAAAGTAACAAGTATAAAATAAAGAAAAATTGCTACAAAATTCAGAATAGTGGTTAATTTGGTGGAAGGTAGGTGATTTTGATTGGAATGTGATACATGAACAGATTCTAGCAAAATTCTATTTCTCAAGCTGAGTGGTAAGTACAAGGTTTCAGTCACAATAATTCACTGAGCAATATATTTGTTTTGTGTAGTTTTCTGTATCTACATTTTATTTAACTCTTTGCAGTGATTATGTTTGTGAATGTGTATATATGAGTTCAATAAAAATGATGGGGAGCAGTTCCAGGTTTAGGCATGAGTTCTGAGGTAGAGCAAACAGTGGTGATCAAGGAACCTGGCAGCCTCCTGTTGGCTGGAGTGCCACGTAGATGGAAACGGCTCCCAGAATAGTGGAAGCCTGTAGTGGGCAGGACAGAACTCCTCTAGGGGGAAACATATGGGAGACGGTTATGTTAGGAGGTGATGGTATAAGAGGTGAAGAAGTGACAGTCAATCAAAGACAACAACAAAAACAACAGCAAAACAAGAACAACCAGAAAATCCTTTTTTGAATAATTTGAGATTTGAGTGGGTATCAAGAGGAACTATTTAAAGAAATATCTCCTTAACTGTACTCAAGAAATTAATCCTTGAAAAGGTTTGAGATTTAAGTTTTTCTTTTAATTGAAGTATAGTTGATTAACAATGTTGTATTAGTTTATGGGGTACAGCAAAGTGATTCAATTAGACACATATATACATGTTCTTTTTCATAATCCCTTCCACCATGGCCCACTACAGGATATTGAATATAGTTCTCTGTGCTATACAGTAAGACCTTGTTGTTTATCTATTTTTCTAATTTAATTTTTAATTTTATTTTGGCTTATAGTTTATTTACAATGTTGTGTTAGTTTCAGGTGTACAGCAAAGTGATTCAGGTATATGTATACATATATCCATTATTTTTCATTCTTTTCCCATATAGGCATTATAGAATATTGAGTATAGTTCCCTGTGCTATACAGTAGTTCCTTGTCAATTATCTATTGACAAGTAGTGTGTATATGTTAATTCCAAACTCCTAATTTATCTCTCCCCCCCATGTTTCCCCTTTGGTAACCATAAGTTTCTTTTTGAAGTCTATGAGTCTGTTTCTGTTTTGTAAATAAGTTAATTTGTATCATTTTTTTAGATTCCACATATAAGTGATATCATATAATATTTGTCTTTCTCTGTCTGACTTACTTCACTTAGTATGTTAATCTCTAGGTGTATCCATCTTGCTGCAAATGGCATTATTTCATTCTTTTTATGGCTGAATAATATTCCATTGTACAAATATACCACATCTTTTTTATCTATTCATCTGTCAATGGACACTTAGGTTGCTTCCATGTTTTGGCTATTGTGAATAGTGTTGCAATGAACATTGGGGTGCATGTAACTTTTCACATTATGGTTTTCTCCAGGTATATGCCCAGGAGTGGAATTACAGGATTATATGGTAGCTCTATATTTAGTTTTTTAAGGAACCTCCATACTGTTCTCCATGGTGTTTGTATCAATTTACATTCCCACTAACAGTGTAGGAGGGTTCTGAAAAGGTTAGGGCTTTTTAATGAGATCATATACTTCTCACAGTTGCTAATTTTAAGGCCCCAAGTGTGGTTGTTTCTAAAGATAGTTATTGTTCATTTATCTCAAGAAAGCAAAAGAAGTTTACAATCATTATCAACTAATAGATATTAGTCAACCACTCTGTGCTTGGCAGTGTGAGCGCATTACATTATCTAATTTGATGGCAAAGCACACCTCCTTTTGGTGGATAAATTGTGTAGTGAGCAGGACTGTGTCTGCCAGTGACCCCCATGGATGCAGGAAAGCTACTGCTCAACATTTACTGAGCGCCAGTCCGGCCCTGCGTGATGCTCCAAAGAGACCTGAATATGTTTTTGTGCCAGAGAGAAGAGAGGCACCAGTTTTATTAACCAAGAGTCTGATTTGAAAAGAAATAGAAGTTACTAAAATAGAATGTATGCTACAAATGTTACCCTGCATTTAAATGGACATTTTCTCCAAGGAACTCAAAGTTCTAGGTTACTGACTTAATTTTATTTCAAACTCACATAAATGAAGGGGAAAACATCAGGTACATGATTTTAGAAAGTGTCACAAAGAATGCTGACCAATGAGCACTTTAAGTATCACTCAATAGGGTTAGAATGGCAGTTTCTCCTATGAGAAATAAAGTTACCACAGGCATAATATCATTCCCATAACCTACGGGTGACACAGTAATTGGGGATGGCAGACATGTCACATCCTTCACTGCAACCCAGCTGCTGCACTGTCGAGGGGAAAGTAGCTGCAGAAACGTGTGTGTGTCTGTTTGGGTGCATGGAGAGCCCAGCACCATCTAAAAGGACAGGCAAGACCTTAGCCCTGATCTCACTGACCTGTGCGGTTAAGTTTACTATTGGGGTGGGGACCTTATGAGTGTGTTTGTAAAACCTTGGAGCTAGAATTGAACTCAGCGGTCACTGAGTTCATACACATAGATGCTAATCATGTAATTGTATCATAACACTCTACACTTTTTAGTTAGGTTGTATAACATACATAAAGAATTATAATTTTTCTAATAATTTTAGCATGAAACATCAATAATTATTTAATCACCTTGCTGCTACTCAAAAGAGAAATAAAAGTAATAGAATTTGAAAGTGTAATTCCCTCAGCACTTAATAGAAAGTTATCAAATTAATTTACTTAGATAAGTCACTCATTCCATGGTAATAGAAGTTGTTGACATTTTTCATTTTATTTCCAGCATACTATGTCTTTCTAAAAGTACTTAATAGCCCATATGATTGCAATTCATGGTTGCAAGTCAGCTGTCAGAATTACCAATTAATAATTGATACTAATTTTTCATCAAAAAAGTACCAAGATTTACACATCATCTCAGAGTACAGAGGTGAAAATTACACATGCTGGAGCCAGATGACTTGGGTCCAATTCTAACTCTGCTTCTTTAGTCCTTGAACAAATCACGTATGCCCCCAACACACACACACACACACACACAGCCATTTCTTCACCCAGAGCTCAAGGTTAATAATAACACTGTGGTTTGTTATGAGGATTAGATGTAAAAAATTAAGAACAGTGCTTTCCAATGCACACTGCATATAAATTATAATTGTTATCTAGGTTCTGGATTAATGAAATCTCAGTAAATCAAGAAGTCCTAGGTATGTGCAGGGGGCAAGTTGTGTAGAGAGCCCACTGCAAAGACAGAATCAAATTACCCTCCTTGATGGCAAGGCCTGTGGTTGCTGCCGTCAGGTCACGTCCAATCACACATTCCTAAAGTCTTGCTTCCTGTGTTCTCCAGGGCTTTTTGCTTTTCATTTGTTTGTTTTCTTTTTTGTGGGGGTCTCTCTGATTCCAACAGTCCTTTACTGCTCCCGGGACCTGAAGCTGCCTTGTTCATTCCCCACAGGTCAGACTCAATGGATTTGGGTTTTGGCCCCTGACACCTCACTGCATAACTCACCCAAATGGCATTTGTAACCACAAAAAGGGCTGTAGAATCATATTGTTGGGAATGATTTGATGAACACAACCTGGAAATAGATAATAATTTAAAGGAAATTAAACATCTCCAAATAGGTGATCAGCTTCCAGTGTTTTATTTCACCTCACTGACATTGGAAAGTATGGTCATGACTGAGTCAAAATGTTACACAAAGCAACTTCACTAGATACTAAAGTTTCCTATAAAGTTGGTGTGGTAAGAACCAATGTATGTTATTTATTTTGTTTTATTTACCCTCTGGCTTCTGCCCATGGGAAAAAACAGATATTTCATGCTAATCAAAAATGCTTACCTGACATGGTGTATAGAGGAATTATCTGTACTGTCTGTTCAGTTTTACTGTGAACTAAAATTGTTCTAAAACATAAAGTTTATTAATTTAAAAAATTATCTACCTGATTCAAGGGAACATAATATTACATTTCAATTCTGCTTCTCTTATTACGTGTTTTCCTAAAACTTTCTTTCTCTGGAACAGATATGAGTTTATAAATGACCTTTATCTTAATCACTCTTCTCTGACTGTAATTTATAGGCAAAAGTGAAAAATGCATTGGAAGGGCAAGACAATCATTAATTTCCATTGCAGAGAAAGAAATTCTACTTTTAGGACCAATTAACAGTTAATATGTAAGGCATATGAATGCTGGATAAGGATAAAATGAAGAATGCCCACTTTTCTCCCTCTGGTTTTCATTCAGGTATTAGTTTAGATAAAACCACCTTGGACCATCAGCCAGGTTAATTTTGAAAGGATTGATGGCACGATTTGGAGAGTCGGAGTTTCTACATGAATGGATAAGCTTCAGGAAATTCTCTATAAACACCATTCCTCCCATCTAAGCTTTCAATAGTCATTAAATATCAATAAGTTTGAGGTTTTACTATCTGACAACACCCTGGAATTCAAGTAGTCTAGGTTGCTAAGGGCAGATCCACATTTTTTAAAGCTGAGAATAAACTCATATTCTCTTATTTAAAGACAGAAAAATGGATACACTGATAAGGACCCAAGTCTGAAGAGATGACCAGCTAACTTCTATATGGAAGTTGATGGAGAAAGAAAGTAAATTCTACATTTCAATACCACAACTGACACTCTGAAATTCTAGGCCATAGAGCCCTGGTTTTCTCCAAGGTACCCCAGTCATCACCATGGATGATGAGGAGAAATAAATGGAAAAATTATGTTTACATGACTCTTTCTGCCAGGAGAGAATTGGGTCAATTATACATTTTTCTCTTAAGGTCTCTACTAAATTTCTGTCAACAAAACAACAGAGATATAGGAATACAAGAAAATCAATGTATCTGGTATCTACAGTGTATGTAGTGTATGTGGGTATTGGGTGTGGTAGGGGGAGAAAGTGTACCTGTTCAAATCATCAGAAACAGGGTCCAGTCATTAAAGTTCAAATTCAAAAGAAGATAAGCTAAACACTTCTGCTTTGCCCATCTGAAAATTATAATTTCATCTGCACCACTCCTCCTTCCTCCACACCAAAACAAAACAAAACTCTTCGTACCGATCATGACACTAAAGAGAATTATTATTTAAGATTCTAGAAAAACAAAGGCTTATATTAAGTTTCCACAGAGTCAAATATTAATTCTTGCTTCAATACCTTTTAAAAGCCTAAGAAAAGTTAGTGAATATCACAAACAAGTGTATACTTTTCCTAAAAGACTCCTCCTCAGGGCCATCATGAGTATTATACCATCAATAAGAGAACAGGCATGCTCAGTGCTTGCCTGTTCCTCACATAGGATATTATCTCAAAAGGCCAGATTTACAAAACTTTAAAAGAAGTTTACACTCATAAAATGGAATATGAATTAATACAACAAGCTCAGAATTTGGAGGAAGGGCAGTTTAGAGAATGTTCATATTTAAAACAGAATAAACCATTAGTCTGGATATTCTTCATTCTATTGAGTGAAAATACTCAATAATAGGTCATTTTGTCTATGTCAATGATTTTTAATTACTATCTATGTGCTAATGACCACAAATTTACATTTTCAGTAGAGTCTTCTATTCTTAACTCCAGGTATGAATTTCCATTTTCCAATGGCCATCTCCAACTTTCATTTTCAAGAGTCTAAATTCAGCATATCTAAACCAGAACTCATAAGCAGCTGAAAATGCTTCTTTTCCAATAATCCATAATGCAGTAAAATGCCTTACACCCCACATACCATGTAGTTGTGAAGGTCCAAACCTACAAATCCTTCCTGAAATATCTATTTTGCAGCAGTATTCAATCCTGCTGATTTTTTCTCTTACATACTTCTAACCTCCTTTCACATTTATCCATCTCCAATGTCACTGCCCTAACCCAAGAACCACCATCTCTTCCTGGCAAACTGGATTGGCATGCTAGCCAGTTTTATCATGTTCATTCTCTCCCTTTTAAAATGTGTAGCACACATAGCTTTCAGTGTGACTACCTTTTAAAGAATAAATATCACTCCCCTACTAAAAATCTCTAAAAGTATGATAAGAATGGAGACTTCAATCCTTAATCCCACCTATGAGGCCCACAGTCCCCCTCGTCTGTCTCTAACCTCTCGCCGTTCACTGCTCTTTGCTCTCCAGCCACACCAGCCATTGTCCAGTTCCCACGCACCTTCTTGTTTCAGAACCCCCACTGCTGTTTCTATCTGGCCACCTCAACCCTCCTAGGCTTTGCAGGCTTATATCATTCTCACATTTCAGACCTCAGTTCAAATCTCACTTTCCCACAGTTCTATCTGACTTTCTAGATGAGACTAGGCCCTGGTGATACAATCCATCAAAACCCCTATAATTAAATATTTCTATAACAATTTGACTACTGTCATTATCACCTATAAGAATATAAAATATCTGAGGGCATGAATTTTATTTTGCTCACCCAGCCTTCTACCTCTGTTGCATAACAGGTGGAAAATAAATATTTGTCCTCTAAAGAAACAGATGAAGGCTATTGTGTCACAGTTGTAGATTTTTTTAAAAGACTAACATATTGATGAGGATGGGGACGTACCACTCAGAGCAGTCTTCTAATAAGCTCACAGGCAGAAAATCTATCTCTAGTGCCTGGAAGAGTATGTATTTAAAAATCATTTTTTTCAGCAAAAAGAGAACTATAGCTCATTCATAATGTGGCCTTGAGCTTGAAAGTTTCAGGTAGTTGATCAGGAAGTTGATTTTTATTTATAATGTAGGAAAAATAAAGCATACAAGGTATGAAAACCTAAGTTCCCACAATTAAAATCATCAAATTTATACCTAATATAATCCTGTCCTAAAAGTTATCACCCTACCCAGATTCAATGACCAGTTCAGGTAATACTACAAAATGCCAACAAGCTCATGCCTTGCAAGGCAATGGACTCAGAGGAAGGGAGTGAACTTGAGGCAGACTACATGGGCTTTCTAGGCAGTTGTGAAGTCTTGGACTTTTATGAAGTGAATCAGAGAATTCTGCAGGTTTTGAGCAGAGGAAAGAAACATTCCACTCTAAAAGATCACTTTGACTGTTGTGTTGTGAATAGAAGTAGATGTACAGGAAAAGAGCAAGGAGATGAATTAAGAGACCACTGCAAGAATCCTGACGAGGAGCAGAGTTCAGTCAAGGCTGGTTGCCGTGGGGAAACGGTCAGATTCCTCATGTGGACTAAAGGTAGAGCTAGTGGGATTTCTGGACTGACCAATGTGGGATGTGAGAGAAAGAGTGATCAAAGTTGTTCCAGGCTGAGCAAATGTAAGAATAAAGAGTAAAGGTAATTTTGGGGTTGAGTAGAAGATCGTGAATTCAGTTTTGGACATATTAACTGAGGGGATGTTCATTTTCATACGTAAAAATGTATAAAAAATTCATACATTTCATACATTAAGGACCTAAAGCTCAATGCAAGGGCCACATGGCTTTTCTTTTTTGCTTCTGTATTATTTTTTATTCCATGTATCTTTAAAAAGTCAAAGAAACAATCATATTGATATAACTTGATGTTCTTACACTTCTCAAAGGCACACACAAGCATTACAACCCTGCCATGATGTTTACTCATATTAATGGAACGTTTTCCCTGAGTCCAAAAGGCCTGAAATACGAGCAAATGCACTAGTGATGTCATTGTCCCAGGTTCTCAGCAACATTAAAATAACTAAATCTAATGTTTGCCTACGCTGAATTTTCTAATTATGTTTAAAAAATAATAGTAAAGCACTATGTTCTAATAGTAATTATTTAATAGGTCCTAAAAATGTAGGATCCTTTAACCTTATCAATTAATAAATCCATAAGCTTTGAATATAATTAAAGGGATTCTCCAAAACCCATTGCAATATTTAAATACCTATAATTGAGTGGTTAATATGTTATATATATGTTCCTATTTAATTTTTATTTTTAGACATTACATCATTAAACAATAGATTATTTAAAAATAAGTATATATTGGTTTGCTTCAAATGTTTCCAAAATAAATAAAATAATTGAAACAAATAGTAATATAAAGATATCAGTTAACAGAATAACAACCAAACACAAATGCAGAGATAACACAAGTGCAAAATAACACTTGCCCATTTGAACTAAATTTATTCAGCCAATAATTTTAAACTTTTCTAGTATAATTTAATGAGATTGTACACAAAGATAAACTACTAATAATAGTTTCTAGTCTTCTATGAGAAAAAAACAAAACTACTTACTGCCAACCATTGAAAGAAATGTAATTTTGAAATATGCCATGTCAGGTCAACTTAAACCAGTAAAACTGGGCAAACTTTGAGCTGTTGTGTAATATAAGATACATCAAAATGAGCTATGCAAATGAAAATGCTATACAGATTTTGGTGTCTCAGATAGGAGTTTTCTTGCATACTGAACAAGATAATTTTAGATGGGAAAGCCCCATGAAAAATTAGAGTTAAAGAAGATGGCTTTTCAAGTTCCAACGAGACAGAGAAACCAGGTTTGGATTTACTCTCCTGACTGAAACTACCAAAAATAAATAAGAAAAAATATATGAAGGAGGAAAAAAAAACAATTTTTAAGATATCATTTATCAGGTAATAAAGGAAAGATCCCTGAGAAATAGTAAATAAATTGGGTGAAGCCCAAGTATTTCCCAGTTTACTGCTTGCCAGGGTCTTAGGGAGTGTGGTAAGAAGGGAATCCAGGCAGAATGTAATGCATTCCCTGAGTGTAAGAGACAAAGCTGAGAGTCCAGGGGGACCAAAGCAGCTAGAATTCACAGGAGAGTGCTGGAGAAGAGAAGCCTGTACCACAAGAGAACATTAAGCTCTGCAGAGCATCCGCTCAAGATTCAGCATAATACTGATTAGCAAATGAATGCCAGGAAACCACCTAAGGTGAGGAAAACAAACACCTGAAAGGATTAAAGGGAACAGTGCCCAACAGTGGCACGGGGCTGGGAATAGTGCTTGTTGCCATGAGTCAGCTTGGAAAAACTAAAAATTCACATGTATTGGATATAGTACCCAGGAAGATTGTGCCTCAGCAGTGGAGAATAGCCCTAAACTGAGCACTGCTCTAAGACACACCATTAAAGCAAAACCTGAAAGAATCAGACTGTCTCCAAATAGCTCAACTGCAGCTCAGAAAAAAAGCTCCAGGATATTTATAGCAATACAAAAATATCCAAAACCCAACAAAATTATATTTATAATCTGTCATCCAACCAAAAATTACCAAGCATGCCAAGAAACAAGAAAGCATGATCCATTATGAGGAGAACTATCAATCAAATGAAATGGACCCAATATTAATACAGATGATGGAATCAACAGACAAGGACATGAAAACAGTTACTCCTCATGTTCAAATATTTAGATATAGAGGATTTTAAGAAGACCCAAAGAACTTCGAGAGATGAAAGCTAAAATACCTGGGATGAAAAATACACTGGATGGGATGAGTGACAGATTAAACACTGCAGAGCAAGAAATTAGTGAACTTGAAGACATAGCAATAGAAATGACAGTAATCCTCCATTTTTCACAGTTTCACTTTCCCTAGTTTCAGTTACCTGCAGTCAAATGCAGTCTGAAAATTAAATGGAAAATTACAGAAATAAACAATTCATAAGCATTTAATTGCATGCCACTCTGAGTAGTGTAATTACTCCATCCTACCCACGATGTGAATCATCTCTTTGTCCAGCATATCCAAGCTGTATACACTACCTGCCCTTTAATTACTTAGTAGTCATCTTGGTTATCAGATTGACTGTCATGACACTGCAGTGCTTGTGTTCAAATAACACTTATTTTACTTAATAATGACCCCAAAGCACAAGAGTAGTGATGCTGGCAATCCAAATATTCCAGAGAAGCCTTAAAGTACTTCCTTTAAGTGAAAAGGTGAAAATCAACTTAGTAAGGAAAAAAAAGGTCATACAATAAAGTTGCTAAGATCTACAGTAAGAATGAATCTTCTATCTGTGAAATTGTGAAGAAGGAAAAATAATTCATGCTATTTTTGCTTTCATACCTCAAACTGCAAAAGTTACGGCCACAATGAATAAATGCTTAAATTAAGATGGAAAAGGTCTTAAATATGTACAAAAGATTTTTGAGAGAGATACCACCCTCACATAACTTTCATTACAGCATATTTTTATAACTGTTCTATTTTATTATAGTTTCTGTTGTTAATCTCTTACTATGTCTAATTTATAAATTAAACCGTATCATAGGTATGTATGTACCTATGCAGTTTCAGGCATCCACAGGGCATCTTGGAATGTTTCCTCCTGACAGATAAGGTAGGGCTTCTGTATGTAAAATGAAGCGCAGCAAGAATAAAATTAAAAATAAATTAAAAGAGTATCAGTGAACTATGAGATAACTTCAAGAGCCCAAATATTTATGTAACTGAAGTACCCAAGGTGGACAAAGAAAAAAAATTTGAAGGTATTATTTTTCCAAATCTGTTAAAAGTATAAGCCCCAAAGGCAAGAAGTTCATTGCTCACCAAACACCAGTAACATGGAGAAAACTACACCAAGTTACAAAAAAAACTGAATTGCTCAAACCAGCGATAAAGAGAAAATTTTAAAGCAGTCAGACAATTAAAAAATGTTGGAACAAACAATAAGGATAACAGCACATTTCTCATCAGAAATACATCAAGTGGGGAGAAAATGAAAGAAGACTTTCAAAGTCTTGAATAAAAACAAAACTGACAACCTAGAATTCTATACAAAGTGAAGTATTTCCTAAGAATGTAGGTGAAATAAAGTCATTTCTGACATACTGAAAATTTTCATCAACAGAAATGTTGATATTACCAGAGCTATAAAGGATGGCCTCCACACAAAAGAAAAATGGTACCATAGGGAAATATAGGTCTACATAAAGAAATGAGAAGCACTGGGGATCGTATCCATGTGGGAAAATACAGAAGATCTTTATTATTTAAATCACTTTTAAAGATAATTGATTGTTTAAACAAAAATACTAATGGTTCAAAAATCAGTAAGAAACTAGAAGACTTTAACAAAGCTATCAACCACTTCAACCTAACTGACGTCTTTAGAACACTCTATCCAACAACAGTACATATTCTTTCCAAGTATACATGGAAAATTTACCAAGACAGACCGTGGTGTGACCATTTTTCAAGTCTCATTAAACTTAAAATGATTCAAGTCATTCAAAGTATGTTCTCTAACCACAATGGAATTAAACTGTGTATCAGTAACAGAAAGACATTTTGATTATCCCCAATATTTGAAAAATAAATAACACACTTCAATATAACATATGGGTCAAAATATAATCCAAAGAGAAAAAAGAAAGTGTTCCTAACTAAATGAAATGAAAATAAAAACTCAACAAATCTAGATCTGTGGGGTCTCACCAAAGCAACCCTTCAGGGGAAGTGATGTCAGTATGTGACTATAGTAAAACAGAAAGGTCTCAAAGCAACAACCTCAGGTTTCAGCTTAAGAAAGTGGAAAAAGAACAAATTACACCCAAAGTAAACAGCAGGAAAAAAGTCAGAGTGGAATTAAATAAAATAAAAAGGAAAAGATCATAATAATAGAAAAAAATCAATGAAACAAAGATGTGGTTCTGTTTGAAGATCAATAAAGGTGATAAACCTACAGATACACTGGTCAGGAAAAAGGAAGTAGGTACAAATTATAAATTGAAGGAATAAAAGAAGTGACATCATTACAGAATCTAGAGATATTTAAAGGAAAATAAAGAAATATTATAAACAATGCTATGCCTATAAATTAGACAATGTAGAAGAAATGGACAAATTCCTTTAAAATAATCTCATCAAGAAGAACATGATAATTTGTATTGTCCTGTATCAACTGAAGAAAAGTATTTTTAGCTAAAATTTTTTTCTAAAAAATAAAACCCCAAGTCAAGATGGCTTCACTGGAGAATTCTCTCAATGGTGGAAGTAATACTGGTTATACACAAACTCTTCCAGAAAACTGAAGAAGGGCAAAAATATTTCCAACTCATTCCATCAGGCCAGTATTACCCTGATCCCATAAATAGACAACAATATTATAAGAAAACTCAGATCAATATGTCTCATGAACATAAATTCAAAACTTGTAAACAATATTTTAGTTAATAGGAACCAACAATATATTTTTAAAAATAGCTAAGGGCTTTTTACACCAGAAATGCAAGGTTGTTTTAACATTTGAAACTGAATCAATGTAATTAATCATAGTAATAATCTAAAAAAGAGAAACTACATAATCATTCCAATCATCTCATCAAGACGAAAAAATATTTGAGTAAATCCAACATCCATTCCTGGTAAAATAATGATCACCAAACTAGGAAGAGGAGAAAATTCCTCAGTCGTCTAAAGGGAATCTTCCAAAATTCTACAGCTAATATAGCACTTTGTGGAGTAAGAGGCAATGTACAGGATGTCTGATTTCACCACTTCTACTCTGTCTTGCCCTGGAGGTTCTAGCCAGTGAGATCAGGTTAATAAAAAGAAAGACATTCAGATTTGAAAACAGAAGTAAATATTTTTTATACAGAGATGATATGACCAATTGTGTAGAAAATCCAATGGAATCTATAAAATAGCTACCAATAGGTGAGATTAGCAAGGTTACAGGATTTAAGATCATTACACAAAAATTTGCATTTATATAGTGGCAATGAACAATAGAAAACTGAAATTAAAAATACCACTTAAAATTGCATCCAAAATCATAAATACTAAGATGTAAATTTGACAAAATACATAGAGAACTAAAAAATATTGCTGAGGAAAAATAAAGGTTTACATAAATGGAAAAATGTATTGTGTTCAAGACTCAGAAGACCCAATATTTTTAAGATGTCAATTTTCCCAAATCTATATCATCTACATTCATCTACAGATTCAACATACTCCCAATCAAAACCCCAGCAAGCTTTTTTTTTTTTTTTCTGGAAATTCAAAGGACATGGAATATCCAAAACAACTTTGAAAAAGAAGAATAAAGTCAGACGGAAAAGACTATTTATTTTGAGGCTTATGATAAAGATGCCAAGATAGACAAATCAGGAGAACAAAATAGAGAGTTTAGGAACAAATCTACACATATATAGACAACAGCTTTTTCAAAAAGGTTTAAGGTCAATTTAGTGGAGCAAGGATAGTCTTTTCAACAAAAGGTGCTGGAAACATTTGATATCTATTTGCAAAAAAGTGGAGGGAAGGAGGGGTGGAGGAAATTAAGGAGGACGGAAGTGAGGGAGAAAGGAAGAAAGGAAAAGAGAAGAAAAATAGAATTTCTATCTAAACTTTACATCACATATAGGAATTAACTAAAAATGGATCATATACCTGATGTTAAACTTAAGACTTTAAAACTTTTAGAGGAAAACATAATGAGAAAATCTGTGACCTTGGGTTAAGAAAATATTTCTTAGATATAAAACCAAAACAAAACATTGATGCATAGATAAATTAGATTTCATCAAAATTAAAATTTCTGCTCTTCAGAAGAAATTAATGTAAGAGGATAAAAAGATAAGTCAGAGACTGAGAGAAAATATATTCAAAACATATATATATAATAAAGAATTTATATACAGTATATGTAAAGAAAGTTCAATATTCAATAATAAGAAAGCAATACAATTTAAATAACAGGAAAAAAATCTGAACAGATGGCCATCTAAAAGATATACAGATGACAAATTAGCATGTGAAAAGATGTTCTATATCATCAGTCACTGTGGAATTGTAAACTAAAACCACAGTGTGATACTACTATTCACTGAGTAGAATGGTTAAAATTAAAAGGAATGACCATACCAAGTGTTGGTGATGATGTGGAGGAACTCCTGTATACTGTTGATGGAAATATAAAATGATACAATCACCCTGGAAAATAATTTAATGGTTTCTTAAAATTCCAACGTATAGCTTCCATACAACCCCGACATTCAAATCTTAATTACCCCAAAGAAATCAATGTCTGTGCCCATACAAAGATTGCACACTAATGTTCAAAGCAGCTGTATTTGTAGTAGCCAAACCTGGACAGCCCAGATGTTCATCAATAAGTCATGACTTACTATTATATAATAGAAGATAGGTGAATTTCAAAATAATTATTTTGAGTGAAAGAAGTCAAAAAGAAAACTTCCCACCCTAAAGTTCACATACTGTATGATTCCATGTATATACACTTTGAGGATGTGCTAACTAATGTAGAGCAACTGAAAACAGAACAGGAGTTGCCTACAGACAAAGTGAGCAGTGAGGGGTGGGAGTGAAGGGCCACAGTGGAATGTTATGGACAAGAGAATGTGGGGCTTGAAGGTCATTATCTTGATTTTAGTGATGGTTTCACTGGTGTATACATATGTAAAAACTGAACAAGTTGTACATGTTATACATGTACAGTTTATTGTAGGTGTGTCAATTTTACCTCAATAAAACTGTTAAAAAGAAAAAAGAAAAATGTAAAGCAAATTTTAACAGCTTACTGAACTAATATTTGTATGATAAAATTTAGAACTTGCTTCTAATATAGTATATCTTTATAATAATGCCATTAAATATAAGAAGTAAGTGTTTACTTCTTCTGTGATGCTAAAGAACTGCAGCAATTGCTTACAACTTGGGAAGACCAAGTTCAGGATCAGATCAGCTGATGCAATTTAATTCTATTGTATTTTTATACAGTATAATTTGTGGATATTTTATGATTCTTTTAGAAGTTAAAGTATCTATTTACACACCTAGAATATACAGACAGATCTATGTTTATTGCCATTTTAGTAAAAAATGTGTAATGTATGAACACTTCCTTTAAATATAGATAATAGCATTTAAATATGCAGAATATTGGATCTTTTTTTGGATTCTGAAATTAATATACTACTATCAAACCTACATGAACTAGGCCTGCATAGAATTAGTTCATTCATTCATTAAATATTTTTGAATGTCTGTTCTATGTGTTGCCTCTGTCATGGTATAACTTATATAAAATCATTTAATGGTGAGGTCCAACAAGTATTCTGTGAAATTGGACAGTGTGCTTAAGAAATTTAGACACTTCAGATATCATACCTAATTTTCCTTTGGTAAACGTAACAAGGTGCTAAATTATTTTGTAAGCTTCCTGTGTATTTTATCTCACTCATATAGAACTACTTTGTGGTGACAAACAAGAATGACTGTCCACCAGAAAAATCAGCAGATTCTATGCCTTTAGCAAAGTAGGGCAATATATTTTTAGAATAACAGAGCAGCCCATGCTTCAAAATTATCTTTAGCCAGAGGGCTTCTCTGGAATTCTCATATAAGTGGAAATATTTCACAAAAAAACTAAAACATGAGCCAAAGTTGTGATGCTATCTCTATATCCATCCATTCGTCCATCTATCCACACACCCACCTACCTATATAGTTAGTTATCATTTCTCCTTAAGTACTATTTATTTCTTATGCATGGCATACAAAAATGCTTTGAGATTATTTGGTTAAAGTCAACAAAGCTGTCTAGTGGATGGATTGCCCCAAATATCTCATTTGTGATTTAATACAAGAGAATTGTGCCACTACAAGAATGGTACATTAGACTCTAAATCTAGGAGAATCCTCAAATTAGGAATGGACATTTTTTAAACACATGCAATATTCAAGCTCTGTTTGAACAAATGCTTCATTGAATACATTGACTTCTATATAAACTCAGGGCAACCAAGATCTAATACATAATGAATCCCTGAGCAACCTGAATTACAAAATATTCATTTGGAAAAATGGTTTTAGGGATATACATTTAAGCTTAATATTAAATATTTTTAAGAGTATAATAAAAATTTTGCTCTAAACTCTTTCAGATCATCATGGCAAGTTGTTTTTATGTGGAGATAAAAAATATATTGCCATACTTTCACATTTCTGCAAATGCTGTTTTTTAAAAAAGATTACACAGCTTCTGTGCTCATAACTAAGTAATATTGTAGACATTTGACCCTCTCTAGAGACTTTTTAAAATGTGTGAAACACCTTAGATATTTGGTATTTAACAGCTGAGGAAAACTACGTGACAAGTTAGCAGCAAGGATCAGAGATCTGGCAAAATATATTCACTAACAGGGAATTTGCAAATCTCAAACTCCAACATGATCACAATTTAAACAATTGGTAATGACTCCTACTCTGTGGAGCATCATGCCTGAATAAGACATCCCTCATCCTGTCCCCCATTGTGGGAGTTGTGGATTCAGTGCCATATGCCAAGGGTCCCCTTCCTCTCCCTGTATAAGCATACAGAACTTGGCTCCCACTGGAGATTCTGCAGTGGCCCCTGAACTGACTCTAACCCCTCTTAGCCATGGTCCAGGAGCCTCTGGATAACACTGTTTTAGACAATCACCCACAGATGAAAGAGCCTTTGTGGAAGTACAGTTGTTTCAGCAGAGAAGTTCCAGCACACCACTGAGGAAAAGAAATACTATTCTATTGCACTGGAGTAGGTAGGAGAAACAGTTTGATTTTACCTGCATCACCCCTCCAAGGCAGCACAGCTCAGGACCAAGAGAGAACTTATTACCCCATGATTTCTCCCATGAAGGGAAATGACAGAGTGTGAGTGAGCAGCTGACTTCTCCAGCTGTGCAGGACACAGCCAGAGAAGCCCATTTCTCTTGCCTCATCCAGAGTACTGCATCATGAGCCAGATTACTGGGGGCAGAAAGAAGCTGAGAGAGTGACAGAAGGGCTCTAGGAGGGTATTAAATGGATGTGGATACTACCAACTCTGTCATGGATTCCATCAAGACTCTGCTCACAGGCCACTGGGGATGCTTTACTTGCAGAGCCCCCTAAATGGCTCTCTGCACATCTTGCCCACACATCCACATCATGGCTGGCTCCCTGTACCCACTCCCAGCAGTGGTGGTCAGAGAGATTTGACAGATGGCTAGTGAACAAGTGCAGAAAGCCGGCCTGGATCTGCAGGCCAGGGAGACACCACAGACTTGAACTCTAGCACTACCTGTGGGAAAAGAAAAGGAGGCCATCAGCACCTGGTCTGTTGTATTGTAGGATCAACAGAAGACATACAAGCTAAAGAATTCTACAACAAAGGGAGCAAGAAAAGTGGAACAGGTGTATCCATAAAACAACTGAGAAAGCCTCAGAATCTCTGGCAAGATTGATGGAAGGAATTTCTCCCCCAAAAGGCTGTTAGTAAAGATTAGGAGGGAGGTGACTACTACTTCAAATACAAAGCCAGCAATGCAAGATTTCGAGAAACATAAAAAAATTAAGGAAACATGACATGCCAAAGGATCACAATAATCCTCTAGTAATCAATCTGAAAGACATAGATATATGGAATTTACCCGATAACGAATTTAAAATGACTGTTTAACAAAACTCAATTAGCTAGCAAAAACAGGAAAACAATACATGCAGAAAATGCGATGTATAATAGAAAGATAGAAATCATAAAAAAGAACCAAATAGAAATTTTGGAGCTGAAGAATACAATGAATGAAATGAAAAATGCAACAGAGAGGGTGGTAGGGGAGGGGGAACTAGAGGAAGGTGGGCAAAAGGTACAGACTTCCAGTTATAAGATAAATAACTCCTAGGGATGCAATGTACAACATGATAAATATAATTAACACTGTTTTATGTGAGATATGACAGTTGTTATCCTAAGAGCCCTCATCACAAGGAAATTATTTTCTATTTATTGAATTTTTATCTATATGAAATGATAGCTTTTCACTAAACTTACTGTGATAATCATTTCATGATGTATGTTAATCAAGTCATTATGCTGCACACAGACTTTTACAGTACTGTATGGCAATTATATCTTAATAAAAGTGGAAGAAAAAAAGAATTTTCCCATCTAAGCAATAAAAAAAAATGCAATAGAGAGGATCAACATCATAATGGATGAAGCAGAAGAAAGAATCTATGATTTAGAGGATAGAAACATTGAAATTATCCAGCCAGAGGAGAACAAAGGAATAAGAATGAAAAAAAATAAACAAAACCTATATGAACTATGGTATACAAAGAATTTGAGAATTGTTGGACATCCAGAAGAATAGAGGCCTGGGAGCGCAGAAAGATTAATGAAGTAATGGCTGAGAACTTCCCAAATCTGAGGAGAAATTTAGACACCCAAGTTCAAGAAGCTCATAGGTCAACAAATGAAATCAACTTAGAGATCCTCTCTAAGAAACATTCAAATAAGAATTGTCAAAAATCAAATACAAAGAGAGAATCTTAAAAACAGCACAATAAAAGAAGCTTGTAACTTAAAAAGGACCACAATAAGGCTATCAGTAGATTTCTGAGCAGAAAACTTACAGACCTGGAGAATGTAGGATAATATATTCAAAGTGCTGAAAGGAAAAACTGCCATCCAAGAATACTTTACCCAGCAAAGTTATCCTTCAGAAATGAAGAAGAGATAAAACTTTCCCAGAGAAACGCTGAGAGAGTTCATCACCACTAGACATGTGTTACAAAAAATGCTAAAAAGGAGTTCTTCAAGATGAAATGGAAGGATGAAAATTAGTTATATGGAAATATAGGGAATATACAACACACTGATAAAGGTAAGTAAGTAGCAAAATTCAGAATACAATATATTGTAATATAGTAGTGTTAACCACTTAAATCTAGTATAAAGTTTGAAGGAAAAGAGTATTAACTATATCCACAGCTACAATAATTTGTTAGTGAATACAAAATATTTTTCAAAATGTAAATTGTGACATTAAAAACATAAAGGGGGGAGTAAAAGTGTAATTAAATTAAGATGTTATCAGCATAAAATAGACTTTAATATCTATAAAATGTTTATATAGCCTCATGGTAACCACAAAGCAAAAATTTACAGTAGACATACAGATGACCAAAGAAGGTACTCCAAGAATACCACTATGGAAAATTATCAGTTCACAAAGAAAGGCAGCAAGAGAGAAAAGAAGGAACAAGGGAGCTATAAAATGGCCAGAAAACAATGATATGACATTAGTAAGTCCATAGAATATCAATAAATACTCTCAATATAAATGGATTGAATTCCCAGATCAAAAAGCATAGAGTGGCTGGATGGATTTTTTTTTAAAGACATGATTATATGAAGTCTACCAGAGACTCACTTCAACTTTAAGGAACACACAGGATCAAAGTGAATGTGTGAAAAAACATATTCTAAGCAAGTGGAAATCAAAAGAGTGCAAAGGTAGCTATACTTATATAAGGTAAAACAGACTTTAAGCCAAAAACAGTAAGAAGAGACAAAGAACGTCATTATATGCTGAAAATACGGTCAATAATCAAGAAGCTTTTACAACTATAAATAGCAATATATATGTACCCAACATCAAAGTACCTAAACATATGAATCAAATATTAACAGATTTGAAGGGAGAAATAAACAACAATAAAATAAGAGTAGGAGACTTTAATATACCAATTTGAACAGTGGCTGGGCCATCCAGGCACAAAATCAACAAGGAAATAATGGGCTTGAACCAGACTTTTAACCAAATGGCCCTAACATTGTATACAGAATGTTCCATCCAGCAGCTGCAAAATACACATTATTTTCAAGTCCACAGGAAACATCCTGCAGAATAGATCACATGATAGATAACAAAATAAGTCTTAGCAACTTTAAGAAGACTGAAATCATACCAAGTATGTTTTCTGACCACAATATTATAAACTAGAAATTAATAATAGAAGGAAAGCTAAAAATTCACAAATACATGGAAATTAACACACACACATGCACATGCACACACACACATCTGAACAATAGATAGGTAAGAGAAGAAATCAAAAATATCTAGAAATAAATGACAATGAAAACACAACATACCAATGGGATGTAGCAAAAACATTTCTAAGAAATAACGTTATAGCAATAAACACCTACATTAAGAAAAAGGAAAGATCTCAGAAAAGTCTCTAACTTTATATCCAAAGAAACTAGAAAAAGAACAACAACAACAAAAATCCCAAATAGACCAGAAGAAAGAAAATAGCAAACATCAAAGCAGAAATATATGAAATAGCAGAAAATTAATAGATAAGATTAATAAAACTAAGAGCCATTTTTTTAAAAGATAAAAAATTTTTTACAAACTTTTAGCTAGATTAAGCAAGAAAAGGAAGAATACTGAAATAAAAACAGACATGAAAAGCATACAAGATATATCAATATTATAACCTTACCCACAGAAACATTAAGGATCATAAGAGACTACTATGACAATGATACACCAACAAAATGGATAACCTAGAAGAAATGGACAAATTCCTAGAAAAATACAAGCTACCAAATTGAATCATGAAAAGATAGAAAATTAAAAAAAAAAACAATTACTAGTAAGGAGATTGATTCAGTAATCAAAAACCTCTCAACACAGAAAATCCCAGGACCAGATGGTTTCTCTGGTGAATTCTACCACACATTTAATGAAGAATTAATGTCAATCTTTCTCAACTCTTCCAAAAATTTGAAGAGGAGGGAACACTTTCAAACTCACTTCAGGTAAGGACATTAGAGAAAAAGAAAATTATAGCCCAATACACCTGGTGAATATAAATTCAAAAATTCTCAAAAATATAAGCAAACTGATTTCAGCATTAAATTAAAAGGATTATACACCATGATCAAATTGGATTTACCCCTGATATGCAAGGGTGGTTCAGCATATGCAAATCAAACAATGTGATACACCACATTAACAAAATAAAAGATAAAAAATATATGATCATCTCAATAGATGCAGAAAAATTTTTTGCTGAAACTCAACATTCATTTGTGATAAACACTCTCAACAAAATGGGTATAAAGGGAATGTACCTCAACATAATAAAGGCCACATATGACAAGCTCACAGCTAACATCATACTCAACAGTGAAAGGTTGAAAGCTTTTCCTCTAAGACCAGGAACAAGACAGGGATACCCACTCTTAGCACTTCTATTCAACATAGTACTAGAAGTACTAGGCAGAGCAATCAGCCAAGAAAAAGAAATAAAAGACATCCATATTTGAAAGGAAGAAATAAAACTGTCTCTGTTTGTATAGCACATGATCTCATATATGGAAAATCCTAAAGACTCCACCAAAAAAAATGTTAAAACTAATAAATGAATTCAGTAAAGTTGCAGCCTACAAAAATCAATATACAGAAATATGTTGTTTCTATACACTAACAACAAACTATCAGAAAGAGAAATTAAGAAAACAATCTCATTTACAATTGCATCAAAAAGAATAAAATACCTAGTAATAAACTTTAATGAAGGAGGTGAAAAACCTGTATTCTGAAAACTATAAGATGCAGATGAAAGAAACTGAAGATAACAAACAGTTGGAAAGAGATACTGTTTTCATGGATTGGAAGAAATAATAATGTTAATATGTCCATACTATCTAAATCAATCTACAGATTTAATGCAATCCCTATCAAATTACCAATGGCATTTTTGACAAAACTGGAGTAAACAATCCTAAAGTTGGTATGGAATTACTAAAGACCCTGAATAGCCAAAGGAACCTTAAGAAAGAAGAACAAAGCTGGAGGCATCACAATCCTTGATCTCAAACTATACTACAAAGCTGTAGTAATGAAGAGTATGGGACTGGCATAAAAATACACACAAAGACCAATGAAACAGAACCAAATGCCAAGAAATAAACCCTTCTATATACGGTCAACTAATATTGGACAAGGGAGCCAAAAATGCTCAGTGAGGAAATGTTAGTCTCTTCAATAAATGGTGATGAAAAAACTGGATGGCACACATTTTAAGCAAGAGCAGCTTCATCAGCATCATCAAACTATCTGAGGATAAACTCTAATTTTTTAAGTTTTCTAAAACATGCTACAAATTTATCCTGAACACCTAAATTCTTTCTTTTTAGAAAACAGTATAGCCAGACCCCTAATGCCTTGGAATTATTGATGCCATAATATTTTTTACATTGCACACCACTAAATAAATTACATTTGCTCAAAGTTGGAGTATTAACTTTAAGGAACATTAGGACACAAAAAAGAACGTTTGAACTTTATCAATGATAGCACCTCCCAATGCCCTGCATTTTATACGCTTGCTTTTAGGTATGCAAATCCCATGGTGTTATTTGACAACACACCGTAGTCTCCATCCTGTGGGCATTTATAAACACTGTTCCTTTTGTTATTATTGTTATGTTCTGTTTCGTTGGCAGATTTGTATTTATTAATTAAAATACAAACAAAGACATTATGCTCTTTGTAAAACAATTGCCCTTTTGAGTCTTGATAAGATGCGGGGTAGATAAAATATCACACAAATTCACTGATTTTTGTACATGCCCTTTGGAGTGTGTGTGTTTAAGCTGCATTGGCAAAGGTTACAAGTGATTTCCAAATTGCTAAATTTGATGGACACTTTTCTGTTCTCATCTTACCTGACTGTTTGTAAAGAGTTGGAGATTCTAAATATTGGTATCTCCAGGGATGATCATGGCCACCTGAGTGACCTTGTTCACCTCCTTGGTTTCAAGTGTCACACAGTAAGTGTTTACCTGGAACCTCAATCCTGAGCACCAATATCAAGCAATTTGCAACTTCCTATAAGATAGAAGTTGCCCATGACTCCACATTACTTGTAAGATAAAGTCCAAGCTTCTTAGAGATGAATACATGGCTCTTGTGTAACTTGGTGGTCATCACCAACTCTCTCAAGTATTTTTCTGAACTTACACCACTTAGAACTCTGTGCTGTGAGCCAAAAAACACTTGGAGTTTCTCAGTATGCAAACCTGTAACATGCCTTATTCACATCTTTCCTTTTTCCTGGAATGTCCTTCTCTTAATTCCATAAAAAGTTGCTCAATTTAAGGATCAATTCTATTAAAAAACCTTTCCTGACCCCTACTCCTTATCATGGTCTCCTCTGTGCCTGGCAGCCACCACACCAGACTGCACTGCAAGTCTGCATGTGCCCCCTTGTTTCAAAGCAGGCAACTCTTTAAGGTCAGGAATTGGACTTTTTTTTTTTTTTTTCTCTCAGAGCATGTTTTTTCAGTATTACATATAGATGTTGAATAATTATAAAGAATAATGGTCACTGTGTTTAAATCTAGCACTGACATTTGATATGTGATATCCACATAAGCTTTGATATCCATAACGGATTTGATCTGGTTAAAAATGGTTTTGAGTAAGCCTAGTCTGTTAACCATAAATGCATTTGTCTTTATAGTTTCTTTTGCATCACTCCTCTCCTCTGATTCATAAACTTTCTATTCATGGTTCAAGAGTATTTAATATTACCCTAACACTGACAACAATCACATAAGGTACCTTAATAAACCAGTCACTATTTACAGACCTCTGGCATATTTTGCCTCCTTCCTAAGAATAATACCTCTTCTATGAAAAACTCTTCTCGCACATCACAAAGTTTTCCATTCTTTATGGAGCTAAGCAGATTCCCTCACCTTCTCTTATCTTTTTTGGAATCCCTAAGGCTGCTCTTTTGCTATTTTTTCCATCAAAGAGAAAATCTGCCAAACTAGCTTTGGGACCCTGATTTCTTTAACTTTATAAATAAGTTTCCCTGGCATAACAACTAGGGAATATGCACAGCCTTTACACCTTGAGTTCCGTGTTCCTATCCCTTCCCTTTTGTCCCTTTTGTCAAATCAGCCTTCCTCTGCATGACTGAATGAGTGAGTCATGAAATAGTGCTGGGGCATCTTTCACAATATGGTGAGGAGGTGTATGGTAATTGAGGACCTATATAACTCTAAACAGAGGGCTTTCATTTGGTGGAGTTTAGAGTAGAGGGAGGGTAAGAAGGGAGTCACCTTATTCTGATGCAATTAAAGATGCAAAACCTAAGGTACTGAAATAGAATGAAAACATATGCATAATGACATGTATATGCTGGACATGTTTCTAAAATAGAAATATTCGTGCTACCAGTGTTCCTTTGACTTGTGTATTGAACCTCCCCTTGTAACATGGTTTTTCAAAAGAAATAAAAAACAAACCTTTAACATTATTTGTTTTTATCTTTACTTTCTGTAATCTTTTTTTTGCAGTGTGAGAACATGTCAGTTCTACTCTTAGCAAATTTCAATTATCTAATACAGTGTTAGCAACTAATCACTAGGCTTCACATTAGATCCTCAGAACTTACTTGTAGCTGAAAGTTTGTATCCTTTTACCAATTTCTCCCTTATTTCACCTACCCACCAGCCTCTGGCAACCACTTTTCTACTCTCTGTATCTATGAGTTTGACATTTTTTTAAAGGTTCCACCTAGAAGTGATACCATGCAGTATTTGTCTTTCTCTGTCTGGCTAATTTCACTTAGCATGATGCCCTTGAGGTCCATTCATATTGTTGCACATTGCAGGATTTTCTACTTTCTCATGGTTGAATAATGTTCAATTGTGTACATATACCACATCTTCTTTATTAATTCATCCTTATACAGATACTTAGGCTGTTTTCATATGTTGGCTATTGTGAATAAATGCTGCAATGTGGGAGGGCAGCTATCTCTTCCATATCCTGATTTCATTCCCTTTGAATAAGTATCCAGAAGTGGAATAGCGGGATCATATAGTAGTTCTATTTTTAACTTTTTAAGGACACTCCATACTGCTTTCCATATTGGCAGAACCAATTTACATTCCCACCTACAATGCACAAGTGTTCCTTCTCCGCATCCCCACCAACGCTTGTTATCTCTTGCCTTTTTCATGATAGCCCTTCTAAAACAAATGTGAGCTGATATCTCACTGTGGTTTGATTCGCATTTCTTTGATGATTAGTGATGTTGAGCATCTTTCATGTACCTGTTGGCCATTTGCATATCTCCTCTGGAAAAAAATGTCTATTCAGATGCTCTACCCAGTTGTTGTTGTTTTTTTTCATTTTTCATTTTTTTAAATTATTTTCTTTGCTTTACAGAACTTCTTAGTTTGATGTAGTCCCACTTATATATGTTTCCTTTGTTGCCTTTGTTTTGGGTGTCAAATCCAGAAAGTTATCACCAAGACAGATGTTAAGTTGCTTTCCCTGTATATTTTCTTCTAGGAGTTTTATGGTTTCAGGTTTCATGTTCAAGTCATTAATCCCATTTGAGTTGATTTTTGTTTATGGTGTGAGATAGAGGTCCAGTTTCATTCCTTTGCATATGGTTATCCAGTTTTCCCAACACCATTCACTTATTGAAGAAACTTCTTTCCTCAATATAAATTCTTGGCATCTTTGTCATAAATTAACTGACTATATATCCATGGGTTTATTTCTGAGATCTTTATTCTGTTCCTTTGAATGACATGTCTGTTTTCATGTCAATACCACATTATTTTGATTACTATAGCTTTGTAATACAGTTTGAAATCTGGAAGTATGATGCCTCTAGCTTTGCTCTTTCTCAAGATTGCTTTGGTTAGTTGGGGTCTTGCACATTCTGTGAATTTTAGCAAATATATAATGACAGGTATCCATCATTATAGTATTATATGGAGTATTTTCACTGTCCTAAAAATCCTCTGTGCTCCACCTATTCATCCTTCCCTCTCCTCCACGAACTCCTGGAAACTACTGATCTTGTTGTTGCCTCCATAGTTTTGTCTTTTCTGGAATGTCATATAGATGGAATCATACAGATGTCAGATTGGATTCTTTCACTTAGTAATATGTATTTACGTTTCTTCCATTTTTTTTTCATGGCTTGATAGCTCATTTTTTTTTTTAGCACTAAATAGTATTCAATTCTCTACCTGTACCACAATTTATTTATCCATTTACTTACTGGAGGGCATCCTGGTTGCTTCCACATTTTGACAATTATGAATAAAGCTGCTACCAACCTCCATGTGCAGGTTTTTTTGTGGACATAAGTTTTCAACCCCTTTAGGTAAATGACAAGGAGTGTGATTGCTGGATTGTATGGTAGGAAGATGCTCAGTTTTGAAAGATTGCCAAACCGTCTTCCAAAGTGACTGTGTTTTCTAACATTATTAAACTCACCCTTATTCATTAAAACATTTTTAAGCACTTGAGAGACAAACAAAGCACTTAAAACTGACCAATTTATCTCTGAATGATCAAATAAAAATTCTTACTCTAAAACCTCACTAATATATTAGTGGTTTACAAATTGATGGTCTAAAATATATGCAATTTGAAAAGAACTGAAGTTTTATTATATTAAGGTTTCTTTCATTTCATAAATTAAGATGCAAATGGGAATGACTCTTAGGTAAGTCTTTCTTATTTTATGTCAAATTTGCTGTGTTGTAATTTCTACTAATTTGTCCTACTTTTGCCCTCTGAGGTCATACAAGACAAATCTACCCTGTTTTCAATTATCTGAAATATTTTTACTAGTAAGAAGGTTATTTTTATTTTAAGCCTAATATTTCTAGTTTCCTCATGACATTTCAAGATCCCTTGAACACTAACATTTCAAGATCTCTTGAACACTCTGGTTATGATTTTCTGTAAAGTCTCTTATTCACTAATCAATTCATTGACTGATTAATTCACTTACTCAATCTGCAATTATTACATGCCTAGACTCTGCCAGGCCCCATGGGTTGTACTGAGAAGCCACTAAAAATAGTTAGTCACTAACATTTTTTTAAAAAGCAAAAAAAACAAATAAAAACAGTTTCTCTCTCATCTCATCCCCACCTTTTATAGGATTAGCAACATTTTCTTTGATTCTTTTATATCAGCTTACATAAGTCTAACCTATAACCAGTAACTTCTCTGCATTTAAATGCTTACAAATCTATTCTCTCCTGTTAGTCTACAGTTTCCCTCAGGGTAGGGACATTGTAGACAGTTAAGTATTTATATTGAGTTATGGTTAAGGGGTCTAACTACGAGCCAAACTAAGTTCAAATCATGCTCTGCTCCCTACTCCCTGAAGGACCCTGGGTAAACAACCCTGTGCTCCAATCTCCCCAGCTATTAAATGGGGATGTGATCAGTGCTTCACAGGGCTGCGTGGGGATTCCTGTTACTGCACGTTTCAATCTACTTCATTTGGCCTTGTAGTTGGTAAAAAGATTTCTGTGATTCTGGATATAGATGGATTATTAGACCAATTATTCACTGTGTAAGATTGTCTTTAGTGATGTGCTTTATGTACTATTTTAGTGGAAATGCAGGAGAGATGATTTTTTAGGAGACACTACTTAAGACAGAGACTGCAAATTTCTCTTAAATATTGCCCTTTATAAAGAAAGAAGTATCCTAGTCTATTAAAATAATAACTACCTTTCAAATTTGTTTGATAAATGAACTGCATTAATTTTTTCAATCAGCTTGATAAATTTAAGATTTGTATCTTTCTAAATATATCTCTAATGTAGATTTTTATCAGCATGACAGAATTAATAACTTCCTCCAGATGAAAATAATTATAAGGACACATTAAGAACATCAATATTTTAAAACCACATCCCAGCCAACAAACAATTATATAAATATAATATAAAACTTAATATAAAATTAGAGACAAATTTGAAGTAGTTATAGTCTGCTTATATACCTAACAAGATTATAATTACTTTATATTATATAATTATTACATAATAAGACAAAAGAGTTTCAGAAAATAACTTATTTCTTTATAGATATGATAAATATGATGCATGTGACTATCACTTCAGGATAAATAGGGCCTTTTTTTATTCATGAAGTTGGATGTCAAACTCAACTGAAAAATGTGTGTCATATTCGATGTATTTATTCCAAGGCTTGTTAAAATTACTCTATTTTGCTGCAGATGGATAAAATAACAACCACTTTTCTATGTTTTATGGATTAAAATAGTGTGAAATGATGGCTTTAAATTTCCTGTTTACAACTTTATTAAAACCCCACAACAAGTTATATACTTGATTAAAGATTTACGGAAGACACATTGCACTGCATTCTTAATAGACAACTGTCACAATTTCATGGGGGACTGCTCAAATATTGAAGTACTCTGACAGCATCCATCACAGCTGCAGAAAGGAAAGTTCCACTGTGGAAAAAAGAATTCAGTCATAAAAAATATAACATAGGATCAAAAAATAATGAGTCATTAGACACTGAATACATAAACCAACTATATTTTTGCTGCACTGGGTTAAGTTTAAATAGCAGTAAAAGAGAGCCATTAATGAAGAAGGTCTAAATCTTTTTAATGAATTGAATATCTTAACCTCTTCCAAATTTAAAAAGAACACAACTCAATTAAAAATATAATTTAAATATGTCAACTAAAGAAGCAGTGAACAAAGAATGCTGTTAAGTGAGCTTTCTAGAACTGTGCTGCCCAATATGATGGCCACTAGTCACATGTGACTATTTAAATTTAAATTCATTGAAATTAAGTAGCATTAGAAATTCAGTTCCTCATTTACACTAGCCATAATTCAAGTGCTTGAAAGCCATGTATAGCTAGTGACTAATAAATGTGACAGTGCAGACAGAACATTTCCATAATCACAGGAAGTTCTATTGGACAATGGGCATTCTAGAGTTTTAGGGAAACACTACCCTGGAGAGTTGGGAATATAGAACTAAATTATTATTATCACCTGAAGTAAATGTTCCAGATGTTTACTATGATATTTCAAAACAGAAAAATTAGCTGAGATCCTTTGTATGTAATTAACTGAAAAAACACCTGTCCATTTTAATACTGGACACATCTGTCCATAACTACTAAATCCAGGTATAAAGAAACTAGTTTCATCACTTATGCTCATCATTGTTTAATGCCAAAATGATTAGAAGAGTTACAACTCTGTCCATTAAAATTAACAAACAAAAAACCAAAAACATGTGGTATTATTCCTTTCACAGCCCTTGGCATGATGAGGTAAACTAGGAATACTAGGGCCATAACCATGGTAAAATCATTCCCTTTATATAACTAGACACATGTGATTAGTGAGAAAACTGAGAGGCAGCGAGGCTGGAGTTCACTAAGAATGGTCAAATGTCAGTTGCATAGTGAGGTATTATAGAGCCTGGGCTCGTAACCAGATACTTGAGCCATGCACTGAGGTATATAATCTGAGGCAAGTTACTTAAATTCTCTATTCATCAGTTCTTGATCTGTAAAAAGAGGGTAAGAATGATATATTCTTCATTATGACTTTTATGAAGGTACCAGCTAACTGAGGACATAACAAATGTTAAGTAGTAGTGGTATTTATAAATGTAATGAGATTAGTATTATTAATATTATTATTTACAGAAAAAGACCTGGGCTTGTTCTAAGATACAGGTTTCTAAAATTTATCTTATATACTAGAATCAAAATTCTTGTTGATGAATTTTACCTTAATTAATTAATTTCTTTTTAATTTTTAATTTCATTTTTTTCATTTTTTTAATTGGGGTATAGTTTTACAAAGTTGTGTTAGTTTCTACTGTACAACGAAGTGGAGTAACCTGTGCTACATAGAAGGCTGTTATTAGTTATCTATTTTATACATATTAGTGTATATATTTCAATCGCAATCTCCCAATTCATCCCCAACCCCCGCTTTCTCCCGTTGGTGTCCATACTTTGTTCTCTACATCAGTGTCTCTATTTTTTTTGTGTGTGTGTGGTACATGGGCTTCTCACTGTTGTGGCCTCTCCCGTTGTGGAGCACAGGCTCCAGATGCGCAGGCTTAGTGGCCATGGCTCACGGGCCCAGCTGCTCCGCGGCATGTGTGATCTTCCTGGACCAGGGCTCGAACCCGTGTCTCCTGCATCGGCAGGTGGACTCTCAATCACTGTGCTACCAGGGAAGCCCTAGTGTCTCTATTTTTGCCTTGCAAACTGGTTCATCTGTACCATTTTCCTTGATTCCACATATATGCATTAATATATGATATTTGTTTTTCTCTTTCTGACATACTTCACTCTATATGATAGTCTTTAGGTCCATCCATGTCTCTACAAATGACCCAATTCTGTTGATTTTTATGGCTGAGTAATATTGCATTGTATATATTTACCATATCTTCTCTATCCATTCATCTGTCAGTGGACATTTAGGTTGCTTCCATCACCTGGCTATTGTAAACAGTGCTGCAATTAACACTGGGGTGCATGTTTCTTTTTGAATTATGGTTTTCTCTGGGTATATACCCCATACTGGGATTGCTGGGTCATATGGTAATACTATTTTTAGTTTTTTAAGGAACCTCCATACTGTTCTTCACAGTGGCTGTATCAATTTACATTCCTACCAACAGTGCAAGAGGGTTCCTGTTTCTCCACACCCTCTCCAGCATTTATTGTTTGTAGATTTTCTGATAATTCCCATTCTAACTGGTGGGAGGTGACACCTCATTGTAGTTTTGATTTGCATTTCTCTAATAATTAGTGATGTTGAACAAATTTTCATGTGCCTCTTGGCCATATGTGTGTCTTCTTTGGAGAAATGTTTAGGTCTTCTACCCATTTTTTGATTGGGTTGTTTGTTTTTTTGACATTGATCTGCATGAGCTCTTTGTATATTTTGGAGATTAATCTCTTGTCATTTGCTTCATTGGCAAATATTCTTTCCATTCTGAAGGTTGCCCTTTTCTCTCACTAATGGTTTCCGTTGCTGTGCAAAAGCTTTTAAGTTTCATTAGGTCCCATTTGTTTATTTTTGTTTTTATTTCCATTTTTCTAACAGGTGGGTCAAAAAAGATCTTTCTGTGATTATGTCAAAGAGTGTTCTTCCTATGTTTTCCTCTAAGAGTTTTATAGTGTCTGGTCTTACATTTAGGTCTTTAATCCATTTTGAGTTCATTTTTGTGTATGGTGTTAGGGGGTGTTCTGATTTCAGTCTTTTACATGTAGCTGTCCAGGTTTTGCAGCACCACTTATTGAAGTGACTGTCTTTACTTCACTGTATACCCATGCCTCCTTTGTCATAGATGAGTTGACTATAGGTGCATGGGTTTATCTCTGGACTTTCTATCCTGTTCCACTGATATATATTTCTATTTTTATGCCAGTACTATATTGTATTGATTACTGTAGCTTTGTAGTATAGTCGGAAGTCAGGGAGTCAGGGAGTTTTTTTTTTTTTTTTTTCCAAGATTACTTTGGCTATTTGGGAGTTTTTGTGTCTTCATGAAAATTTTAAGATATTTTGCTCTAGTTCTGTAAAAAATGCCATTGGTAATTTGATAGGGACTGTGCTGACTCTGTAGATTGCTTAGGGTAGTACAGTCAGTTTCACAATATTGATTCTTCCAATCCAAGAGCATGGTATATCTCTCCAACTGTTGTGTCATCTTTGATTTCTTTCATCAGTGTCTTACAGTTTTCTGAGTACAGGTCTTTTACATCCTTAGATTTATTCCTAGGTATTTTATTCATTTTGTTGCAATGGTGAATGGGATTGTTTCCTTAATTTCTCTTTCTGAGCATTCATTACAAATATATAGGAATGCAAGAGATTTCTCTGAATTAATTTTGTACCCTGTAACTTTACCAAATTCATTGATTAGCTCAAGTGGTTTTCTGATGGCATCTTTAGGGCTTTCTATGTATAGTATCATGTCATCTGCAAACAGTGACAGTTTTACTTCTTCTTTTCCAATTCATATTGGTTTTATTTCTTTTTCTTCTCTTATTGCCAAGGCTAGGACTTCCAAAACTATGTTGAATAATAGTGGCAAGTGTGGACATCCTTGTCTTCTTCCTGATCTTAGAGGAAATGCTGTCAGATTTTCACCATTGAGAATGATGTTTGCTGTGGGTTTGTCATATATGGACTTATTATGTTGAGGTAGGTTCCCTTTATGCTGACTTTCTGGAGAGTTTTTATCATAAATCGGTGTTGGATTTTGCCTAAAGCTTTTTCTGCATCAATTCAGATGATCATATGGTTTTTATTTTTCAATTTCTTAATATGGTATATCACATTGATTGATTTGTGTATATTGAAGAATCCTTGCATCCCTGAGGTAAATCCCACTTGACCATGTGCATGATCCTTTTAATGTGTTGTTGGATCAAGTTTGCTAGTATTTTGTGGAGGATTTTTGCATCAATATTCATCAGTGATGTTGGTCTGTAATTTTCTTTTCCTATAGTATGTTTGGTTTTGGTATCAGGGTGATGGTGGCCTTGTAGAATGAGTTTGGGAGTATTCCTTCCTGGGAAACTTTTTGGAAGAGTTTGAGAAGGATGGGTGTTAGCTCTTCTCTAAATTTTTTATAGAATTCACCTGTGAAGCCATCTGGTCCTGGGCTTTTGTTTGTTGGAAGGTTTTTAATTACAGTTTCAATTTCAGTGCTTGTGATGGGTCTGTTCATATTTTCTATTTCTTCTTGGTTCATTCTTGGAAGGTTATACCTTTCTAAGAATTTGCCAATTTCTTCCAGGTTGCCCATTTTATTGGCATATAGTTGATTTTAGTAGTCTCTTATGATGCTTTGTATTTCTGTGATGTCCACTCTAACTTCTCCTTTTTCACTTCTAATTTTATTGATTTGACTTTTCTCTCTCTTTTACTTGATGAGTTTGGCTAAAGGTTTATCAATTTTGTTTATCTTCTCAAAGAACCAGCTATTAGTTTTATTGATCATAGCTATTGTTTTCTTTGCTTATATTTCATTTATTTCTGCTCTGATCTTTATGATTTCTTTCCTTCTACTAACTTTGGGTTTTGTTTGTTCTTCTTTCTCTAGTTCCTTTAGGTGTTAAATTAGATTATTTGGTTAAGGTTAGATTGCTTATTTGAGATTTTTCTTATTTTTTGAGGTACGAATGTATTGTTAAAAACTTCCCTCTTAGAAGCACTTTTGCTGCATCCTATAGAGAGAGTGGCATGGACATATATACACTACCAAATATAAAATTGATAGTTAGTGGGAAGTGGCTGCACAGCACAGGGAGATCACCTCGGTGCTTTGTGACCACCTAAATGGGTGGGATAGGGATGGTGGGAGGGAGGGAGACACAAGAGGGAAGAGATATGGGAATATATGTATATGTATAGCTGATTCACTTTGTTATAAAGCAGAAACTAACACACCATTGTAAATCAATTATACTCCAATTAAAAAAAAAAAAACTTCCCTCTTAGAAGAGGTTTTGTTGCATCCCATAGGTTTTGGATCGTGTTCTTCTGGTCATTTGTCTCAAGGTATTTTTTTGATTTCCTCTTTGATTTCTTCAGTGATCTCTTGGTTATTTAGTAATGTATTGTTTAGCCTCCATGTGTTTGTGTTTTTACATTTTTTTGTGTGTAATTTATTTCTAATATCATAATGTTTGGTCAGAAAAGATGTTTGATACAATTTCAATTTTATTAAATTTCCTGAGGCTTGATTTGTGACCCAAGTTGTGATCTATCCTGGAGAAAGTTCCATGTGCACTTGAGAAGAAAGTGTAATCTGCTGTTTTCGGGTGGAATGTCCTATAAATATCAAGTAAATCCATCAGATCTATTGTGTCATTTAAAGCTTTTGTTTCCTTATTAATTTTCTGTCTGGATGATCTGTCCATTGGAGTAAGTGAAGCATTAATGTCCCCCATTATTATTGTGTTACTGTCGATTTCCTCTTTTATAGCAGTTAGTATTTGCCATATGTATTGAGGTGCTCCTATGTTGGGTGCATATATATTTATAATTGTTATATCTTCCTGTTGGATTGATCCCTTGATCATTATGTAGTGTCCTTGTCTCTTGTAACATTCTTTATTTTAAAATCTATTTTATCTGATATGAGTATTGCTACTCTACCTTTCTTTTGATTTCCATTTGCATGGCCTATCTTTTTCCATCCCCTCAGTTTCAGTCTGTATGTGTCCCTAGGTCTGAGGTGGGTCTCTTGTAGACAGCATATATATGGGTCTTTTTTTTGTACCCATTTTGACAGTCTGTGTCTTCTGGTTGGAGCATTTAATCCATTCACATTTAAGGTAATTATTGATATGTATGTTCCTATCACCATTTTCTTAATTGTTTTGGGTTTGTTTTTGTAGATCTTTTTCTTTTCTTGTGTTTCACACTTAGAGAAGTTCCCTTAGCATTTGTTGTAGAGATGGTTTGGTGGTGTTAAATTCTCTTAGCTTTTAGTTTTTTGTAAAGCTTTTGATTTCTCTGTCGAATCTGAAGGTTATCCTTGTTGGGTAGAGTATACTTGGTTGTAGCTTCTTCCCTTTCATCACTTTAAATACATTGTGTCACTCCCTTCTGGCTTGCAGAGTTCCTGTGGATAAATCAGCTGTTAATCTTAAGAGAGTTCCCTTGTATGTTATTTGTCATTTTTCCCTTGTTGCTTTTAATAATTTTTCTTTGTCTTTAATTTTTGTCAATTTGATTACTATGTGTCTCGGCGTGTTTCTCCTTGGGTTTATCCTGCCTGGGACTCTGTGTTTCCTTTATTTGGATAGCTATTTCCTTTCCCATGTTAGGGAAGATTTCGACTTTAATCTCTTCAAATATTTTCTCGGGTCCTTTCTCGCTTTCTTCTCCTTCTGGGACCCCTATAATGTGAATGTTGGTGCAGTTAATGTTGTCCTAGAGGTCTCTTAGGCTGTCTTCATGCCTTTTTATTCTTTGTTCTTTATTCTGTTCTGTGGCATTGATTGCCACCATTCTGTCTTCCAGGTCACTTATCCGTTCTTCTGACTCAGTTATTCTGCTGTTGATTCCTTCTTGTGTATTTTTATTTCAGTTATTGTATTGTTCATATCTGTTTGTTTGTTCTTTAATTATTCTAGGTCTTTGTTAAACATTTCTGACATTTTCTTGATCTTTGCCTCCATTCTTTTTCTGAGGTTCTGGATCATCTTCACTATAATTATTTTGAATTCTTTTTCTGGAAAGTTGCCTATCTCCACTTTGTTTAGTTGTTTTTCTGGGGTTTTATCTTGTTCCTTCATCTGGGACATAGTCCTCTGCCTTTTCATTTTGTTTATCTTTCTGCAATTGTGGTTTTTGTTCCACAGGCTGCAGGATTGTAGTTCTTCTTGCTTCTGCTGTCTTCCCTCTGGTGGATGAGGCTATCTAAAAGGCTTGTGCAAGCTTCCTGATGCAGGGACTGGTAGTGGGTAGAGCTGGCGGTTTCTCTGGTGGTCAGAGCTCAGTAGAACTTTAATCCACTTGTCTGTTGATGGGTGGTGCTGAGTACCCTCCCTGTTGGTTGTTTGGCTTTAGGCAACCCAGCACTGGAGCTTACAAGCTCTTTGTAGGGGTTAATGGTGGACTCTGGGAGGGCTGATGAGTACTTCCCAGAACTTCTGCTGCCAGTGTCCTTGTCCCCACAGTGAGCCACAGCCACCCCCTGCCTCTTCAGGAGACCCTCCAACACTAGCAGGTAGGTCTGGTTCAGTCTCCTATGGGGTCAATGCTCCTTCCTCCTGGTTCCTGGTGCACACACTACTTTGTGTGTGCCCTCCAAGTGTGGAGTCTCTGTTTCCCCCTGTCCTGTTGAAGTCCTGTAATCAAATCCTACTGGCCTTCAAAGTCTGATTCTTTGGGGATTCCTCCTCCTGTTGCTGAACCCCCAGGTTAGGAAGCCTGATGTGGGGCTCAGAACCTTCACTCCAGTGGGTAGACCTTCACTCCAGTGGGTGGACTGCTGTGGTATAATTGTTCTCCAGTTTTTGAGTCACCCACCCAGCAGGTATGGGATTTGATTTTATTGTGATTGCACCCCTCCTACCATCTCACTATGGCTTCTCTTTTGTCTTTGGATGTGGGGTATCTTTTTTTGTGAGTTCCAGTGTCTTCCTGTCGATAATTGTTCAGCAGTTAGTTGTGATTCTGGTTCTTTCTCAAGAGGGAGTCTGACGGAGCTTACTAATAAATATATTTTACAAATTCACTAAGTAGTCCTTCTATATACCAACATCTGAGAAACTTTAAGACCAGAAAGACTGCACACTTCGGAGTTAGGTGTTGTCTGGTTTTGGTATCAGGGTGATGCACACTTTGGAGTTTGAATCTGGACACTGCCATTTCCTGAAGCCTTAGTTTCCTCATCTGTAAAATGGTAGAATAATATTTACTTTATTAGATCATCATGAGAGGTTATTATTACTTTGGATCTTAACAAGATCCACTGAAATTTTGATAATTCAAAGAGGGCTTACTTGCAAAAGGTCTATTTAAAAAGATAAAAGTAGCATATAGGGGTGGCACAAGGGAGTCTCTGCATAGAGCCTGTAGTATCCTGGAAGCTCTACCTCCATCAGGTCTGAAGGGAGGAGGGAGCAGAGTTGAGCAGGAGAGGGAGGGCTGCAGAGCAGGTTTCCATGAGAGGAACAAAGCCATCCTGAGGAAATGTCACAGAGAAAAACCAAGGCAGTAGTGATCCTCACCTTCTTCTCCATCCTCCCCCTGCTTCTGATTTCCTGCTGGGGTCCTGAATGGTGGAATCCAACAGGAAGCCAGAAGCCATAGAAGGCTGTTGATGTGGTCTATGTCCACCAGTCTCTCATAGCAGAGAAGAGGGAGGAGACCAGTCAAGAGTGGGGATGGAGAAGTTAAACAGGAGACCTATGTCATACATACAAGATGTCCAGTACATTATCTCAGCTTCTTTAAACAGCTTACTCTTTTTAAGGTGGATTGTGTTCTGAATGAGTGCTTGGAAGGTTCTAATGATGCAAATCACACCTGTTCATTAATGAGACACTGGAGATAAGCTGAAGTAGACAGATGTGAATAGAAAACAGTGAAATGATCCAGCTTATTTTGGTGAATGACATTTCTAATAACTAGCTAATATTCTTGAAATGTTTGTAAAAGTCTTACATTTTTAACAGTAATTTTCATATCACTAAATAATCAATAATAGTTCAACATAACCCTCTAAGGTAGGTAGAAATCCATCTCCACTATTTAATTATGAGAAAACTGAGATTTTAATTGGCTGATGAATACATGAGAGAGCCAGGATTCAGACTCAAGTTTTCACTGTTGCTTTAAAGCTTCTTTCTTGCGCTTCCCTGGTGGCGCAGTGGTTGAGAGCCCGCCTGCCAATGCAGGGGACACAGGTTCATACCCCAGTCTGGGAAGATCCCACATGCCATGGTGTGGCTGGGCCCATGAGCCATGGCCGCTGGGCCTGCGTGTCCGGAGCCTGTGCTCCGCAACGGGAGAGGCCACAACAGTGAGAGGCCCATGTACCACAAAAAACAAAATAATAAAAGTTCTTTCCTTTGCTTTAAATGATTAATCTATTTGTCATCTAAAATCATTCTTATAACAAAATATACAAGTAAATATATCAAGTAAATCATTCCTTATTTTCTCATCATTGAGCAAATATCTTAATGTTGTGATTATCAAAGTGTGGTCCCTAAACCAAGCTGCTGAATCAGCGTCACTGGGGAACTTGTTAGAAATGCACATTCTTGGCCCTCCCCCAGCCCTACTGAATCAGAAATTCTGAGGGTGGAGCCTAGGCATCTGTCCAAGCTCCCCAGATGGTCTTGATGCAGCTAGTCTGAGAGCAACTCTTTCAATGCATTACTTTAAATCAACTGCAGGCAGCCACCATAGTTGAAACCTGAGTATCTGAAAAAATCCAGAAGGTACTAATGGAGATTCTTCTACAGTTTTGGCCCAATTTAAGATGCTAAATGTTATCATGTTAACTTATTCAACATTATGTTTCTGTTTCCAGAAAGATAACTAGTAGAAACATAAAACACGGTAGTATTATTTTCATTATGCCAACTGTTGTACTGTGTTTAAGAAGGACCAAGTCTCTTATTCTCTTCCCTTCTAATGGGTTTTAGAGATTTCCCATAAATTCCTGCATCAAGAACAGAAATCATGTATCTTAACATGAGATGCAAATAGTGTTGAACCAGATTAACATGGCCTGCTTTGGTCTGATTTGCTCATGGAAATAATTGAGTATCTAAGGTATGGGTCAACATTTTATTTTCTGTAAAGGGCCAGACAGCAAATATTTGGGGCTTTTCAGATCACATGGTCTCTTGGAATTACTCAACTCTTGTTGTAACACAAAATAGCTGTAGACAATACATAAACAAATGGGTATGGTTATATTCTAATAAAACTTTACCAAAACAGGCCATGAATTTGATACATGGGCCATAGTTCATCAACGCTTGTGGACTAAGTCTCATGACAATACTCTACATGAAAATGGAACTAAGGCAGCTGAAAGATGTTATTCAAATCATATAGCTTAATAAGAGGGAGTTTCACTAAATGATTCCCAATCAGGAGATATGCTCCTTTAAGTATGAGGAACTCATTATAACTAAAGACTCAGCACCATTCCATTACTATATAAATATGTTTAATCCATTATAGTGTATTCAAGATTATCTTAATTTTGTATGAGTATGCATAAGTAATAGTGTTTGCTTTTGCTTAGGTAGTAGATTTGATTTGATGATGTTAAGACTTTGATTTTTTTTCTCCCCTAGGAAAAAAACATTAGAAAAACAATTACAGTGTAAGACTATCACTAATGTTAAAATGTCACTGAGTGGTTACCACGGTGAAAAACCACAATCATGTGAGATTTCTGGCTCCTGCCTGGCAAATGGTTGCCATTCACTTTAAAAGCACAGCAATTTAGACACATAGTCTTTTAGTCTGTTCCCTGAGGCAAAGCTCATAGTTCTTTGGTGACACATGTAAGAACTTACTAATGGCACCAGCAAAGTCGGCCTAGCCTCTCTGTTTGAAATGTGCTCCTCCCCTTCCCCACTGTCTGTCTGGAGCCCCTGGATGCTAAACCTCACATGATAGACTTTCAGGTATTGCTAAAATCAATGTAATGCTCAGATTTTGTGACTGATTGTTTCATCTTCCAGATTTCTGGCATCTAAAGCGGACAATCTTCTGGGGATAACTCACGTTAAGGATGTAGGCCAGGTATAAATCAAAAAGCACTGCAAGATTTATATTAAATGGCAACTGATACTTGGCCTCAGAGTCAGTGAACAACAAAGTGTGATGGAGACTTGGGCAGACCGGAGGGGGCACAGCCTATCTAAGGAAAGAGTCACTATGTCTCACCAACTGATTAGTGACCTCAGGCTACAAAAGCTCAGTAGTATTCTCTTTTCCAATTTTTTCACAAAATAAAATTTTAATTCAATAGGTTTTCTATGTGGAACACCCAGGTTGAAACGCTGCCTGCTAATTCCTGTTTCTTGAATACTATGAGGATTGAACATGCATTTCATGAGCTGCCACTTTAGAAACACAGACCTAAGGTTTAATAAATTATTTTAAATGTTTGGATTCATATCCTGATGTTCCCAAAGCTATATGTGCAGTTTCCTCTAAGCAGTACAATTGTTGTTCAGTGGGATTTATTCAGCTGGGATCTTCAAATCACATTGAATATCTACAGTGTGTTCTGCCGTGTTTGTCACCCTGCATGCTGGTTTTGCTGCCATGTTCACCTGCTCATGCCCTGTTCCCTCACTGGCCAGGCCCACAGTTGACAGACTTGTGGGCTGACATTTCTATGGCCCAGGAGCACAACCATGATTGATCACCATGTTCTGAATAAGACTTAGAGCCAAAGCAATAGCATGCAAAGGCACTCAATAATCTTCTGTCTGCTTGATTCCAAAAACTGTATGCATAAATGTTATCGTAGCCTCTTCTCCAGCCATCTAGGTGATTTTGACAAGCTCCAATTATTCTGTAATTGCATCCATTTTTCAACAGTTGTGCCCTTGGAATGCATTTGTTCTTTTGACTAATCAGATAACTAGAAGATGCAGCACCACTTCTGCAATGAAACCAATATTGATAAGAGTCTGCAATAAAACCAATATTTAAAGAACCATATTTGAGGAGAAAATTAGACTATCAACTGTGATTTATGTGAAATTCTTGTTATTTGTAAAGCAGGTGGGCCTCTAAATTTCTACTTATGCAAAATTCAACCAAAAATTGTATCTCTTACTACTTTCACCAATTCAAAGGCTAATAAAAAAAAAGTGATTCTAGAGTGAGTTGTTCATATTGCATTTTTCACTTAATCATAAAATAGCAGTCTATTGCCAAACAAAAGAAATAACAGGATAACTGAAGCTTGTCAAGACCATCTAGGAGGTTGATTAAACCTAGAAATGGTTCTGTGTGAAATTGACTGTAAACTAGAATTTACGAACCCATTATACTTTGCAGATATGACTGATACAAATTACTCCCTCAAGAAAAATTTAAGGAAAATGGAGATATGTCACCAAAAACTATATGTGTTGCCATTACAACAAAGTATAAGGTCAAATATAAACAAACCTGCATAGTTAATGTTTTATCTTAACAACCTGAAAGCATGTTTTTACAAGAAGAGTGTAAAATTGGATATTAAATTATTCCAAGGCAGTGCATAAAATGGCCACTGGCAATTCATAAGTAATTGTTTGCTGTGCCCTTTTCCCTAAGAAAATGCAACGTTGTTCTTTTAATCCTGAAAAAGACAATGTTAAAAACAAATTGATTTTTTTAAAAGATGGAAAACAATTTGAAAACTTAGTATTTAAAATCTTTAGATTTTATTACTTTTAAAAAATCCTTGACAAGAATTTTCAAAAACAATATTTCACTAGATGCCACTAGAAAGGCAATAGAGAGAATATATATTACTTTATAAAAATGACTTCGTTAATTTGAGTTTAAAAGTTTTTTTATCATTTATATATATTGACAAGTCTGGAAGAAATATAACTAAATTCTGAGGCTACACTTTATTGCCCCATCTCCCTAAAATTGATTCAATCTACGTAGTTCTCATTCTACAGTACAATGTACACTTAATCGGAGTGATTAGAAACTGATGAGAATAATGACAAGGTCATTGACTTTTATTTATTTATTTTTTATTATAGTTTAGTTGATTTATAATATTACATTAGTTTCAGGTGTACAGCATAATGATTCAGTATTTTTGCAGATTATATTTCATTATAGGTTATTACAAATGAATCACTTTTAAACCATTAGAGTAATATGACATACGTCATACCACTCACTAAATAACAATCACAATGAGGGCTGCCTTTAGCCCAGCTCCTCTGCGGATGGTTTATGCTCTGCCTCTGCCCCTAATTCTAGTTCCACCTCTCAACTTTGCCATGTGGGATTTCACCTTTGCAACAGCTATCTTCACCTGGCTCATCATATTTACTTTCAAATATTCATTTAGAATATTTTAAGTGTCTGGATATAAATAAAAAATAACCCAAACTCCATGGTCTATTCATCTTATTCCATAATTATAAACACACAAAATTTCCAGAAAATCTTTTTCTTTAAATCTTTTCTTCCATATTTTTCTTAAGCTCCTAGCTTTCTATAGTTTCCATGAAGAATTCCCAATCTCTTAATAATATGTAAAAATGATACAATATTTAGAAATAAAAAATATCAATAAATAATTGATCAATATTAATTGATCAATAAGTAATTGATATAGTTTCTGGCCTGTAGCAGGCACACCATGAAAAATATTTATATGCAGGAAATGAAAAGGGATGAGGTAGGAAAGATGGGCAGCATACCAATAATGGGAAACATCCTACATGATATGAAGAAGCTCAGATATTGCAAGCAGATTTCCATTTTAGATAAATAATTCTGGCAGCTGGGTAGAGAATACATTTGTGGGACAAGACTAGAGGCAGGGACAGTTGGGAGACTTCTTTAATAAACATGGAAATAAATGACATAAAATTCTGGGTAGTTAGAGTTCTTCATCAAAAGTCCATTAATGGGATGCATAGAATTCACAAGCCCTCTGGAATATATATATAACTCCTTGTGCTTCTGTAATATACATGTTACCATCCACTCATTTATCTTGTCAGGACAAAATGTCCATATATATCAATAGAACCTCAAACAGATGTACAAATTAAAGCCAAAAACATTAAGGACCACTAGTAGTGTAAAGTGTCAGATGCTACGGATTAAGAATGAAACCTTGATGAACACTGATATTTAAGGGGCAGATAGAGGCAAAAAAGGCAAACAGGAAACTCATAAAAGTATTAAGGAGAAACTGGTAAATGAAGTGCTTTAGAATTGAAGGAAATATAAAGTTTTAAAAAGTAGATTGAGCTTAACTGTGTACAATGGAGCATGGAAGTCTTGCATAGAAAGAAATTCTATTGGTGTTTAAAATTAGAATGATGCTGAGGATCTAAGGGAACAGTTTTGAAAGAACAGTGATTTACAATCAGGGAAGATACTGTTACATCGGGGACATTTGGAAATTTGAATTTGACAATCAGTGTTTTGTGATTGTCAGAGCTACTGAAATTTAATTCACAGGATCAAGGAATGCCAAACATTTTCAAAAGTGTGGAAAAGTCTTGAATAAGGAAGAAATGAGCATGAAAGTCAGAATGAAGTGAGCAGGGAAATTAATGGCAGTATAGAACCGAACACAGTGGGAATATAATTATTTTGTAAAGCTAAACAAGAAAGAAGGGAAAGATATTAGACAGCAGTTAGGTGTATACTTCCTTTTTAAAATGGAAGAGATTAGATATCTATATTGACTAAGAGGGAAAGGCCCATAGAAAATGTGATACTGACAAATAATAATAACAAAACAAGGCTCTAGAGGAGGTTAATGGATGATGTGAGAATTAGCAAAAAAATAAAATTGTGATTTGAAATTAGGCAAGGAAGAATAAACTTCACCCTATGTGACAGAGGAAGGAGTCAGCCTTAGGTTTTAGAGAATGGGGTAGATGAGGAAGATCCTGCCTGATGGCATTGGTTTTCTCAACAAAATAGGACTGAAGTTCAGTGCAGTGGATGCTTCTAATGTTTCTTCTATTTACTGTTTCAGTCTCCTTTTCCCCAAAATATCTTTTTCTTATGCATAACCATTTTTAGTATTTTTAAAGAATTGTATCATAGGCTTCATGATAATTGTATTTTACAAAGCCAGTCTTGATATAAATATGCAAACAATCTCTAATTTTTTATTTACTTATTAGTTTGTTTGTTTTATGAGCACATAACATAAACCCACACATTACTCTGGCACATGTTAACAGATAGGGTAGGTGGATTTCCTTTGGTGCCTTTCATTTACGTGGGTACTAAAATAATTCTACCCTTAGATCTTAAGTTAGAAGCAAAGCTGATGTGCAAAGTTCTTAGTTAAATTTATTGCATCTAAAGCATGTTTTCCAGTGTGATTTCCCTGGGCTAAAATTTTTGCCTTTCCTAATGCTTTATCAAATAAGACATGCAGTGGGAAATACCCCTGAGTAATTTTACGTAGTCCATATTTAACTCATCAAAAGTAGAGAAAGAAAAATTGAGAACCACCAATCCTAGGGCTCTTTGCATCTCTACTACCTTCCTCTTCTGTAGAACTTCTACACTTTTCTTCTGATTGTACTCAATTTGCAGGAATGACAGAAAGAATAGTATGGATTAGGGCAAGCAAGAGGGATTGATCTGTCAAGATATTGTAAGATAGCAATGGCTAAACATAGCTAGGTTTCCAGTTGGCCAAGGCCAAGGTCTACACAAAGAGGATATAAAATTGGAATATGATTTTTTAAAAAACTGCTGCCTTCGTCCTGTTTAGTTGTTGTTTTGTTTTAGGTTTCTATTTGTGCTTTGATGGGTAAAATGTATCTTGTTGCCTGAAAGATTGCTGGTTAGTGTTCCCTGAGTGTAAAATTTTGCAACCTTGCCTCTCTTGGGATCTATTTACCTGGATTTCCATGAGAACATCAATAAGCAGCTGTCTCAGGCTGGCCTGTCCTAAATGTCCACCCTGAGATGAAAGGTGCAGTGTGAGGGGGCCATCTGAGAGGGGATTCCAGGATGCACTAGGGAAGTGAGGAAGTGAGAAAAGGAAGTGAAGAAGGCCAAGAAAAGGCCTAACTCATCAGGTTATTGCTGTGAGCAACTACGGCTCAATCCCCTTGGGACCTCTGTGAGACAGTGTAGACCATCCCTCAGGGTTATCCACCCAAGAAGTGAAGAAACTAGGTAGTTGTCCCCAACACCTTTTGTCATTGGCAAGGGGCTGCTACCAAAGTCATTAATCCCTTGGCACCTCTGACATGATCTGTGTCTGGACTGAGAGAAAGGCCTCAAGCAGCTATTTGAAGATTCTTCAAGTAGGACAACGTTGGCATATACTGGATGGAGTGCAATCATTTGCACTTGGATGGTCATATATCTGAAATGTTTGGTGTTGTATGGCAGGTATTATGATCTCATTCTTACATTTTGCCATTCTATCTATGTAGTCATGTAGTTTTAGTTAGTCAGGTAGTCAAAAATTTATACTATTGTTTATTTGGTGTTTTCCCTACAGATACGTTTTTTTTTTAAACTATGAACATTACAAAAGTTCAGCTTTCAAAACAAGAAAAAATATTTCACCTGGAACAGAGACAGTAAAAATTCACCCTTTTTGTAGAGTAGGTAGTGATTATATTTTATTACCATTATTACTATCGTATGGGAGTAAGCTAAGTTGTGCTTAAAATATTAATTTCAAACTTTAGACCTCAGAACTTAGCCTCAAATTGCAAAGGCAAGTCTATATGTATTTTAAAACATCCAAAAATATGTCTCTGAACATATCTGTTCTAATTGACCTAAAATTATTCTTTGATTTAAATTCTAATCATCTAAACCTGCATATGCTCTACAAGAATCCAGATTATTTTAGAGGATACAAGTCTCAGGAAGTAGCCTCATTCCAGAGAAATATTTGGTAGAGTGAACTCTTTAATACTAATGGCCATAAACACTATTAGCTCTTCTAAGTACCTAACCAAGGTGTTTGTTTTATATATAAATATGGGTGTATTTTCCATCAAAAATATGGAATATGATTATTTTTAAGTAAATATCAGTATCTCTGTAAACTTAAGTAAACATCTAGAACACCACAATGGAATAAGCAACAAGAATGTTTGAAGAAATTTCAAGTTAAAGAGGAAATAGGACTACTTTAGGTCAGGATAAACTATGCCCATGAACTTAGGAAGGAATAGATGGATGCTAAAGCTTCTATCAGCTATATCTTTATACTTTTTAAAGAACTGTATTCTGAAGTCCTGTAATGAAATATCTACATATTACAAACAAGCAGGTGGTGAAATGCATCTAGGAAAGCATTATATATACAGAGACAGAGAGACAGAGAGGGTAAATTCCCAGTTCCAATGCACTTTCTTCTTAGGAGGTGATTTTGAGCAACTCTCGATCATATAACAGTCATTCTTGTCTGGTAAGTTTCAGGGTACTATTCTTTTCCCTCTATTTTCGAACGACAGGTTTAGAACAGAATGTAATATTCAAAGAGTCTGATTAATGCAGAATAGAATTATTGTCTCACTTATTCTGAATAGCCTGCTGCTTTTAAAGCTGTCACACATTATGGATATATATAGACAGTACTTCTGACATCTCTGTTGGGAACAAAATACATGTCCTTATAGTTATCCCTTTTTTAAGATACAAAACATATATCTTATTCAATTAGTCAATACAACTGCCATCGAAAAAGCCAACAACAAAGTGTGGTGAGCCTATTCTTAGTGCCTCATATGAACCAGTGATAAAGTAACACACATATGTCCACAGCACACCACTAAACATGTCTTTCAAAACTGACAATTAAAACCAGGTACATTATTTCAACCAGGTACCAATCCTCTTAGTTACTTTTACCTGTGTCCTATATTTCTCTATTATATCATGAAGGAATTAGTAAAATGCCTCTCATAAAACAAGAATGTTAAGTCTACCATATTTTCTTGCCTAAAAAGTTAGCTTGACATGATTTACATTTAGAAACCCATGCTGGTTATTTCTAATTATACTTTTCTCCTGTTTTAGATATTAGCAAAATATGCATTTTTAAACAATAAATCCTTTCAAGGTAGCATTCAGGACTGATATCAGGTCAACCAGTTAATAGTTTTATAAAAAACATCCTCTAATGTTTTATGAAAATTAGTAGGCATTTACCCATCTTGAATCCCTCAGAACTCTTAATACTTATGTCTCTTTTCTCCAACAAACACTGATGGTGGCTCAGCAGTCTTATCTGCAAGCTTCCCTGATATCTGGATATGTATTTTCTATGTTCTAGGGGACGATGTTCATGTGAAATGGCTACATGCTCTTTAAGATTTACTGTTATTTGGATCTGAGTTTCATCTTACCAATCAATATTTACTCTCATTTATTTGAAAGACACTACCTGGTTTACTTTGGAGCATTTAAGAACAGCTTCTTTGGAAAAATACCATTTAACCTACTATCTCACGGATAAGCAGTTTTTAGGTATGGTAAGTAGCGTGAAAAGAATATCCCAATAAGAAGATGCAGGGTATGTTAGGCTCTGAGATGAGATTGCATGTAACTGAATGTGCAGTGCATGAAGAACAATGTAAGGGAAGCGGCATGTCCATGAAGTTAGGAAGGGAGACCAGGTAACAGACCTTGTGGACTACTAAGGATATTTCCTATCTGATGGGAAGCCATCAGATTGTTTTAAGCAGTATTCATGATTGGATTTATACTTTTGAAAGATCACCTGAATACCACCTGAAAATTGGATGAGAACGGGGGCAAGACTGGAAGCTGGGAGCACAGCTGTTGCATTAGTAAAAATTAGAAGATTAGTACAAATATGATCTCAGAATGGGTGGAGAGAAATCGATAAATTTAACTATATTGAAGAAGTATAATTTAACTATATTGAAGAACTCACTGCGAGGGTTCAGAAAGAAGAGGGTGTCAAGAATAAGATCCAAATATCTGGATTAGGCAACTGGAAGGCTAGAAGTGCCATAACCAGAAGTAATAAATATGGTGGAAGGCTATTTGTGTAGGGTAGTGCTGTGCATATTGTGTTTGAGATGATCGAGGGACATACAAAAAGAGGTGAGACTCAAACAATAGAATCAATTTTTCTATAGTCTATGCAAGTGGTATTTTTGGCCATGACAATAAACATAATGCGATGTGTTGGAGAGAGCAGAGACAGAAAAAGTTGAACTTCAAGGGTATCAACAGGGGTGTTCAATTACACAGAATAATTATTACAGTGAAGGACATGTTAATTATATAACTAATGTTAATTAATGATATACTAATACTAAGATAAAAATCTATAGGCAGTTTTTAATTAACAAAATGAAAATCAGTTATCTTTTTGGTATCTACTGTTACAGCCTAAATGTGATAATGTGGATGTCTGACTGTTTACAAAAAGTTCCATGTAAGGTACTGTGTAACCTACTCCTTACATTTAAAAATACATTGTCATGAGGCTTCCCTGGTGGCCCAGTGGTTGAGAGTCCACCTGCCGATGTAGGGGACACAGGTTTGTGCCCCAGTCTGGGAAGATCCCACATGTCACAGAGCGGCTGGGCCCGTGAGCCATGGCCGCTGGGCCTGCACGTCCGGAGCCTGTGCTCCACAACGGGAGAGGCCATGACAGTGAGAGCCCATGTACACACACACACACACACACACACACACACACACACACACAATAAATAAATAAATAAATTCTCATGAACTTTCTCTGTCAATAAATACAGAACTATAGTATTATTTTTGTAAGTCTATAATTTTTCTTTTGAGAGCTATATCATAATTTATCAAATTTCCTAAACATCTTGGCTATTCATATTTTTCATTTTAAAAAAGATTGTGATGAAAACCTTTATACATCCACCTTTTTGCCCTTGTTTAATTATGTTCTTTTTCTCATTTAAAATCTTTTAAATGTATCAGTGTGGCCCATCAAAAAGTGTTCCAATTAGCATTTCTACCAACCATGTATAAATATGCTACTGTACATATTTTACCAAACCTGGGTTTTAACTTTCATTTTACTATTGCCAACTAACTAAAATTTGAGTTCTCTTTAGTTTGCATTACCTTCATTTTTAATAAGGCTAAGCAGTTGTTTCATCTACTTACAGATATTAGTATGTTTTCCAATTGCCTGAATGGTTCTTGTAGTGGTCATTAGAGGTGCTAAGAAATTGTCTAGCTCCTTTTAGGCATACACTGTACACACTGACTCCTGGGGAGCTAGGCTGGGCCTTGTGTGGCACTTTGGCCAATTAACTATGAACAGAAGAAATGTCACTACCAGGCAGAAGCTTTTAGAGACAGTTTGTGATTCACTGTGTTGCCTTCCTCCTGCCCTGGTGATCATGGGGTTGTGGGTCACATGGAACCTCTGTCAGTTTGAGTTCATGAGTGACCATAATAAACAACTCCACCACCCCCACCCCACCACTGGCCTACCAATAATAAATAGGTAATAGAAAGGAAAATAAACTTCAATGTATTATCACACTGGGATTAGGGAGTTTTTCATTCCTGCATCATAATGTAGTTTATATTAATTTGTATTTCTTTCTGTTTTCAGCTATGGATTTCATTTTTATTACTGATTTATAAGAGTTCCTTTTCATATGTTAAAGTATTTTTATTTGTATTTTGTTTATATCATTATTATTTTAATGAAGAAATTCTCAAAACATTATTTTTTCATTATGAGATCTGACCTTAAGATTCTTGGAGGCCTTCACTCTACTAAAATATTCAATCTAGAACTAGCCAATATCCAATTCTGTGTATTTAAATTTTCAATACACTAAGTTATACTGGAATAAGGTATGAGACAAAATAACTATTTCTACTGCAGCTATGTTATTTGTTAAATAAAATATTTCTTACAAAGAATTAGACATGCCAAATTTTCACATCATAAATTCTCACATATACTTGGGTCTATTTCTCCACTTTTCTAGACTGATCTATCGGTGTATGAAACAAGCACCATAGGTTTTTATTTTTAACTATTTTTTTACAGTGTATTAGATTTACCATAAAATTGAGAGGGAGGCACAGAGATTTCCTATATAACCCCTGCCCCACACATGCATAGACTCTCCCACTGTCAACATCCCCACTAGATGGTATGCTTGCTTTAACAGATAAACCTACACATCGTAGTCACCCAAAGTCCACAGTTTACAGTTCACTCTTGTATACATTCTATGGGTCTGATAAATATAATGACATGAATCACTCATTAGCATATCATATAGAGAACTTTCACTGCCCTAAAAATCCTCTGTACTCTGCCTAATCATCCCTCCCACCCAACTCCTTCAACAACTGATCTTTTTCCTATCTCCACAGTTTTGCATTTTCCAAGATGTCATGTAGTTGGAACCATACAGCATGAAGGCTTTTCAGATTGGTTTATTTCACTGAGTAATATACATTTGTTTCCTCCATGTCTATTCATAACTTGATAGCTTATTTCTTTGTAGTGCTGAGTAATATTCCATTGTCTAGACATACCGTAGTTTATCCATTCATCTACCAAAGAACATCTTGGTTACTTCCACGTTTTGTCAATTATGAATAAAACTTCTATAAACATCTGTGTGCAGGTTTCTGTGTGGATTTAAATATCAAGGAACATGACAGCTCCTTTGAGTAAATATCAAGGATCATGACAGTTGGAGCATACAGTAAGACTATATTTAGTTTTGTAAGAAAACACCAAACTGTCTTCCAAAGTGGCCATACCATTTTGCATTCCCATCAGCAAGTGAGTGATACGTTGCTCCACATCTTCTATAGCAGTGCATGTTGTCAGTGTTCTTGATTCTGGCTGTTCTAATAGATGTGTTGTAGTATTTTAATTGTTGTTTTAATTTGCATTTCTATGAAGACATATGATGTGAATCATTTTTTCATATGTTTATTTGGCATCTGTTTATCTTCTTTGGTGAGATCTCTTTAAGGTCTTGGTCCATGTTTTAAATGGGTTACTTTCTTATCCTTAAGTTTTAAGTGTTATTTTTATATTTCAGATTTATCAGATGTGTCTTTTACAATATTTTCTCCCATTTTGTAACTTGTCTTCTAAGACTTCTAACAAGTCTCTTGATACTGTCTTTCACAGAGTAGTTTTTAATTTTAATGAGGTCCAGCTTATTAATTATTTCTTTCATGGATCATGCTTTGGTGTCTTTTCTTAAAAGTCATCACCATACCCAAGGTCATCTAAATTTTTTCCTATGTTATCTTCTAGGATTTTTATAGTTCTGCATTTTATATTTTTAGTTAATTTTTGTGAAGGATGTATGGTCTGTGTCTAGGTTCATTTTTCTGGATATTGACATCCAGTTTTACCAGCACCATTTGTTGAAGAGAGTATCTTTGCTCCATTGTATTGCCTTTGCTCCTGTCAAAGGTCAGTTGACTATATTTATGGGGATCTATTTCTGGGTTCTCTATGCTATTCAGTTGATCTATTTGTCTAACCTTTTATCAATACCACACTGTCCTGATCACTCTAGTTTTATAGTAAGTCTTGAAGTCAGGTAGTGTCAGTCTTCCAACTTTGTTCTTCTCTTTCAATATTGTGTTGGCTTTTCTGAGTCTTTTGCCTCTCCATATAAACTTTAGAAAAAGTTGTAGATATCCATAAAATAACTTGCTGGGATTTAGATGGAGATTGTATTGAACCTATAAATTGAGTTGGGAAGGGCTGACATTTTCGTAATATTGATTGAGTCTTCCTATACATGAATGTGGATTATCTTTCAATATATTTATTTCACCTTATTTGATTTTGTTCATGAGAGTCTTGTAGTTTTCCTCATAGAGATCGTGTTTTTTTATTAAATTTATACCTAAGAATTTACATTTGGGAGGTGGTAATGTAAATGGTATTGCATTTTTAATTCTAAATTCCACTTGCTAATTATTGGTAGATAAGTATGCAACTGACTTTTGTATATTAATCTTGTATCCTGCAATCTTCCTCTAATTGCTTCTTAAAGAGTTTTTTGGTCAATGCTTCTGGATTTTCTACATAATCACCAATAGATGATTATAATAGCTGTGAATAAAGACAATTTTATGTCTTTCTTCCCAATCGGTATACCTTCTATTTTCTTTTCTTGCCTTAGTCCATTAACAAGGACTCCTAGTACAGCTTTGAAAAGTAGTGATGAGAGGGGACATCCTCACCGTGTACCTCATCTTACTGAGTTTTTAATCATGAGTGATTATTGGGTTTTGTCAAACGTTGTTTCTACATTTATTAATTTAATCATTTAATTTTTCATTTTTAGTATGGTGATATAATGGATTACATTAACTGATTTTCAAATGCTGAACCAGCCTTACACACCTAAGATAACTCCCACTGGGCCATAGTGTATAATTCCTTTTATGTTTTCTTTGGATTTGATTTGGTAATAATTTGTTGAGGATTTTTGCATCTATGTTCACAACAGATACTGGTCTGTAATTTTCCTTTCTTGTAATGTCTTTGTCTGGCTTTTGTATTAGGTCATGTTGGCCTCATAGAATGAGTTAAGAAGTAGTCTCTCTGCTTCTATCTTCTGAAAGAGATTGTAGTCTTAGTTATAATTTTTTTCAAACAGGTTTATTGAGGAATATTTACATACCATAAAATTCACCCATTTAATGTATACAGTTTAATCATTTTTAGTACATTTATAGTCTTGTGTGATCATCACCATCCTCCTTCTCCTCTTTATCCCATCACTCCACCCTGCACTCTTCTAACTAGTATTTAATTCTTCCCAAATGAAATTGGTTTGTGGAGGACACATGCATTAGTTTGCTAGGGCTTCCATAACAAAATACTACAGACTGGGTGGTTTAAACAACAGAAATGTATCCTCTCACAGTTCTGGAGGCCAGAAGTCCAAGATCATGTTGTTGCCAGGATTGGTTTCTTCTGAGGTCTCTGTCCTTGGTTTACAGTAAGCCACATTCTCACTGCCCTCACGGGGCCAATAAACCTCTATGCGCATAAATCCCTGGCAACTCTTGTTAATTGAAATTTACTCTTCTTGGGCTTCCCTGGTGGCACAGTGGTTGAGAGTCCGCCTGCCGATGCAGGGGACACGGGTTCATGCCCCAGTCTGGGAAGATCCCACATGCTGCAGAGCAGCTGGGCCTGTGAGCCACGGCCGCTGAGCCTGCACGTCCGGAGCCTGTGCTCCACAACGGGAGAAGCCACACAGTGAGAGGCCCACATATCATAAAAGAAAAAAAAATTAATTAAAAAAAAGAAATTTACTCTTCTTATAGGGACACCAGTCAGACTGAATTAGAGCCCACCCTAATGGTCTGTGTAACTTAATCACCTCTTTAGGGTCCTCTTTCCAAACACAGTCCCCAACTTACAATGGTTCAATTTATGACTTTCTGACTCTACAATGTTGAGAAAGTGAGATGCATTCAGTAGAAACCATACTTCAGATTTTAAATTCTGCTCTTTTCCTAGGCTATTGATATAAAATCCACCAATTTGATATTCTCATGATGCTGGATAGCAGCAGCAAGCTGGAGCTCCCAGTCAGGTACATGGCCAGGGTAAACAACAGATACACTTTATAACCATTCTGAACCCAGACAACTCCTCTGTTTTTTTACTTTCAGTACAGTATTCAATAAATAACATGAGATATTCAACACTTTATTATAAAATAGGCTTTGGTTAGATGCTTTGCCCAAGTGTAGGCTAACGTAAGTGTTCTGAGTATGTTTAAGGCAGGTTGGGCTAAGCTATGATGTTCAGTAGGTTAGATGTAGTAAATGCATTTTCAACAAATGATATTTTCATCATATGATGGTTTGGTTTATTGGAACGTAACCCCATTGTAAGTTGAGGAAAATCTGTAGTCACAACTGAGATAATTAGGGTTAGGGCTTCAAAATATAAATTTGGGGGAGACACAATTCAGCCCATAGCAACACATATTTCCTTTGAACAAAACACCCCTACTACTCAAGATAATAAACGTCATACATGACAAACCCACAGCAAACATCATACTCAATGGTAAAAAAATGGAAAACATTTTCTCTAATATCAGGAAGAAGACAAAGATGTCCACTCTTGCCACTATTATTCAACAGAGTCTTGGAAGTCCTAGTCTTGGAAGTCCTAGGCAATCAGAGAAGAAAAAGAAATAAAAGGAATCCAAACTGGAAAAGAAGAAGTAAAACTGTCACTGTTCAGTAATCAAGACAGTATGGTACGGGCACAAAACCAGAAATATAGATCAAAGGAATAGGATAGAAACCCCACAGGTTAACCCATGCACATATGGTCACCTTATCTTTGATAAAGGAGGCAAGAACATAGTGGAGACAAGTCAGCCTCTTCAATAAGTGGTGCTGGGAAAACCGCACAGATACATGTAAAAGAATGAAATTAGAATACTCCCTAACACCATACACAAAAATAAACTCAAAATGGATTAAAGACCTAAATGTGGAGTAAGACGCGGAGATCACCTTCCTCCCCACGGATACACCAGAAATACAGCTACACGTGGAACAACTCCTACAGAACACCTACTGAACGCTGGCAGAAGACCCCAGACCTCCCAAAAGGCTCGCACCGCACTCCGTGCCCCTCCCTCCCACCCGGCCTGAGCGAGCCAGAATCCCCGAAGAGGCTGCTCCTTTAACCCTGTCCTGTCTGAGCGAAGAACAGACGCCCTCCGGTGACCTACATGCAGAGGCGGGGCCAAATCCAAAGCTGAGACCCAGGAGCTGTGAGAACAAAGAAGAGAAAGGGAAACCTCTCCCAGCAGCCTCAGAAGCAGTGGATTAAAGCTCCACAATCAACTTGATGTACCCTGCATCTGTGGAATACATGAATAGACAACAAATCATCCCAAATTGAGGAGCCAGGAGTCAGTGCTGTGCCTCTGAGGTGGGAGAGCCAAGTTCAGGACACTGGTCCACAAGAGACCTCCCAGCTCCACATAATATCAAACAGCGAAAAACTTCCAGAGATCTCCAGCTCAACACCAGCACCCAGTTTCACTCAACGACCAGCAAGCTACAGTGCTGGACACCCTATGCCAAACAACTAACAAGACAGGAACACAACGCCACCCATTAGCAGAGAGGTGGCCTAAAATCATAAAAAGTCCACAGACACCACAAAAAACACCACCAGACGTGGACCTGCCCACCAGAAAGACAAGATCCAGCCTCATCCACCAGAACACAGGCACTAGTCCCCTCCACCAGGAAGCCTACACAACCTACTGAAACAACCTTAGCCACTGGGGACAGGCACCAAAAACAACGGGAACTACGAACCTGCAGCCTGAAAAAAGGAGACCCCAAACACAGTAACATAAGCAAAATGAGAAGGCAGAAAAACACACAGCAGGAGAAGGAGCAAGATAAAAAGCCACCAGACCTAACAAATGAGGAGGTAATAGGCAGTCTACCTGAAAAAGAATTCAGAATAATGATGGTAAAGATGATTCAAGATTCTATTTCCCAGATCCAAAATCTTAGAAATAGAATAGACAAAATGCAAGAAACAGGTAACAAGGACTTAGAAGAACTAAAGATGAATGAAGCATCAATTAAAAACACAATAAATGAAATAAAAAATACTCTAGATGGGATCAATAGCAGAATAACTGAGGCAGAAGAATGGATAAGTGAGGTGGAAGATAAAATAGTGGAAATAACTGCTGCAGAGCAAAATAAAGAAAAAAGAATGAAAAGAACAGAGAACAGTCTCAGAGACCTCTGGGACAACATTAAACGCACCAACATTCGAATTATAGGGGTTCCAGAAGAAGAAGAGAAAAAGAAAGGGACTGAGAAAATATTTGAAAGATTATAGTTGAAAATTTCCCTAATATGGGAAAGGAAATAGTTAATCAAGTCCAGGAGGCACAGAGAGTCCCATACAGAATAAATCCAAGGAGAAATATACCAAGACACATATTAATCAAACTGTCAAAAATTAAACACAAAGAAATCATATTAAAAGCAGCAAGGGAAAAACAACAAATAACACACAAGGGAATCCCCATCAGGATAATAGCTGATCTCTCAGCAGAAACTCTACAAGCCAGAAGGGAGTGGCAGGACATAATTAAAGTGATGAAGGAGAAAAACCTGCAACCAAGATTACTCTACCCAGCAAGGATCTCATTCAGATTTGGTGGAGAAATTAAAACGTTTACAGACAAGCAAAAGCTGAGAGAGTTCAGCACCACCAAACCAGCTTTACAACAAATGCTAAACGAACTTCTCTAGGCAAGAAACACAACAGAAGGAAAAGACCTACAATAACGAAACCAAAACAATTAAGAAAATGGGAATAGGAACATACATATTGATAATTACCTTAAATGTAAATGGACTAAATGCTCCCACCAAAAGACACAGATTGGCTGAATGGATACAAAAACAAGACCCATATATATGCTGTCTATAAGAGTCCCACTTCAGACCTAGAGACACATACAGACTGAAAGTAAGGGGATGGAAAAAGATATTCCATGCAAATGGAAACCAAAAGAAAGCTGGAGTAGCAATTCTCATATCAGACAAAATAGACTTTAAAATAAAGACTATTACAAGAGACAAAGAAGGACACTACATAATGATCAAGGGATCGATCCAAGAAGAAGATATAACAATTGTAAATATTTATGCACCCAACATAGGAGCACCTCAATACATAAGGCAAATACTAACAGCCATAAAAGGGGAAATCGACAGTAACACAATCATAGTAGGGGACTTTAACACCCCACTTTCACCAATGGACAGATCATCCAAAATGAAAATAAATAAGGAAACACAAGCTTTAAATGATACATTAAACAAGATGGACTTAATTGATATTTACAGGACATTCCATCCAAAAACAACAGAACACACATTTTTCTCAAGTGCTCATGGAACATTCTCCAGGATAGATCATATCTTGGGTCACAAATCAAGCCTTGGTAACTTTAAGAAAATTGAAATTGTATCAAGTATCTTTTCCGACCACAATGCTATGAGACGAGATATCAATTACAGGAAAAGAGCTGTAAAAAATACAAACACATGGAGGCTAAAGAATACGCTATTTAATAACGAAGTGATCACTGAAAAAATCAAAGAGGAAATTAAAAAATACCTAGAAACAAATGACAATGGAGACACGACGACCCAAAACCTATGGGATGCAGCAAAAGCAGTTCTAAGAGGGAAGTTTATAGGAATACAATCCCACCTTAAGAAACAGGAAACATCTCGAATAAACAACCTAACCTTGCACCTAAAGCAATTAGAGAAAGAAGAACAAAAACATCCCAAAGTTAGCAGAAGGAAAGAAATCATAAAGATCAGATCAGAAATAAATGAAAAAGAAATGAAGGAAATGATAGCAAAGATCAATAAAACTAAAAGCTGGTTCTTTGAGAAGATAAACCAAAGTGACAAACCATTAGCCAGACTCATCAAGAAAAAAAGGGAGAAGACTCAAATCAATAGAATTAGAAATGAAAAAGGAGAAGTAACAACTGACACTGCAGAAATACAAAGATCATGAGAGATTACTACAAGCAACTCTATGCCAATAAAATGGACAACCTGGAAGAAATGGACAAATTCTTAGAAATGCACAACCTGCCAAGACTGAATCAGGAAGAAACAGAAAATATGAACAGACCAATCACAAGCACTGAAATTGAATCTGTGATAAAAAATCTTCCAAGAAACAAAAGCCCAGGACCAGATGGCTTCACAGGAGAATTCTATAAAGCATTTAGAGAAGAGCTAACACCCATCCTGCTCAAACTCTTCCAAAATATAGCAGAGAGAGGAACACTCCCAAACTCATTCTACAAGGCCACCATCACCTTGATACCAAAACCAGACAAGGATGTCACAAAGAAAGAAAACTACAGGCCAATATCACTGATGAACATAGATGCAAAAATCCTCAACAAAATACTAGCAAACAGAATCCAACAGCACATTAAAAGGATCATACACCATGATCAAGTGGGGTTTATTCCAGGAATGCAAGGATTCTTCAATATATGCAAATCAATCAACGTGATACACCATATTAACAAACTGAAGGAGAAAAACCATATGATCATCTCAATAGATGCAGAGAAAGCTTTCGACAAAATTCAACACCCATTTATGATAAAAACCCTGCAGAAAGTAGGCATAGAGGGAACTTTCCTCAACATAATAAAGGACATATATGACAAACCCACAGCCAGCATCGTCCTCAATGGTGAAAAACTGAAACCATTTCCATTAAGATCAGGAACAAGACAAGGTTGCCTACTCTCACCACTCTTATTCAACATAGTTTTGGAAGCTTTAGCCACAGCAATCAGAGAAGAAAAGGAAATAAAAGGAATCCAAATCGGAAAAGAAGAAGTAAAGCTGTCATTGTTTGCAGATGACATGATACTATACATAGAGAATCCTAAAGATGCTACCAGAAAACTACTAGACCTAATCAATGAATTTGGTAAAGTTGCAGGAGACAAAATTAATGCACAGAAATCTCTGGCATTCCTATATACTAATGATGAAAAATCTGAAAGTGAAATCAAGGAAACACTCCCATTTACCATTGCAACAAAAAGAATAAAATATCTAGGAATAAACCTACCTAAGGAGACAAAAGACCTGTATGCAGAAAATTATAAGACACTGATGAAAGAAATTAAAGATGATACAAATAGATGGAGAGATGTACCATGTTCTTGGATTGGAAGAATCAACATTGTGAAAATGACTCTACTACCCAAAGGAATCTACAGATTCAATGCAATCCCTATCAAACTACCAGTGGCATTTTTCATAGAACTAGAGCAAAAAATTTCAAAATTTGTATGGAAACACAAAAGACCCCGAATAGCCAAAGGAATCTTGAGAACGAAAAATGGAGCTGGAGGAATCAGGCTCCTTGACTTCAGACTATAATACAAAGCTACAGTAATCAAGACAGTATGGTACTGGCACAAAAACAGAAAGATAGATCAATGGAACAGGATAGAAAGCCCAGAGCGAAACCCACGCACATATGGTAACCTTATCTTTGATAAAGGAGGCAGGAATGTACAGTTGAGAAAGGACAGTCTCTTCAATAAGTGGTGCTGGGAAAACTGGATAGGGACATGTAAAAGTATGAGATTAGATCACTCCCTAACACCATACACAAAAATAAGCTCAAAATGGATTAAAGACCTAAATGTAAGGCCAGACACTATTAATGTCTTAGAGGAAAACATAGGCAGAACACTCTATGACATAAATCACACCAAGATCCTTTTTGACCCACCTCCTAGAGAAATGGAAATAAAGACAAAAATAAACACATGGGACCTAATGAAACTTAAAAGCTTTTGCACAGCAAAGGAAACCATAAACAAGACCAAAAGGCAACCCTCAGAATGGGAGAAAATATTTGCAAATGAAGCAACTGACAAAGGATTAATCTCCAAAATTTATATGCAGCTCATGCAGCTCAATAACAAACAAACAAACAACCCGATCCAAAAATGGGCAGAAGACCTAAATAGACATTTCTCCACAGAAGATATACAGACTGCCAACAAACACATGAAAGGATGCTCAACATCTTTACTCATTAGAGAAATGCAAATCAAAACTACAATGAGATATCATCTCACACCAGTCAGAATGGCCATCATCAAAAAATCTAGAAACAATAAATGCTGGAGAGGGTGTGGAAAAAAGGGAACACTCTTGCACTGCTGGTGGGAATGCAAATTGGTACAGCCACTATGGAGAACGGTATGGAGGTTCCTTAAAAAACTACAAATAGAACTACCATATGACCCAGCAATCCCACTACTGGGCATATACCCTGAGAAAACCATAATTCAAAAAGAGACATGTACCAAAATGTTCATAGCAGCCCTATTTACAATAGCCTGGAGATGGAATCAACCTAAATGTCCATCATCGGATGAATGAGTAAAGAAGATGCGGCACATATATACAATGGAATATTACTCAGCCATAAAAAGAAATGAAATTGAGCTATTTGTAATGAGGTGGATGTACCTAGAGTCTATCATACAGAGTGAAGTAAGTCAGAAAGAGAAAGACAAATACTGTATGCTGACACATATATATGGAATTTAAGAAAAAAAAATGTCATGAAGAACATAGGGGTAAGACAGGAATAAAGACACAGACCTACTAGAGAATGGACTTGAGGATATGGGGAGGGGGAAGGGTAAGCTGTGACCAAGTGAAAGAGCAGCATGGACATATATACACTACCAAACATAAGGTAGATAGCTAGTGGGAAGCAGCCGCATAGCACAGGGAGATCAGCTCGGTGCTTTGTGACTGCCTGGAGGGGTGGGATAGGGAGGGTGGGAGGGAGACGCAAAAGGGAGGGGATATGGGAACATATGTATATGTATAACTGATTAAATTTGTTATAAAGCAAAAAAAAAAAAAAGAAGACCTAAATGTAAGGCCAGACACTATTAATGTCTTAGAGGAAAACATAGGTAGAACACTCTATGACATAAATCACAGCAAGATCCTTTTTGACCCACCTCCTAGAGAAATGGAAATTAAAAAAAGTAAAATAAACAAATGGGACCTAATGAAATTTAAAAGCTTTTGCACAGCAAAGGAAACCATAAACAACATGAAAAGACAACCCTCGGAATGGGAGAAAATATTTGCAAATGAAGCACCTGACAAAGGATTAATCTCCAAAATTTACAAGCTGCTCATGAAGCTCAATATCATAAAAGCAAACAACACAATCCAAAAATGGGCAGAAGACCTAAAGAGACATTTCTCCAAAGAAGATATACAGATTGCCAACAAACACATGAAATAATGCTCAACATCATTAATCATTAGAAAACTACAATGAGATATCATCTCACACCAGTCAGAATGACCATCATCAAAAATTCTACAAATAATAAAGCTGGAGAGGGTGTGGAGAAAAGGGAACCCTCTTGCACTGTTGGTGGGAATGTAAGTTGATACAGCCACTATGGAGGACTGTATGGAGCTTCCTTAAAAATCTAAAAATAGAACTACCATACAACCCAGCAATCCCAGTACTGGGCATATACCCTGAGAAAACCATAATTCAAAAAAGTCATGTACCACAATATTTAATGCAACTCTATTTACAATAGCCAGGACATGGAAGCAACCTAAGTGTCCATCAACAGATGAATGGATAAAGAAGATGTGGCACATATATACAATGGAATATTGCTCAGCCATAAAAAGAAACAAAATTGAGTTATTTGTAATGAGGTGGATGGACCTAGAATCTGTCATACAGAGTGAAGTAAGTCAGAAAGAGAAAAACATATACTGTATGCTAACACATATATATATGGAATCTTAGAAAAAAAAAAGATCATGAAGAACATAGGGGCAAGACAAGTATAAAGATGTAGACCTACTAGAGAATGGACTTGAGGATATGGGGAGGGGGAAGGGTAAGCTCAGACTAAGTGAGAGAGTGGCATGGACACATATATACTACCGAATATAAAATAGATAGCTAGTGGGAAGCAGCCGCATAGCACAAGGTGATCAGCTTGGTGCTTTGTGACCACCTAGAGGGGTGGGATAGGGAGGGTGGGAGGGAGGGAGTTGCAAGAGAGAAGAGATATGGGGATATATGTATATGTATAACTGATTCACTTTGTTATAAAGCAGAGACTAACACACCATTGTAAAGCAATTATGCTCCAATAAAAATGTTAAAAAAACAAAGAAACAGGGCTTCCCTGGTTGCTCAGTGGTTGAGAATCTGCCTGCTAATGCAGGGGACACGGGTTCGAGCCCTGGTCTGTGAGGATCCCACATGCTGCAGAGCAACTAGGCCCGTGAGCCACAACTAGTGAGTCTGCACGTCTGGAGCCTGTGCTCCACAACAAGAGAGGCCGCAACAGTGAGAGGCCCACCCACCGTGATGAAGAGTGACCCACGCTTGCCACAACTAGAGAAAGCCCTCGCACAGAAATGAAGATCCAACACAGCAAAAAAAATAAATTAATTAATTGATAAACTCCTACACCCAACATCTTCTAAAAAAAAAAAAAAAAAACAAAGAAGCAAAAATACTGTCACTGTTTGCAGATGACATGATGCTACACATAGAAAATCCTAAAGATGCTACCAGAAATCTACTAGAGCTCACCAATGAATTAGGTAAATTTGCAGGATACAAAGTTAATACACAGAAAGCTCTTGCATTCCTATATACTAACAGCAAAAGTTTAGAAAGAGAAATTAAGGAAACAATCCCATTTATCATTGCATCAAAAAAAAAAATAGATAGGAATAAACCTACCTAAGGAGGCAAAAACCTGTACTCAGAAAACTATAAGGTACTGATGAAAATAATCAAAGATGACACAAACAGATGGAGAGATATACCACGTTCTTGGATAGGAAGAATCAATATTGTGAAAATGACGATACTACCCAAAACAATCTACAGATTCAGTGCAATCCCTATCAAATTGACAATGGCATTTTTTACAGAGCTAGAACAAAAAATTTCACAAATTGTATGGAACCACAAATGACCCCAAATAGCCAAAGCAACCTTGAGAAAGAAAAAATGCAGCAAGAGGAATCAGGCTCCCTGACATCAGATTATACTACAAAGCTACAGTAATCAAAACAGTATGGTACTGGAACAAAAAGGGAAATATAGATCAATGGAACAGAATAGAAAATCCAGAGATAAATGCATTCACCTATGGCCACCTAATCTATGACAAAGGAGGCATGAATATACAATGGAGAAAAGACAGTCTCTTCAATAAGTGGTGCTGGGAAAACTGGACAGCTACATGTAAAAGAGTGAAATTAGAACACCTCCTAACAGCATACAAAAAAAGAAACTCAGAGTGGATTAAAGACCTAAATGTAAGGCCAGAAACTATAAAACTCTTAGAAGAAAACATAGGCAGAACATTATTTGACATAAATTTCAGCAAGATCTTTTTTGATCTATCTCCTAGAGTAATGAAAATAGCAAAAATAAACAAATGGGTCTAATTAAACTTAAAAGCTTTTGCACATCAAAGGAAACCATAAACAAAACAAAAAGACAACCCTCAGAATGGGAGAAAATATTTGCAAATGAAGCAACTGACAAGGGATTAATCTCCAACATATAGAAACAGCTCATGCCACTCAATATCAAAAAAATATACAACCCAATCAAAAAATGGGTGGAGGGCCTCCCTGGTGGCGCAGTGGTTGAGAGTCCGCCTGCCGATGCAGGGGATACGGGTTCGTGCCCCGGTCTGGGAGGATCCCATATGCCGCGGAGCGGCTGGGCCCGTGAGCCATGGCTGCTGAGCCTGTGCGTCCGGAGCCTGTGCTCCGCAACGGGAGAGGCCACAACAGTGAGAGGCCCGCGTACCACAAAAAAAAAAAAAAAAAAAAAAAAAAAAAAAAAAAAAATGGGTGGAAGATCTAAATAGACATTTCTCCAAAGAAGACATACAGATGGCCAAACAGCACATGAAAAGATGCTCAACATCACTAATTATTGAAGAAATTCAAATCAAAACTACAATGATGTGTCACCTCACACTAGTCAGAATGACCATCATCAAAAAATCTACAAACAGTAAATGCTGGAGAGGGTGTGGAGAAAAGGGAACCCTCCTACACTTTTGGTGGGAATGTAAATTGGTACAACCATTGTAGAGAACAGTATGGAGGTTCCTCAAAAAACTAAAAATAAAGCTACCATTTGACTCAGCAATCCCACTCTTTGGCATATACCCAGAGAAAACCATAATTTGAAAAGATGCATGCACCCCAGCATTCATTGTAGCACTATTTACAATAGCCAAGACATGAAAACAATAAATGTTTATCAACAGAGGAATGGATAAAGAAGTTGTACATATATACAATGGAATATTACTCAGTCACAAAAAAGAACAAAATAATGCCATTTGCATCAACATGGGTGACCTAGAGACTGTCATAGAGTGAAGTAAGTCAGACAGAGAAAGACAAATATCATATGATATCTCTTATATGTAGAATCTACAAAAAGGGTACAACTGAACTTATTTACAAAACAGAAGTAGAATCACAGATGTAGAAAACAAAATTATGGTTACCAGTGAGTAAGTGGGGAGATATAAATTGGGAGACTGGGATTGACATATAGACACTACTATATAAAAAATAGATAACTAACAAGGTCCTACTGTATAGCACAGGGAACTCAACACACTGTAATGGCCTATATGGGTAAAGAATCTAAAAAAGAGTGGATATATGTATATGTATATGTATAACTGATTCACTTTGCTGTACATCTGAAACTAACACAACATTGTAAATCAACTATACTCCAATAAAAATTAAAATTAGAAAAAAGGAAACTCCCTCTTACCATGCAGCATCTATGGTGCAGTGTTCTCTCTCTTTTCCCTTCCTAGTTTATCCTTTCCCTCTCCAGGCTCTCACATCTCCAACCTTTCTCTCACTGTACTGATTTTGGTTTTGGAGAGTCAATTTTGCATTATTTCTTCCATCCTATTCAGAAACTCATCTTCCCTTCAGTTTCCATATTTTTGAGCCAGCAAAGGATACTCAGATGGGGTCTGGTAGTAATTATGTTGATGAAGTAATGAAACCAGTACCTGTTTTTTCTGGGTCTCTACCACATCTCTGTTCTCAGATATTCCAAATTCATACTTCTCCCCTTGAAAATTATCATGTAACTTCTCCTTTATTTGACCCACAAGGCAAAATTGCATGGCTACTACCCTCAAAGAGTCATTGATTATTATGAATTAATACTTCCCAGAAAAAGAAAAAAGTCCTCTGAAGTTTTTAAGCTTTCCTCATTATCTCACAGTTTCCAAAATCTCTCCCTAAATTCTTAGGTCATCCAAAGTTGTACCTTGGATGACCAATGTCCCAAACACCTAAACAAAACAAAACTTTGAAGAAATCACTGCTTGCTGCCTGTTTTCTCAGCTATTCCTTACTTCATTAAGTCTTGCCTTTAAGTAACTAATTTATAAATAGATTTTAAAAGAAGAAAATAAAAAGGTTTAAAGCTTCCCTTACATGCTTTTTTCAACTTGGAAGTATGGCTTATACTAAGTTTCTACAGACTTGATTCACATTCCTGTAAAATATATCCTCTATTACAATGCTTTCATTTTACTGTCAATGTCTCTTATCCACAAATTTGTTATCCTTAAAAAAAAGTAAAGGGGGCACATGCACCAAAACTCCATTTATGTGTCAACATGTGTGAAGTGACCAAAAGAAAGCTGTCTCCTAAATCATAATTACACCTTTCACAAGTATTTCCAAATTGACTACCATAATTCAGCATGGGACTAAGCACAACACTGTGCCCCTGTAGCAGAGAGGCACAGTTTATCTCCTCTGCACCAGCCCCTATTCAAGGGTTAAGAAAAATGACAAGTCTAGACATCTATGACAATGCTAACTTTTTCAAATATCAGCAGACACATTCATATGCAGATACAAAATTTTTTGTATAATGATTAAGCATAGGGTTCTCCACTGGTTAAGGGCCCCCAGCCTTTGACTAGTGAATTTGGTGATGTTCCCACTGTAAGAGGCTACATTTTTATGCACAAGTGCACACCCCAAGGAGTTATATTTACACTCGACTATTGAGATCTCTTCCTATTAAAAATGCTTTACAACATAAGACCTACAAAAGGATAGTCACAAGACCATATGCACACTTATCTAGCCCTCAGATTGGTTCCTCTTCAGTGATTACACTTCGGGCATCTGTCAGTTATTCTTGTCTATGGAGTTGTCTAGTCCCGTGAGTTTAGAAGTTTGCACCACGTTGCCTCAACTTCCCAAGAACAATCGATCCTAGGGATTCAAAGACTTTGGAGATGGCCCAATCTGAAGTAAGCAAGATTTTTTTTCTACCTCTTCCCAAAAATGTTCTACTAAGCAGATCTTCCTTAAATCTGCCAAAAATAGCAGTATGTTTGGTAAGCTAGTATTTTCTTATCTTATAAATTACATTGTATCTTTTAAAAAGTGAGAGAAAGAGAAAATATCCCACTTCCCATAAGTCACTGGTCATTGGATGCTGCTTAATTCCACTTTGCTCAGTTCCATCAGGGTTTCTTCTTTTTTCAATTAGGTAAGGCTATAGCTGTGACTCTTTCAGGACACTGCGAAAGAAGCTGCTACTCAAAGGTCTTTTACAGTAATACTATGTTAAAAGAGGGATGCATAATGCACAAAGAACTCAAATAATTCTCAAACCCTAGAAAGTGCCAACATTTCTGAGAGGGTCGCAGGATAATATGGAAAGTGCCTTGTCTGGGGGGGGATGATAAATGTAATGATTAATCACTTACAGTGTCCTGTTAAGAAGGGGTGTGTCTGTGTGTGATAATCCTGATAGCATCTTTTTTCTTTACACCAAGGGTTCTTTGCTTTTCCCTATTCCTGGTGTCTGAGGAGGTCAAACGCTGGTGACTAAGTAATTCATTTCAGCACTAAAAGCCTGCATGTGAAAGGCTAGCACAAAGCTCTTACAAGTGTTACCATTGTGGAACTAGGAGCAAATATACAAGAACAGACACAGCTCCACAGCATATAAAGAAAACGTTAAATGTTCTGAAGAAAGCAAACCGGAATTGTAAGTAATATTCATTCATGGCAAATGGGTTTAGATACATTTTTTATATTAACATTTACAGAACAGACTGACTTCATAAATTGACTTTGGAAATTCATAAAAAAGTTGTTTGTAACTGGATTATCTTGGGGCATATTTTTTGATTATAGCCAATATACAGAAAAAAAAAAAAAAAAAACATCCTGGAGTCCTCTTTTTAAACAGTCTATTCTCTGACCATAGGCTAAACCTCTAGTTCTTATCATTTACCAATATAAACAGCAAGGCCCATGACATGGATATAAATTAATCCACCAAGGCACAGCTCACTGCCCCTTATGAGCATGGACCCTGCTCAGCTCTAAGAGGAAGGAGGTAAAGGGGATCCTTAGCCTTGAGAAGTCCACAAGTCCTGGAGACAAGAAATTGTACATTAACAGATGTTCTCAGTGCATGCATTGTGGTAAGTGTGACAACATAAGTAAGCACAGGGGCCAATGTGGGAACTAAAAAATGTAAATCCTCTCTTTTCAGTCAAAATTGCTTTAACATCACAGCACCAACAGGCCTCTGGGTGTTCACTTGTGACATCCAGAAGAATCTTACCCCTTCATCCCTGCCTCTCCCCTGTCCCTCCCTCTGCACATGTTAATTCACCAATGTCTTAAATCATTTTCAGACCCTCTGAGGAGCCTTTGCTTACTCTGGAGTCCTGCACTGGGGCTACCTTCTATGCTTCCAACCCCCTGCAGCTCACCTGCGGTCTACACTGTGCTGTAGGGTCTGCTTACCTGTCTACTTCCCAAGCAGAAAGCTCTTTCAAGGAAAAGTGAGTATTTAAAAACCAAGTATTACTACTGGTATTTGTAGTTCTACTGTCTAGCATAGTACACGGCAAAAGTAATTTTCTCGACAAATATTTATTAAATACATTAACTTATGGGGAATATAACTGATATAATACAAATAAAGCACTTTCTAAGAATTCAACAAACATCGGTTCTTGTAAAGCTAAGTATAACATGGTGCAGCATGTAAGAACATACTGAATAAGTAATAGTAAAAAAAGATTAAAAACATAACCTCCATTAGAGGTACGCCAGAAACACTGTGATAAAGGCTACCTACCACCAGCACTTTCATCCCTACAGGCCTGTTGAGTTAGATAAAGCTGTGTTCTAAGCTTTTACATCTAACATGTCCTAGCACTTATGGTGAGCAATCTATCTAACTCAACTGAATTCAATTTTTCTCTTTCACATGTAAAGTGAAGTTATAGTGTTTACATCGTAAATTGTTAAAAAGACTGAATGAGACAAAAGATGAGAAGCATTTAGCTCTGTGGCTGGCATGCAGTCCATCCTGAATCCACACTAATCTTCCTTTCTCCACTCCATATCCATGGTAAAAACAGCTCCCCCCCCCAAAAAAATAAAAAATAAAAAACAGCTCTTACCTGGGGTCGAGGCAGCATCTTTAACCGCTGCCTAGAAAAGGGGAAACAGTACATTCAATCCAGCTATGCTGGGCTGCTTCATTTGAGGCTACCTTCCAGGCTCACATGTAGGAGAGTAAATGTGGCTGGTCAGCAATAGCCCTGGTGATATGTGTGCTGCCACCATGTGGCAGCTGTTACAGAGATCATGCTTGGAAGATGTTTAAAAAATCTTTAGAAATTATAGCACACATCGGGAGCTTGCTTACCACAGTCTAGAAGTTGTGTTAAATGTTTGATATGCCTTTTCTCATTTAATTTATAACAAAAGAAAAGAAAAGAAAAGCCTGTGAGGTTGGTGCTACTTTTTCCCTGTCTTAGAGATGGGCACAGGTCACTGACATGGGAAGGACAGCCCTTTGCCTGCATCTGTGCTAGAGCGATACTTGCATTCCGAGCAGTCCCATTTCAGTACCTAAACACCAAACCATAAGCTGTCCTTTCTTTCCAAATGATGTTCCACTAAAGATTGAAATCTGAATCATTTAGAAAAGTATTTGCTCTAAATGAACAATTTTCAAAGCACCCAAATAAAAAATGTTGGTTCCTCTTTCTTCACTTACTTGGGTATTTTGCCTCAGTGTATAAGCTGCTTTTCTCACAAGGAGTTTGTTAGTCCTTTAGGATCTAGGGCTGGTCGTAGAAGTCTTTCTATTCCCAGAACCCAGTTTTGTTTTTTGTCTTTTTTTAATAAAGGAGACATCAAATCAGTATGTTAATTATTTTAATTTATAGTTCTGTAAGCAACTGACAGATCTCTATCTTAGTCTTACATCAGATAAAGATAATACATCTTTATAATTCATGCTTGGTCTTAATTTGGTCTCAATTTTCCTAGAACAATTTTTCAGCTTCACTGGGTAACTTTCATTCTGTCCCCATCCCCCGTCCCCTGCAGTGATTTCACCTGCATCTTTCCTTACAGGGCAGCAGGGGAGGGAAGGGAGCACAGATGGGCTCTGGACTCACCCCTCACATTCTGGTTTAGCTACACAGTATTGATGGAATCCCAAGATACTTAATTAATTTCCCTTAGCCTGGGTTTTCTCATCTCTAAATTGGGTCTAAGAAATTACTATCTTAACACAACATTATAAATCAACTCTACTTCCATTAAAAAAATACTAATAGCTAAAATTAAAAAAAAAAATAGAACTTGGGCTTCCCTGGTGGCGCAGTGGTTGAGAGTCCGCCTGCCGATGCAGGGGACACGGGTTCGTGCCCTGGTCTGGGAAGATCCCACATGCCGTAGAGCGGCTGGACCCGTGAGCCATGGCTGCTGAGCCTGTGCGTCCGGAGCCTGTGCTCCGCAACGGGAGAGGCCATAACAGTGAAAGGCCCACATACCGAAAAAAAAAAAAAAAAAAAAAGAACTTACTATGTCAGACTTGCCCCCTTATTATACAGTCAATAGATACTTTCCCTTCATCTAGCACAAAAAAAAAAAAAAAAAAAAAACCAAATAGAATTCACATACTGCTTCATAAAACCCATCTATTTCTATGTTTCACAATCACAGTCCCAGAATTAATCTTTTTCTCTCTGGGAATATTACTGAAATACTGCTTTTTAAAAAAATAAACAATAAGGTTGCTTCTAGATTTAAGATTTTCTTCTTCAGTGATGAATAGGGCTTCCTTTAGAAATTGTCTTAAACAAGAATAAAAAGATTTCTAAGATTATAGAAAAGAAAAATGCTATTTGGTCTTCTCTAGGCCTATAAAATCTAAGATGAACAATGACACACATCTTGGAGACACCAGTCATCTAAACAAACACTGAAGAAAGTGACAGAAGCACATTCATGTCGATGGGGGGAGAACTGAAGTCCCTGTTAGCACAAGAAGATGGTTTGTGCATGTGCATGCATATACTTAAAATATATCAAATATATTTTATGCCACAAATATTAATCCTATGGGTAAAAAGAAGAGATGAAAACTGTGTACAACTGTATAGAGCAGCTAATATAAATATGTAGACTGGAGCCAAGTGCCTGGGTTTGAGACCTACGTCCATATCTCGATAGCTATGTGATTAGGCAACATATTTTCCTTCTCTATGCTTTGTGTCCTCATCTGTTAAATGGGAATAATAATAAGACTTATCACATGGGATTTCTGTGAGGCTTAATTCAGACAACACAAGTTAAAGCAGTTAGCACAGTGCCTGGCACTCATTAAGAATTCACTAAACGTTAGTTCTCATGCATATTAAAAGGAGTTGAGTATCTTGGTTTAGAAAGGCATTATTTTATTTACTTAATAATCTGTTGACTCCCAAGAAAATATATAAATGACAAAAAAACTCTTCTTAGTGTGATATACGACTACTCACTTAATCAAGTTATTTAAAAAGTCAAAGATGTAGCATTTTCATCGGACACCGTCTAAAATATAATTAGAAATGATGATGGAAAATCCATAATCAAGTCCTGACCTCAGTTACTCTCTGTATTCACTGATTCCTTTGCCATCTGCCTGCTTGCACAGAATGGCTGTGGGTGGTACCGGGGCTGTCCTCCACATGTTACTTCTGGGGAGTGACTGAGAAGTCACATGTGCATGACAAGCAACCTCAAGGAATGTAACTCAGATCTGAGATAAACAAATTAATATCTTCAGCCTACAACAAGTTATTTAAACTGCATATTTAGAGCCCATGAACATAGCAAGATAAAAGTAAAAAGCCCTGGGTCTACCCAGTAGCATGGGGCTTGGGCTCACTAGGGATTATGTATGTGAATGAAGGGCTTGGCAGGGAAACACTGGATTGGGAAACGGGATTTCACAGTTTATAGCACACTCGATACGATATACATTAAACTTCACATTTTAAGGTCCTGTCTCAAAGATGAGTTTCACTCTTTTACAAGTCTTAAATTCATTACCACAAACTATGAATAAACTAAACATTAGGGGATTACCTGCTTAGTGTTTTAAACAGAACACAATGAAATTTCAAATCCAAATTTGCTTGTACAATTCTAAAGTTGAGCAAATGATGAAAGTCCTTAATGCCTGTTTATTGTTTGAAAAAATCTGCTTAGTAATAAAAAATGAGTATAGAGAGTCATATTTTGGGAGTCCATGCATAGTTCATCTCAAATAGCAAAAGAACACTTTCTTTTTGCATTGTGCTATGGTTGGTGCTGTGATAAAATCGTAATGCAAGGCTCTGAGAAAATCACAGGATAAGAATTACACACAATTCTGTGTTTACCTTATTTAATCCTCACAATAGCCAATGAGATAGATATTCTCCCTTTTCTTTTAATTGAAGTATAGTTTAGTTACGATATTATATTAGTTTTGGATATAGAGCATGTAATTTGACATCCTATAGATTATACTGCATAAAAAGTTACTATGAAATATTGACTATATTCCCCATGCTGAACATTGCATCCTTGGAATTTATTTGTCTTATGCCCAGTAGTTTGTCTTTCTTAATCCCCTTGACCAATTTCCATCACCACTCCCTCCGCCCCACTCTGGTAAACACTAGTTTGTTCTCTGTTATCTTGTGCATCTGTTTCTGTTTTGTTATAGTTGTTTGTTTTATTTTTTAGATTCCACACATAAGTGAAGACATTACAGTTCCCCTTTTTAAAAGAGGATGCGTTTAAAGAGAAATGATGTAAATGTTCATTCTAATATTTATTTTTGTTGATACTATTTTAAAACATGGGAGAAATTAATAAAAGATGATTGGTGTTTTCTCCAAGGGCCACACTTACATCACAACGTGCTGGGCAGAGCGTCCGGGAACTGAGAGCAGCTGCTGTCACACCCACTCAGCCCTCCTTTGGCACAACCACAACCAGTCCTCTTGAACCATGAGGATAGGCTCAGGGAGATTCTTTTGCAACCAACAGAAGTACTCCACCCAGACTGTACCTGAAGCATTGATACCATAACTTTACAGGCAACAACCTCAAATTTCTCCCAGGCATCCTGCTTCATCATAGCCCCACCCGACTGCCCTCAAGTCACAAAACAGACCTTTCTTAAGGAGTTTGGGGTACAAGAGTCCTGAGCATTTGGCTTCTTTTTTCCCTAGCAGAAGTTTCTTTTATCACTGGGTTGGTCATCTTGGTGGTAAAATGACCACAGCACTTCTTGGACAAGACAAAATGGGTGAAGCCAAGTAGGCACTGAGAGGCTGCATCAGAGACTTTTGCACGGTCAAGTGCAAGGTCAGGGACGTTTGGCAGAGAGGTGAGACGTACATGCCTGGGCTCCAGGACACGCCACCCCTCACGGCACTGGAATTCTGCCTGTGTTCTCTCCTGCTATTGTCCTCTTCCATTCCCATTTTCTCCTGCCTTATTTCATCTGTTGCATTGTTTTCTAACCTAGGCCTGAATAGAAGAAAAGGGGAATGAAAAACCCTGAAACTATTTCACCAAAGTGACCTTATAGGAATTCTAGCCAGAATATTTTGGGAATATATCAAAATTTAATTTAAAAATAGCAAATACAAACCCTGGTGTTTAGCCTGTATATTAAAAAGAAGCAGGGTTCTGACCTACATATTCTCTCGATCTCTGCTAATTTTCTCTTTGTAGAAGGTTCATTTCTTAGTATCCCCTCAGTTTCTCCTATCCATCTTAATAAGTGAAGTAAAACAAAGACAAAAAATGGAATTAAGGGTTCATAGGAAAGGGGTTCAAATAAGATCATGGGAACAAAAAACATAAAATGGTAAGCGTATCAAAAATAATGTTGAGGAGAAGAATGTCAAAGAAGGTTCACTGTTTTAAAAGTACAAGGCCACACACTTTTATTTTATTTCTATTTTGGTTATATATCCACACAAACTTTGAGTTTTGAGGATTAATCATGCCACAGATACACAAGAGATAGAAGCAGGATGATGGAAGGATTCAAGGGAAAGTGAACTATTCAAATCATACAAGAAGTAGCATGGAGACTGGATTTAGGCCGTGGAGAAACTCTGAAAGTCCTTATGCAGGAGAATTACATTGTCTAAAAATACTTACTCAAAATCCTTTGTGAAGAATACATCAGAAAGTGAAAGACTGAATTCTGCAAAACACATGAGAAGGCTCTTGTAGAAATGGATGTCAAGGCTGACAGTAGCCTGGAAGAAGGGGCAGTAGTGGGGCTGGGGAAACATGAATGTACTTGAACTGTGTTTAGGAGGTAAGAATATACAAGATTTGGTGACTGGAAAGTCAAAGCAAGAGTCGAAGATGTTACCCAAATTTCTATCTTTGCAACAAGGAGGATGGGTGTGTCATTCGTTGAAACAGAAGCAAAAGAGTGAGAGCAGGTTCTAATGAAAAGAATAGTTTTTGTCTTGCTGAGGTTGAGTTGCCTCTGGAATATTCAGGTGAAGCTGTCAAATAATGATTACATAAATCTGGAGATCAAGAAAAGATATCTGATGAAGTTAAGGATTGGGAGTCATCAGTAAAAGCATGGGTCTGATGATCGTGGGGCAGGAAACTGTCAGAGAACAGGATGGAGCCATAGAGGGGACCTGGGTGGAGACCACAAGGTCTGCATGTCCTGTCTCATTTGCAGACTTCAAGGCCACTAGGTCTGGATCTCTTCCCTACAGTGCCCAGAGTAGCAAAATGCACATGCATCATTTTATTCAGCTTCATTGCTAAGCTATTATTTTTCCTTAATGCATGAACACTGTTCACATAATAGAAAACAATTTTCCTCATATGGTTGCTTTTAGAAGCACAGAACAAGCTCTTCCCAGATCTGTCTTCCAGTTTACAGAAAGACAAGAGTTCAAGTAAGTCATTTGCAAGGATGGAAATGGGGAAAAATAGAGATAGTTTCTGCATAATATTTCCATTTTTTGGAAGATTGGAATGCTGTATCCCACTGTTGTGTATTGGAGGAAAATTCTGTCATAAATTCAGAGGACATAATGGGCTCAACCTTCTTTGCACACGTGTGAAATACGGTTGCAGCAATTTTTCTGTCTACTTAGACAACATATTGGTTGGCAGCAAAATGTTGTATGTTAATTTAATGCCTTTCCCCATACATTTCCCAGGGTATAGCCAGAAACAGTTCTATACATATTAAACAATAAAAGTTCTTAATAATACCATCGACAAAGTTATATCTGATAGCTGAGGTATAGAATCACTGCGTGTAAAGATTTTAATAATTTCAAACCATCTGTGACACGAATATAAAAATGACAAACATTTGAAAAATGTTTCCCAAGTTCCAATAAACTATGTGCTTTTTTTGAGTCTTATACTATATATTTTTTATCAACCCCAAAGTTACACATTTTAATAGTCAATTTCAGAGAAAATTTTTGAAGACTACATTGAATCTTACAATAAAACATTTCTTTAACTAGTTCAGTAGATTCAGATTGATCTAAAGCAAGATCAAATAATGGGATACATGATCAAATGTTGATAATAAAGTCAACTGCACAATTAGTATGAAACTATAAAATCAAAAACTATTTCAATATTTTGAAATTAGAACCCAAAAGATAACCAAAACTTGCAAAAGTTTTCATAAATCTGAGCATTTTTTTTTAATTTGAGAAAATTCAGGTGGGCCACTTCATAAATTAAATTTTCCTCATTACAACTTTACCTTAAAATATAAATTCCACTTTTGACCTAACATTAGTATTCTATTTTCACTGCAATAAATCAGAGTGTAGAAAGGGAAACACTCTTCTAAGCATTTTGCTAGATTCTATTGCTGAATTCATAAAACAAAACAAAAAAATGTTATCAGGTTTTTTGGCAACGAGAGTTACTCTTTCAAATGTTTATTTTGCAACTTTTTATGACACCATGAAATTGACAATTTTCCCATTAGGTTAAATATAATACCTTACTCTAAAAGAAGACAATAAAAATGAGGTAAGCTAAGCCCAACACGGGTTATGATTTCTAATTTCATATTATACAGCCTATCATACTAATGAAGCAAAGTTACTATTGGCACAAGTAATAAAGAAGAATTCTGTGAGGCTTCAGCACTTGCTGCATAGTTCTGGAACCATGCGCCAAGCATCCAAGTAACTGAAACACAGAGCTCTTCACTCTCAGTTAGTTAGTACATGAAATAAAAAATAGACTAGCAACAGCTCTAGCTCTAATTTCTAACTCTCAGAGATGTGTCTTCAGATGGCAACACAGGAAGTAAACAAAATATACTGTCGGGGGTGTACTCACATGTTTTAACACAATGTGGTATATAACTATGAGTAAAAATTATAATATGTAAAATACAATAATAACAATATGGTTTATTTAAACATTCATTTGATAATTTAATATTACACGTAAAATATTCATTTTTCAATTTACAACATTTCACAAATGTCAATCTCAAATCCCACACACTGAATAAGGAGGAGGGGTATATATTAAGAATGCTTTAGAATTGCATTTAAATAAACAAGGATGAAATTTACCTTGTAAATAAACATTGTAGTTATTGAAGATAACTTTCATGCCTAAACTTTCTCTTTTTCTTCAATCTTGGTTCATTATTAAGTGTCTATGTAACTTTGAACAATTTAATTTTATCTGTGCCTAAATTTCCTCCTCTGTATAGTACATATTCCACAGAATATTAAGTGGCATAAATCAGGGAATAATTTAAATCAGAGAAAATACTGTTTGATACATAGTAAATAGTCAACAAATAAAAACTTGTATTACCACCAATATAATTGTAATCCCCTTCCAATCACCTTATCTCTATTTTTATTAATGTATTATTGTTCTCCCTTTCAGGAATGATGTTACAGAACTCTCAGGGAAATAAGTCCATCTCTCTGTTTTATCACACATACACAGAGCCTGTCAAAGGGTAGGTGCTTCCACACCAAAGAAGAGTATTATTAAGTGGGACAAAAGAAGAAACTGATAATTACTCAGTGGTTATACCTATACAAGCTTCCACTGTGTGCCGATATTATGCCAAGTATGAACACATATTCTCACATATTCCTGATGACGCCTCCAAGCATATGATAACACTCATGTTACAGCTGAAAAACTTTGATGATGAAAGCATTAATGGAGATCCCATGGTCATAGGTGAATAAAAGTAAAACTGTGACTCACACTTAGGTCTATCTGGGTCAGAATTCTATTTTCCCATTATTTTATACTGTCTCCTCACAGCAATCTTTAGCTTCTCAAGCAATTCTACATCTTAATATATCCATACAGATTTCTTTCCAGAAACAGAGAAATGCTACAGAAGAAGAAGCCAGGCCTGAAAATTACCAAGATGAAAAAACAGCCATATAAATAAAGGTTTCTTTATTGAGAGGACTTGACAGTAAGATAAATATTACCCTGATCCTACCCTCTGCACCACTCAACTCTACACCCCAAATAATACCCAAGCTCTCTTTCTCTTCTCTGTTATGTTTTTCAAATAATGGTCTAGCTTTCCTATAACCTTGCCTCCTTTTCATGCCTTAGTCTCTAAAATTTAACAAAAATTGTTAAAGATGATCTAACACAGTCCCAAAGCTTCTGGATTCATCCTAGTATGAAACCACTTTAGAACAACTGTTTAAATCAATATCAGGACTTCCTAAGACCAGTGAAAGCATATTTTAAATTTTACATTTATGAGTCAAATAAGTGACTACCACATAGATCCAATGCATATATCCTGAATGACAATGAATTGACAGGAATTAATATTTAGAACAATGATGTGGAGACCTTGTAGGCTCTTTTGTAAAAGGTCAAATAATGTTTAACATACTGCTCTTACTAAAAATGGATAATTAACTAATAAAACATGATATTCAGAAATAACTTGAAAGTAATTTGAGTTAACCTTTTAACTTCATTTTAATTAGAAAATATGCTAAAGCAATGTAACCAATTATCTAGGCATTAGAATTGAGCAAAATTTTCACTGTAATTGCTTTCTTCTTGTACTTGGACTCTCTGCTAAGATTAGCACTGAGGCTGGGAAGAGAACAGTGATACAGGAGTCTCTTCCAGAGGACCTGTGATGTCACTGGGACCACTGTGATGGGTCCCCTGAAAATTCTGTAAGAAGAGGCAACAGGTGAGAAAAGGGAGGTCCTTGTTCTGGATCACTCTACAGTAACTGCATTTCCTCCAGCAAGAGTGTCTTCGAGCAGTAGCTGTGTAATTACTCTATATCCACTCAGCAAATATTTATTAACCACCTACCTAACTGTGTGCCAGGCATAGTTCTAGGTGACTGAGACACATGACTGATTGACAAAGATGAGACTTGGCATTTTGCAGTTGACATTCTAGTGTGGAGAAACCATAAAAATAACAATTAAAAAATTATGAAATACACTAGAAAGTGATACATGCTATGAAAAAAAGCTAGAGAAGGGTAAAGGGACTGTGAGTCCCTGGGTAGGGAGAGATGAAGGCATGTGTAGAAGCAGATCAGCTAGGAGGCCATCACAGTGGTCCAGGAAAGAGAAGATGAGGACCCAGGCCATAGTAATAGCAATGGAGAGGATGTGAGCTCTTTGACTCTCGATGTATTTTGAGGATGTGTGGGAGAAAGAGAGGAGTCAAGGAGGACTCCACAGTTTCCGACCTGACCAAGTAAAAGGATGGTATTGCCAACAACTGAGACAGGTAGGCAACAGGTGAAGGACATGTGGGGTGAGAAGAATACCAACTGAACCTGGGTTCTCTGGACATCCACGTCGAGATGTCAAGTAGGAAGCTCCATATAGAAATCTTGGAGAGCAGTTCTGGCTGGATCATTGGCCATATAAAGCCATTTGCACATATAGCTATGCCACAGAGGACTAAGGGTGTGTGAGTGCAGACAGAGCAGAGCACTGTGGACAATCTTAGGGACTCCAACATTATGAAGTTGTGTGGAAACTCACAAAACAGCAGAGGAGGCTGAGAAATGGTACCACTTTTCTAACAGGAGAAAAATATAAATTATGGTATCCAGAAACCAAACGAAGACTACACGTCAATGATAGTTCAAGCAAGACCATGGTTCAAGTGTTTCAAGTGGGTTCTCTAGTGATGCAGAAGGCAAAACCAGGACTAATAGCAACTTTAAGGGATAAAGATCACTTCAATGAGAAAAAGAAATTGAACAGCAATGTCTAATTATTAGATTCATCTGTATTATAATGTAGTTAACTTTCTTTTTAATCACTAGAGGTATTTGTAGACAGGTTGATGAGTATCACAGATATTGTAGAAATGATTCCTAAATTGAGTAGAAGATTAGACCATAGAAACTATGAGATACACTGCAACTAATGAGCCTATCATTTCTGCTTCACTTAACACCAGAGGAGAAAGACATCTGCTTTTCCATCTGTGAACTTTTGCAATCTTATCTGTCTGTGTCCAAAATTATCTCAATGCCTCTTCATATAAAATAAAGTGAATCACAACAATGGTTTAATTCAAAGAAGAGAGGCTCTGGTGCTATCAGACCTGAGCTCCAGCTTTAACACTATCACTTAAATATTGTGTGGCTTTAGGAAATTTCCTTAAATGTTTTTAAACCATAGTCTCTTCTTCAGAACTCACCCAGTGTTCTTGAGGGAATAAAACCATTCACTGTGCTTTGCTGGGTGTTTCATATACAGTGGGTACTCACAAAAACCTTAATTCTCTAGGCATGAGGTCCCAGACTGAAGGACTATTTTATGATGCTTTAGTTATTTCTCTAAACTTGAGTTTTAGGCTATACTCGATCTTTATCATAAAAATAATACTTTCATCTGTTTTTTAAGTTTATACTAGATTTTGATGAGTCATGCTTGGGGTCAAATTTTCTACTGTATGTTTTAAGATGTCATTTGCTTACAGTGTAATAATAGAACCACACAGTATAAACAGGTAAAGACAACAGGCCGTGAAATCAGAGTTGCTGGATAGGAATCCTGATCAGCTGTTTCCTAATAATGTGATTTTGGCACATGAGTGCTTCTGAAACTCAGTTTGTCTGTAAAATGGGAAGCATAGTATTACTAGGATTTTTGTGACAATTAAATGATTTAGTATATGTAAAAAATATACAGTGTCTGATACATATAAAAACGTTCCATAATCCTTAGTTTTTATTATTTGTTTCCCTATCTAGGAAAAAGATTTTAAGTAGAAACAATTGTTTTTCTATTTTAAATGTTTTCAACTAGCCCAAACTATTTTAAAAATATCTTTATTACTAGGAAAATAACGTGTTAGTATAACTAATTCAGACAGCACAAAAGAGCCTGCAATGGAAAAGGGCCTCCTACTGTTTCCTTATTATCTACCTCTATCTGTCTATCATCTTATATATATAAGTATACATATTTAATATAAATATATCCCTTTTATGCTCAAGAGAAATAAACTAAAATCTTTCATACTTTCACTTAACAGCATATATCTGTGCAAATATATTCATTCTAAAATAAATTGCTAGATATCCAACTGATTCCAAAAGGCTGTGCCTTTGTGATTTTCATTGATTTTGCAAAACTGCTCCCTAAAATGGCTGCATCTCCATGCTCTGAGCAGCATTTTACAGAGTGTATTATTCCCCCATACTCTAACACTATTAGTATTGGTTATAATCAAAGTTTTTTCATCAGTCTGCTAGAGGAGAGAGAAGCATTTCAAATTCATCTTAACTTGATTTTTCTGATAAGTGAGGTTAAGGGTTTTTTCTATTTGCTTTAAACAGTATATGTGTGAGAACTGTGTTGGTATCATTGGCTTCGTCTTCAGTTAGAAAAAGTGGGACCATTACATATAAATAAAATAAACTTTCTGTCATGTGTTTCAAACATTTCTCAAATAGCCATGCCAGTTTAGCATTTTGATTGTGACTTTTTTATTTTGGTAATCATCATCATTATTTTTGCTTATACAGAGTTTTAGTTTTATGGTGTAAAATATTTTAATCATTTACTTATGGCTTCAAGTATTTTCCATCTTTCTTAGAAATGTTTTCCCATCAAATATTATAAAATAAATTTCTCATGATTTATTCCAGTACTTTTTAAAAAAAATTAATCTTAGACCCAGTTGAGATTTATGCTGGTGCAAAAGATGGGTTAGGGATTTAGTCTTTATTTTCTTTTGTCCTAAATGCCTCACTAGTTCCCTCTCTAACAATTAATTAATAAACAATTTCTTCACACTGATTTGTAATATACACTCATTATATATGTTCATGTCATTTTATGAGTAATGGAAAATTGATGTTACCAAATGCCTGATTTGATCCTAAAATTTGGTAATTTTTTTTTTTTTTTTTTGCGGGACGCGGGCCTCTCACTGTTGTGGCCTCTCCCGTTGTGGAGCACAGGCTCTGGACGCGCAAGCTCAGCGGCCATGACTCACAGGCCCAGCCGTTCCACGGCATGTGGGATCTTCCCAGACCGGGGCACGAACCCATGTTCCCTGCATCAGCAGGCGGACTCTCAACCACTGCGCCACCAGGGAAGCCCAAAATTCGATAATTAAAAAAAAAAAGAGTTTTAAAGTACTAAACCAGTCTTGCATTCCTGTAATAAAACTACGTTTGTGTGTAATTTATTTTGCTTGTAATGTACTATTGAAATTCATTTGGTAATATTTTTATAACATTATTTTTATTGCAATAAAATATATGCAACATAAAATTTACCATTTTAACTATTTTTAAATGTGGAATTGGGTGGCATTAAGTACATTCACAATGTGCAACCATCACCACATCCATTTCCAGAACTTTTTCATCATCCCAAAGAGAAACTCTATATCTATTAAACAGTAACTCTCCATTCATCTCTCTCCACAGCCCCAGGTAACCTCGATTACACTTTCTGCACCTATGAATGTGCCTGTTCTAAGTACCTTTCATAGTGGAATCATACAATATTTGTCCTTTTGTGTCTGGTTTATTCTCCTTATTAACATGATGTTTTCAATATTCATCCTTGTTGTAACATGCATCCAAATTTCATTGTTCTTTACAGCTGAATAATATTCCACTGTGTGTATACACCACATTTAGTTTATCTGTGCATCAGCTGAGGACATCTGAGTTCTTTCTGTATTTTGGCAATTGTGAATAATGGTGCTTTGAATACTGATACACAACATTTGGTAATATTTTTAAAGTTTTTGCAATGATATTCATAATAGAATTGTAGTGTTTATTTTTGTGATATATTTGTAAAATCTGTGTATTTTAAGAAAATTACTTATAAAATGGTAGAAATCTAAATGTATTACACAAATTTCTTTTAACAATTACTTAAATTTGAAAAAGTAAATAAAAGTCACACAATTTTTCTACATGATTCTAAATTTCTTTCAAAAAGGTGGTTGTAATCAGGTCTTAACTTAGTATTATAAGTAACAATAATCCCTTCTCTAGACCTTTCTGGAGGTGGGGAGGAGATGCATTAATTCCTATTTCCTGTATCTTTTCCACAGGAAGTTTTTATCCTGCTATTCTCAAGGTATACTATAGTGCTTGAATTTATATCAAATTAATTTGGTTCCATATGTCAATATGTCCTTTGAGGTCAGTAATAATATGGGAATCCATTGAACTGATAATGTTGTGTCTCTCGATTTTAATAGTGATCTTTCTCCTCTCTTCTCTTGAAGATATATCTATATAAAAATCCATTTCTACTGCAACAGCAAAATAAATGGCAGAAGGGCCATCTATGCTCTAATGTGTGTAGAGAAACTTTTTGAAGGCTCACTGAATTAAACAAACAAATGAACAAACAAGCAAATAAAGAATGGTGAGATTAAAGAAGGGATGTGAGGTAGAGGATATTTTGGCTCTCAAAGGACCCTTGAATGAGGATACATGTTTGGACACATTTCAAAAGGCACTAGTATTTTAATGATCCATTTGAAGTAGTTCCCAGTTTTTTCAGTTGAAGGTGAGTGTGAAATAAACTGGTGGGACAGAAACAGCAGGTTAAAACAGACTGAAGATACCCTAGGGGGTGTAGACCTAGAAAAGAAGGCAAGATCATTTTGGGAAGTGTGAGCACACATTTCGTGAGGGTGTGCTGAACTCCTAAAAAAGGATGGGAAGAGAAACACATACAATTCAGGATTAGGAATATATGGGTCATTGGAGACAAAAAAAGTTTAAGTGTCAAATGGATAAATAGTATTTAAATACATGGGATGGGCATTAATAAAAAAAAAAGTCATTGGAAAAGATAAGTACCAGACAGAATACCTCTGCAAATTTTTAAATTTTTCTGGAAAACATGGTAATTTCAAGTGCCACTCTATCAAAGAAAATGCATTGCACAAGCATTTTGGAATTATTTTCTTTCTCATAAAATAATGTGACACTTCTAGGAGTGTCATTATTTTCTCAATTGACATTTAAAGTCACAGGTGAGAGGTTAGGAAACAGATATAAATGAAACTGAAATCACAAAGCCTGTCAAATCCCCTTTTCCATTTCCTTTAGAAAACTAAAAATCAAGCGACGCTATGAAGTGGTCTCTGGTAAAGATAAAACAAGCTTAAGATATAAGCTACAGAATGGATTTTAGAAAACCACGTTGCTTAGAAAAATAGACAGATGTTTCCAAGATTGTAAGTGGTAATGTTGGCTTTGAAGTGTCATAGTTTCCACAGTTAGTAACCTTGGGTCTCTATTAACCATTCTTTTTTTTTTAAACAACTTTATTGGAGTATAATTGCTTTACAATATTGTGTTAGTTTCTGCTGTATAACAAAGTGAATCAGCTATACATATACATATAACCCAATATCTCCACCCTCTTGTAGCTCCCTCCCACCCTCCTTATCTGACCCCTCTAGGTAGTCATAAAGCACAAAGCTGATCTCCCTGTGCTATGTGGTTGCTGCCCACTTGCTATCTATTTTACACTTGGTAGTGTATATATGTCAATGCCACTCTCTCACTTCGTCCCAGCTTACACTTCCCCTCCACATGTCCTCAAGTCCATTCTCTAAGTATGTGTCTTTATTCCAGTCCTGCCCCTAGGTTCTTCAGAACCATTTTTTTTTGGTTCCACATATAAGTGTTAGCATATGGTATTTGTATTTCTCTTTCTCACTTACTTCACTCTGTATGACAGACTCTAGGTCCATTCACCTGACTATAAATAACTCAATTCCGTTTACTTTTATGGTTGAGTAATATTCCACTGTATGTATGTGCCATTTCCTCTTTATCCATTGATCTGTCAATGGACACTCAGGTTGCTTCCATGTCCTGGCTATTGTAAATACTGCTGCAATGAACATTGTGGTACATGACTGTTTTTGAATTATGGTTTTCTCAAGGTATATGTCCAGTAGTGGGATTGCTGGGTCATATGGCAGTTCTAGTTTTATTTTTTTAAGGAACCTCCATACTGTTCTCCACAGTGGCTGTATAAATTTATATTCGACCAAGAGTGCAGGAGGGTCCCCATTTCTCCCCACCCTATCCAGCATTTATTGTTCGTAGATTTTTTGATGATGGCCATTCTGACTGGTGTGAGGTGATATCTCATTGTGCTTTTGATTTGCATTACTCTAATTATTAGTGATGTTGAGCATTTTTTCATTTGTTTGTTGGCAATCTGTATATCTTCTTTGGAGAAATGTCTATTTAGGTCTTCTGCCCATTTTTGGATTGGGTTGTTTGTTTCTATGATATTGAGCTGCATGGACTGCTTGTATATTTTGGAGATTAATCCTTTGTCAGTTGTTTTGTTTGCAAATATTTTCTCCCATTCTGAGGGTTTTCTTTTCATCTTGTTTATAGTTCCGTTCTGTGCAAAAGATATTAAGTTTCATTAGGTCCCATTTGTTTACTTTTGTTTTTATTTCCATTACTCTAAGAGGTGGGTCAGAAAGGATCTTGCTGTGCTTTATGTAATAGAGTGTTCTGTCTATGTTTGCCTCTAACAGTTTTATGGTGTCTGACCTTACATTTAGGTCTTTAATCCATTTTGAGCTTATTTTTGTGCATGGTGTTAGGACGTGTGCTTTATGTAATAGAGTGTTCTGTCTATGTTTGCCTCTAACAGTTTTATGGTGTCTGACCTTACATTTAGGTCCTTAATCCATTTTGAGCTTATTTTTGTGCATGGTGTTAGGACGTGTTCTAATTTCATTCTTTTACATGTAGTTGTCCAGCACCACTTAGTGAAGAGGGTGTCGTTTCTCCATTGTATATTCTTGCTTCTTTTATCAAAGATAAGGTGACCATATGTATGTGGGTTTATCTCTGGCCTTCTGTCCTTCTCAACTTATCTATATTTCAGTTTTTGTGCCAGTACCATACTGTCTTGATTACTGTAGCTTTGTAGTATACTCTGAAGTCAGGGAGCCTGATTCCTCCAGCTCCGTTTTTCTTTCTCAATATTGTTTTGGCTATTCAGGGTCTTTTGTGTTTCCCTACAAATTGTGAATTTTTTTCTTCTAGTAATGTGAGAAATGTCATTGTTAGTTTGGTAGGGACTGCACTGAATCTGTAGATTGCTTTGGGTAATATAGTCATTTTCACAATGCTGATTCTTCCAATCCAAGAACGTGGTATATCTCTCAACCTGTTTGTATCATCTTTAATTTCTTTCATCAGTGTCATAGTTTTCCGCATACAGGTCTGTTGCCTCCTTAGGTAGGATCATTCCTAGGTATTTTATTCTGTTTGCTGCAGTGGTAAATGGGAGTGTTTCCTTAATTTCTGTTTCTGACTTTTTGTTGTTAATGTATAGGAATGCAAGAGATTTCTGTGCATTAATTTCGTATCCTGCAAATTTACCAAATTCATCGATTACCTCTAGTAGTTTTCTGGTGGCTACTTTAGGATTTTCCAAGTATAGTATCATGTCATCTGAAAACAGTGACAGTTCCACTGCTTCTTTTCCAATTTGGATTATTTTATTTCTTTTCCTTCTCTGAATGCCATAGCTAGGACTTCCAAATCTACGTGAATAAAAGTGGTGAGAGTGGACATCCTTGTTTTGTGCCTGATTTTAGAGGAAATGCTTTCAGTTTTTCACCACTGAGAATGATGTTGGCAGTGGGTTTGTCATATATGGGTTTTTGTTACATTGAGTTTGGTTCCCTCTATGCCTACTTTCTGGAGGGTTTTTATCATAAATGGTGTTGAATTTTGTCAAAAGCTTTTTCTGCATCTATTGAGATGATCATATGGTTTTTATTCTTCAATTTGTTAATATGGTGTATCACAGTGATTTATTTGCATATATTGAAGAATTCTTGCATTCCTGGGATAAACCCCACTTGATCATGGTATATGATCTGTTTAATGTGCCGTTGGACTCTGTTTGCTAGTATTTTGTTGAGTATTTTTACATTTCTCTTCATCAGTGATATTAGTCTATAATTTTCTTTTTCTGTGACATCTTTGTCTGGTTTGGGTATCAGGGTGATGACGACCTCATAGAATGAGTTTGGGAGTGTTCCTCCCTTGCTATATTTTGGAAGAGTTTGAGAAGAATAGGTGTTAGCTCTTCACTAAATGTTTGATAGAATTCACCTGTGAAGCCATCTGGCTCTGGGTTTTTGTTTGTTGGAAGATTTGTAATCACAGTTTCAATTTCAGTGCTTTTGATTGATCTGTTCATAGTTTCTATTTCTTCCTGGTTCAATCCTTGAAGGTTGTACATTTCTAAGAATTTGTCCATATATTCCAGGTTGTCCATTTTATTGGCATATAGTTGCTTGTAGTCATCTTTCATGATCCTTTGTATTTCTGCAGTGTCATTTTTTACTTCTCCTTTTTCATTTCTCTTTCTGTTGATTTGAATCTTTTTTTTTTTTTGAGATGAGTTTTCCATGGTTTATCAATTTTGTTTTCTTATCAAAGAACAGGCTTTTAGTTTTACTGATCTTTGCTATTGTTTCCTTCATTTCTTTTTCATTGATTTCTGATCTGATTTTTATGATTTCTTTCCTTCTGTTAATTTTGGGTTTTTTTCTTTTTGTTCTTCTTTCTCTAATTGCTTAGGCATAAGGTTAGGTTGTTTATTTGAGATTTTTCTTGTTTCTTGAGGTAGGATTGTATTGCTATAAACTTCCCTATTAGAACGGCTTTTGCTGCATCCCATAGGTTTTGGGGAGTCATGTTTTAATTGTCATTTGTTTCTATGTATTTTTTTATTTCCTCTTTGATTTCTTCAATATCTTGGTTATTTAGTATCGTATTGTTTAGCCTACATGTGTTTGCATTTTTCACAGTTTTTTCTCTGTAACTGATATCTAGTCTCATATCTAGTCAGAAAATATGCTTTATACAATTTCAATTTTCTTAAACTTACCAAGGCTTGATTTGTGACCCAAGATGTGATCTATCCTGGAGAATGTTCCACATGCATTTGAGAAGAATGTGTACTCTGTTGTTTTTGGGTTGAATGTCCTGTAAATATCAATCAAGTCCATTTGTTCTAATGTGTCATTTAAAGCTTGTGTTTCTGTATTTGTTTTCATTTTCAATGATCTGTCCATTGGTGTAAATGGGTTGTTACAGTCCTCTACTATTATCGTATTACTGTTGATTTCCCCTTTTATGGCTGTTAACCTTTGCCTTATGTATTGAGGTGCTCCTACATTGGGTGCGTAAATATTTACAATTGTTATATCTTCTTCTTGGATTGATCACTTGATCATTATGTAGTGTCCTTCTTTGTCTCTTGTAACAGTCTTTATTTCAAAGTCTCTTTTGTCTGATATGATCATTGCTGCTCCGGCTTTCTTTTGGTTTCCATTTTCATGGAGTATCTTTTTCCATCTCCTCCCTTTCAGTTTGTATGTGTCCCTAGGTCTGAAGTTGATCTCTTGTAGACAGTGCATATACGTGTCTTGTTTTTGTATCTATTCAGCCAATCTGTGAGTTTTGGTTGGAGCATTTAATCCATTTACATTTAAGGTAGTTATTTATATGTATGTTCCTTTTATTTTCTTAATTTTGGAGGGTTTGTTTTTGTAGATCTTTTCTTTCACGTGTGTTTCCTGCCTAGAGAAGTTCCTTTAGCATTTGTTGTAAAGCTAATTTGGTGGTGTGGAATTCTCTTAGCTTTTGCTTGTCAAGTCTGAATGAGATCCTTGCTGGGTAGAGGAATCTTGGTTATAGGTTTTTCCCTTTCATCACTTTAAATATCGCCTGCCACTCCCCTCTGGCCTGAAGAGTTTCTGCTGAAAGATCAGCTGTTATCCTTATGGGGATTCCCTTGTATATTATTTGTTGATTTTCCCTTGCTGCTTTCAGTATTTTTTCATTTTGTTTAATTTTTGTTAGTTTGATTAATATGTGTCTTGGCATGTTTCTCCTTGGGTTTATTCTGTATGGGACTCTGCACTTCCTGGACTTGACTGACTATTTCCTTTCCCGTGTTGGGGAAGTTTTCAACTATAATGTCTTGAAATATTTTCTCAGACCCTTTCTTTTTTAACTATTCTTCTGGGATGCCTATAATTCAAAGGTTGGTGTGTTAATATTGTCCCAGAGGTCTCTGAGACTGTCCTCAATTCTTTTCATTATTTTTTCTTTATTCTGCTCTGCAGCAGTTTTTTCCACCATTCTAACTTCCAGCTCACTTATCTGTTCTTTTACCTAAGTTATTCTGTTATTGATTCCTTCTACAATATTTTTAATTTCAGTTACTGTGTTGTTCATTACTGTTTGTTCGCTCTTTAGTTCTTCTCGCTTCTTGTTAAACGTTTCTTGTATTTTCTCTATTCTATTTCTGAGATTTTGGTTCGTATTTATTCTCTTTAGTAGTTTCAGGTAGTTTACCTATTTCCTCTTCATTTATTTGGTGTTGTGGGTTTTTATCTTGCTCCTTTGCCTGCAAGATATTTCCCTGTCTTCTCATGTTGTCTAATTTACAGTATTTGAGGTAACTATCCCTCAGCTGCAGGGTCATAGTTCCTCTTGCTTCTGTTCTCTGCCCCCAGTGGTGAGGTTTGTCCAGTGGCTTGCTTAGGCTTCCTGATGGGAGGGACTAGTGCCTGCGTTCTAGTGGATGGAGCTGAGTCTTTTCCCTGTGATGAGCAGGGCTGTGCTAGGTGGTATGTTTTGGGGTGTCTGTGAGCTTAGTATGACTTTAGGTCATCTGTATGCTGATGCGTGGTTTTGTCTTCCTGTCTTCTTTGTTGTTTGGTGTGAGGCGTTCAGCCCTGGGAGCTGCAGGCAGTTGGGTGGAGCTGGGTCTTGGATTCAGATAGAGGCCTCCGTGAAAGCACTCGGTAATTAAGCTTCCCTAGGGCAGGGCATTCTCTTGTGGTCCAGTGTCCTGGACTCAGTGCTTCCACCCTGGAGCCTCAGACCCAACTTCCAGTCAGGGAACCAAGACCCTACAAGTCACTCAACCTGGCAATAAAAGTAATTAAAAAAATTTTTAAAAAGACTAATAAAACCCCACACAAATGGTAAAAAGTAAAATCAAACAAACAGAAACAGAAATGAGGAAACACACACACACACACACACACAAAAGAAACAGAGCCAAATAAAACAAAAAACAAGAGAACAACCAGACAAACAAACGAACCCAGGAATGAAATCAAACCATTAAAAAGAAAAGTAACAAAAACACAAAACCAAAAAACCCAACCAAAGCAGAGTGCCAATTGAAGAATAAAGCAAAGAAACAAAACAAAGAGACAAAAACGATTAAAAAAAAAAAAAGAAAAAGGGGAAAGAAGACAGAACAACAGAAAAGCAACATAGAAATATAAAAAATTAAAATAAAAATATATTAAAGTAAAAGAAAGGAAGAAAAAAAGACAAACAAGGCCCCAGACAAATGGTAAAAACAGAATCAAACAATCAACAACAGAAACAAGGAAACACACACACATTCAAAAGAAACAAAAACAAACCAAACAAAAACAGAAACAAAAGAAAACAGAAACAAAAAAAGCAAGAGAACAACCAGAGAAACTGAAGAACCTAAAAACGAAATCAAAGAATTAGAATCAAAACTAACAAAAACACAAAAGCTAAAAACAAAACCAAAGAAGTATGCCAACTGAAGAGTAAAGTAAAAAAACAGAAAAACACGATAAAAATAATTTTAAAAAAAGGGAAAAAACACAGAACAACAGAAAGTAGAAATGGAATTTTTTTTTTTTTTTTTTTTTTTTTTTTGTGGTACATGGGCCTCTCACTGCTGTGGCCTCTCCCACTGCGGAGCACAGGCTCTGGACATGCAAGCTCCACGGCCATGGCTCATGGGCCCAGTCGCTCCACAGCATGTGGGATCCTCCCAGACCGGGACACAAACCCATGTCCCCTGCATTGGCAGGTGGACTCTCAACCACTGCGCCACCAGGGAAGCCCAGAAAAATTTTTAAAAATACAAAATATATGAAAGAAAAAGAAGAAGAAAAAATGAGGGAAAAGAACACAGAAAAACAAAAGAAAAGTGAAAACAAATATATAAAAATTTTTTTAAAATGTTATAAAACACGAAGATCCCCCCAAAATAAACAAACAAAAAAGCCAGAACCAACAAGAGAATGAAGCAAAACCTAATAAAAGTAATAGTAATAATTATGTTTCCCTGGGGTCTCAGGTGTTAAGTGTCCTTGCACACGCCATGAGCCACAGCCCACCTCTGCCTCCCCAGGAGGCCCTCCTCTGCCTCTGGATTGGTCTCTGGACCTTCTGTGGGACCTGTGGGGACCACTCGGACTCTGATGTGGCCCAATTCCTGTGTGTGCTTGTCCCCAAACTCCACAGCTGCCAGAGATAGACTGTTTTCATTTGTGGGAACACTCATTGTCTACTCAGATATTGGATAGACGTAGGGTCTAGCTGATCATGGGGATTTAATCTGCAGCTTGTACAGCTCATGGAAAGACTTCCAATTCTCTTTCTTAGTCACCCCATCCCTGGGGTTCAGCTTTGGTTTGATCCCCACCTCTGCCTGTGGTCCACCCACAGGAGTCTGGTCTTGAGGATACCTTGGAGCTCATGGGTCTACCCCAGTGAGGAGGACCGGGTGCAGAGGTGGTATGACTGCCTGGATGGCAGGAGCCCTCGTGGCGCCAAATGTGCAGGGAAGCCAGTGACCATGGTCACAAGAGATATGGCCCTAGTGAAGGTCTTTTCTGGCACCTGGTGTAAGGTGCATGAGGCCAGGTTATTTTTGGTCCCTGGCAGCAGGCATGGGAGGGCCGGCCCTGAGAAGGCTTCTTTTATTGTCTATTGGCAGGTGTCAACATGAGGGGAGAGAGAGGCTACAATAGTGGCTCCTCCCTCTGCGTGTGACTGAGCAGTAGTGCCTGCTTCCATGGCAGTCCGGTCTTCCTCTCTAGGCATTCCCTGCTGTGGATTTCCTCCCTTCTGTCTCCTCAGTCTGTCTTCCCACAGCCAACACCAGTTCTTGCCCCAGGTCTGTTCTCCAATCCCCTTGCTCCAGCTCCCATCTCCCTTGCACACCTGTGAACACACATCCCAGTCTGGGGCACATAGGGCCACAGTAAGGGCTGTCTGTGTAGTTCTGACTCTGTTGCATCTGCCACAGATCAGCCACTTCACCCTCTTCCAACAGCCTCAAATGCTTCCGTTCCATCCCAATTGAGTTCCCTGTCAGAGAGGGGTTTCTCCGAACCCCGGAATCTCTCCTTTGCTTCAGCTCCCCAACTGCGGGTGCAGGTCCTGTCCCACTTCCTCTCCTCCTCCTTCTACCTTTTTTTTTATGTCATACCCAGTTATGCAAGGATCTTTATAGTCATTTCTGTTGTTCAATGTCTTCTGCTAGCATTCAGCCAGTGTTCTGTGAGAACTGTGGCATCTATAATTGTATTCCTGATGCATCTGTGGAGAGAGATGAACTCCACGTTCTCCTACTCCTCTGCCATCTTAACTCATCATCCTATTAACCATTCTTAAATGCTCTGATAATTACTTAAAAGGTTAGAAAAAATAATAGGTTTTGTTTTTCATCTTTCAAAGTACAGAGAAGGAAACAATATTTGTGGGAGGACATGCCAGGCTGTGGAGAGTGCTTCCAGCCAGGCACAGAAAGCAGCCACTCTCTTGGGACCGAGTAGGTGAAGACAAAATATAGAGCAAGTGTGGTGCTTTTGAACATATTTTGGAACTTTAATTTTCTGCATTAATCTACATAAGGAATTGATTTCAAATACAGCACAGGGGGACATGGCTGCATTTGATCTTAAAAGGGGCCAAATTTTGGGGGTCGATTTATGCTCCTGGCAATTTATTGCTTTAAAAAGTTGGCAGTGACTTGGGTCGGGAAATAAAAAGTGGGCCTTGGGGCAAATTTAATTGAAGAAAATGTGTGATGTATTTCAGAGGATTCTAAAAGTAACATCAAAAAGGTATTTTTAAAAGACACTGAGAGGTTGAATTGCCCAGATGGACAAATAGGTACAATAGCAACAGGCAGGTCTCCAGCAGGTGGAGGCAGTTCTGCCCCATCTTCTGATCCTCCTCACTGTGCCCATGCTTGTGATGGGCATCCTTCTGCATGGATGCCTGCTTGTGATAGTCATCCTTCTAGCAGAACAAAACAGAATACAGCAGCCAACATTATGTGTATCTTAGTTTCTTATGTCCTGTAAGGCACTTATTTGTCGAGGACCAAGAAATTTTGGCATTTTTTTTCTGCTTCTTGCAAGGATGAAAACTGTCTTCATTAATATCAAATTTATGCCCCAAGCTACAGTTCTCTTCTTTTTCTGTATATATAATCTCCTAGCACATCAACACTAAATCATAATGTCCTAATACACTTTCAAAAGCAACTCAACTCAATACACATACTTCCAACACTACAAACAACTCAATATAAGAAGCCATGACCAAATTCACATGTGCAAAGTTTACATACAAAAACAGTGAGTTACAACCACCACTTGCCTGACAGAGACTGTAAACTGATTCTGATTATAATATGCATAAGAGTTGGAAGTATCCAAATTTGAAAAAAAGTAAATGTGTATTGGACTATAAAGTGCCATGTGTGTGGATTCAGGGAGAAAGAGCTAATGTTAAAGGTGGTGAGTTTTCCACACTAATCTCAGGATTATAGAGGAACATACTGACCACGTTGCTTCCTTAGAGATTTGAACATCAAGACATAATCGCTCTGATTCTAAAACACTTGCAAATGTAAACAACAGATATACAAAGTCTATTTATTTACTAATCTTGTTACAAACAAACAAAAAAAGAAAACAAGAAAAACTGTCCATTAAAATAATTTAATATGGTTTTTTCCTCCAAATTAAGTGATTAATCACAAAACACTAGATAAATCATTCTTAATGTGTGTGAAAAGTATTCTTATATTTTCTATAATTTAAATCTAAAACTTATCTCAGTTCATTGAATTACTCAATTAAGTCAGCAAATTAACTTGAATTAGAGACTAATTGAAACAAAATCTGTCCAAAAAAGGTCAAGTAGTAAAATCGGGATGAGGTCATTTCCTCAAGAATTCCCATAATTCTTTATTACTCTTTGTTGAAGAGGATGATGTCATCACCACATGGACTGTCAGTCCACACAGCAGGCATCAAGGGCAGGGACAGCTGTGGGAGAAGACGTGGGAGGCAGACCTTTTTCCCCAATGGACCCCTGAAGGGTGCATCACTTTTTATTTTAAAAGAGTAAACCTTGAACCCATACTGTTGTGTCCTGCTCAACAGTTCACAGGATCATACCACACTATACGTGTTACGGCTCACAAATGCACAGCAAATACAGCTCAAGTTTAGAGATTATAATCTTAACACCACAGATATTCAGTCAGCAGGAGAGAAATACCACTTTTGAAAGTAAATATTGCTTTCAAAACATTGATTTTAATTTTATTGTTATAGTATAAAAACAAGCAAAAACAAATGTAGGTCAACTTGATAGATGATTGTGTTTCTCAGTATTCTTTTTCTGTAAATGGGCTCTAAGAGTTCTCTATGTGTGATAATTAGATGTATGAAATGCACATCACCATAATAAATAAAGAAGTTTGGCATTATATTCATTATATTCATAAAAATGGTACATTTTATAAGGCATAAATTGTTATTGGATAATACTCCATAAAACTATTAATCATTAGGAGCTATCTGTTTTAACTTTCTTCCACACTTTATATGAAAAAGTCAAGCAAAATGTGAGCATTTTTAGTCAAGTTAAAAATGTAATGGTTCACAAAAAATGAAGAATTTAAAATAACAGCAGCCTCGTGAAGCATTCCATCTAGAGCAAAGATTATTTATTTGAGCAGTTCACAATTAGTTGTGATTTTTTTATGAGCAAGTCATAATTAGTTGCCACATCTGTAAAATAGAAGTTTTATATACTGTGATTTCCAAGATTAGTCTCAGCTTAAGCATTCTGTGATTCTAAAAATTCAAGGGGGTACAATAATTTGCTAGTGAGACATGGTTTATTTCAATATGAATAATAGGTGGTTTTGTTGTTTAAAAACCTTCCTATAAATTATGAAATTAAATACCACACAAAAATTAGACACCATAAAATATTCTTGTTTCAGTAGTCATCATTATGAATCAAGTGTAAACTACTACTGTAATATTCAGCATAACATCACTCACACCATCACTTGGAGAGCTATCAGGACTTGAACCACTAACACAACTTGCTCAGAGATATAGAGCTACATTTTATTGAGAAGAAGATACTGAGTCTATCACGAGCTTTCTCATATCTAAAGAATAGACAAGCATTATTCTGAGAAAATGTATCAAGTTATATAATATTTAAATATATGATTTAAAGAAGGAAACTGTACTCTGTCTAGACTCTAAAGGTTTAATTAACCAAGGCCCTTAAAAAAGACACAATACTCCATCATATTTCTACCATATTTCATTACTAAGTAAAACTTTTCATGTACATTTCTATGACAGCCCAATTTAATATTTTAAAACATAATTATAAAGTAAATTTCGTAAAATTTAAATTATAAATATATATCTATTGAATGTACCTATCTTGCAATAGTGTAAGTCTAGCTCAAAATAAACACAAAAACCAAAAACGTGTATGCCCAAAAAACCTCATCTGAAAGATAAATTTTATGGTTTGATGTGCTGTAACAGCTTATTCTGTTTGAAATAATTATAAACACAACCTTCTACTTAATTGTATTTACTAAACTTTATCATATTAGAAGACAATTGGTAAACTACAGCATTTATTTCTGTAATCTTTATTATTAGGATAATTATATGGTCTTTGCTTCAGATACACACTTCAGAAAGTTAATTACCAGCTTAAATCTTTGAGTTTCTTTTTTTTTTTTTTTGGCTTAGGTAATTTACTTGAAAAAAAATTTAAAAAGAAACTGCTTTCAACCATTGAAAGTTATAAATATAAGTAATGAAACCATGCTATTGAAATGTTATATTTTATAATCATGATTCTGCTGATAAAAATATCACATGATGACAAAGTGTCTAGTGAAAAAGTATTTTTTAAGAAAATACTATCATGATCATTATATAAATGGACTCTGAATATAGAAGACTAGAGATTACAATCCAAGGGTCTAGTAAAGACTATATTACCTTCCTAATGCTGTATATTGAGAGTAGCATTAATTCTACTCCCTTTTGTAATAAGAATATGCATTTTAACATGAACCAAAACATTATTGAGTGTGCATATTTGAAAAATCAAATTGTTGAATTATTTACATATTAAATAAATGATTAAAATATCTAGTTATGCTTCCCATATTCACAGAATAAAAATACAGCAATCAGTTGAAAATTATTGTAATTTCAAAGAGTTTTCCTTCTTCTATATCAGTCTCATATATTTGTATATATTAATAAAATGAAGCTTTATATATTTATTTCATGAAAGACAATGAATAAAACATCAAGCCTTATTTTTATCAATTCTTTCTTAATTTATGAGAACAAAGCATATATTACAGTACCTTTGGATACTGTTTGACAGGAATCAATACCCTTTCTGAGAGCTTTATGTTTTTGTTGCTGATGACATCAAGGTATTTCTTTTCTTCATCTTCCTTTTTTCCATCAGAACCTTGAAATTTTTCAATTTCTGAAAAAAATTCACAAGAGAAACATTAAATAAAATGAGAGGTCATCATAAATACACTGACTTTTTTTCATCACTCCACTTCTTAAATATGATTTTGAAGAACCTTGATAAAAGGACTGAAAGCTATGCTACTGTACTGTCTGTACAATGATCTATATCAACTAAAACCAAAAAGCAATGACTGAAGATACAACTGTCTTCTGTGAAACAAAGGGTGCATTTAATTAACTTTTAACATCTTCAAACAAAATTTGAGAAAGAATATTCCCTTTAATTATTTAAAATATCTAAGCAACATAAGTTTCCTAGGAGCAATGAATAGAACAAATATATTTTAATGTTAAATGTTTTGTTTTTATTCAGAATTGTTCCTAAGGAAAAATAATTGAAAATAGAAATCATCCATTATCTAAAACAGGGTAGTAGAGATAAAGAATATGCTATTTTATATTCTAACAAACTTAAATCCAGTTAAAAAGGGGAGTCACAGAAAAGTCACATAAAGGATTAAATCTGTAAATGCTATCATTCATATTCATCAACATGAAATTACCTATATAGATGTTTAAGAGGAAATACTAATTTAGCCTTATGAGAATCTTCCCAAAATGAATATTTTTTATTTATTTATTAATTTTTGTCTGCATTGGGTCTTTGTTGCTGTGCGCGGGCTTTCTCTAGTTGTGGCAAATGGGGGTTACTCTTCATTGTGGTGCACGGGCTTCTCTTGTTGCAGAGCATGGGCTCTAGGTGCACAGGCTTCAGTAGTTGTGGCATACAGGCTCAGTAGTTGTGGATTGTGGGCTCTAGAGTGCAGCCTCAGTAGTTCTGGTGCATGGGCTTAGTTGCTCTGTGGCATGTGGGGTCTTCCCAGATGAGGGCTCGAACCCATGTCCCCTGCATTGGCAGGCAGATTCTTAACCACTGTGCCACCAGGGAAGCCCTGAATATTTTTAAAGCAAATGTACACTATTTATCCTTCCTTCCTTTTTAAAATTAATTTATTTGCCACAGAAATGCAAAGGTTCATAAGAGACTGCTACAAGCAACTATAGGCTAATAAAATGGACAACCTGGAAGAAATGGACAAATTCTTAGAAAGGTACAATCTCCCAAGACTGAATCAGGAAGAAATAGAAAAAATGAAAAGAAATTGAATTTGTGATTAAAAACTCTCAACAAACAAAAGTCCAGGACCAGATTGCTTCACAGGTGAAGTCTATCGAATATTGAGAGAAGAGCTAACACCCATCCTTCTGAAAGTATTCCAAAAAAACTGCAGAGGAAGGAACACTCCCAAGCTCCATCACCTTGGTACCAAAACCAGACAAAGATACCACAAAAAAAGAAAATTATAGGCCAATATTACTGATGAACATGAAAATTCCTCAACAAAATATTAGCAATCTGAATCCAACAAAACATTAAAAGGATCATACACTATGATCAAGTGTGATTTATCCTGGGGATGTGAGAATTTTTCAGTATCCACAAATCAATCAGTGTGATACACCACATCAACAAGCTGAAGAATGAAAACGATATGATCATTTCAACAGATGCAGATAAGACTTTTGAAAAAATTCAACACCCATTTATGATAAAAGCTCTCCAGAAAGTTATAGAGGGAACATACCTCAACATAATAAAGGCCATATATGACAAGCCTATAGCTAACATCATACTCAGTGGTGAAAAGCTGAAAGCAGTTCTTCTAGGATCAGGAACAAGACAAGGATGTCCACTCTTGCCACTTTTATTCAACATAGTCTTGGAAATCCTAACCATGGAAATAATAGAAGAAAAAGAAATAAAAAGAATCCAAATTGGAAAAGACGAAGTGAAACTGTCACTGTTTGCAGATGACATGATACTATACATAGAAAATCCTAAAGATGCTGCCAGAAAACTACTAGAACTCATCAATTAATTCAGTAAAGTTACAGGATACAAAATTAATACACAGAAATATTTTGCACTTCTATACACTAGCAATGAAAGATCAAAAAGTGAAATTCAAGAAACAATTCCATTTACCATCTAATCAAAAACAAAATGTACTTAGGAATAAACCTACCTAATGAGACAAAAGACTTGTACTCCAAAAACTATAAGATGCTGATGAAAGAAATAAAAGACAACACAAACAGATGAAAAGATATACCATGTTCTTGGATTGGAAGAATCAATATTGTCAAAATGAATATAGTAGCCAAGGCAATGTACAGATTCAATGCAATCCCTATTGGTTTATCCTTGTCACTCTGTCATAGATATAAATTAAATTTGTCTGACATTATTTGCTCTCTACAAAACTACCACTTAGGCTTTTTTAGACATTTGAAATTTGATCACTTGATGATTAATTCCAACAACTTTTCCATGAAGAAATGGAGCTGGATGAAATACCATTTCCATTGCTTTTTCTGTTAATTTCTATACTTTCCTTTAAAAATTTCTTTTCTTTTTTTTCTTTTAATTGGGGTATAGTTGCTTGACAATATTTTGTTAGTTTCTGCTGTATAATGAAGTGAATCAGCTATGTGCATACATATATCCCCTCCTTTTTGGATTTCCTTCCCATTTAGGTCACCACAGAACATAGAGTAGAGTTCAATTCTATACAGCATTGTTCTCATTAGTTATCTATTTTATACATAGTAGTGTATATATGTCAATCCCAATCCCCCAAGGCATCCCATCCCCCTTTCCCCCTTTGGAATCTAAACGTTTGTTCTTTATGTCTGTGTCTCTATTTCTGCTTTGTAAACATGTTCATCTGTGCCATTTTTCTAGATTCCACATATATGCATTAATATACAATATTTGTCTTTTTGTGTCTGACTTACTTCACTCTGTATGACAGTCTCTAGGTCCATCCACATCTCTACAAATGACCCAATTCTCTTCATTTTATGACCCAATCCTCTTCCTTTTAATGGCTGAGTAATTTTTCATTGTGTATATGTACCACATCTTCTTTATCCATTCATCTGTCGATGGACATTTAAGTTGCTTCCATATCCTACTGCAAATAGTGCTGCAATGAGCACTGGGGTGCATGTGTCTTTTTGAATTATAGTTTTCTCAGGGTATATGCCCAGTAGTGGGATTACTGGGTCATATGGTAGTTCTATTTTTAGTTTTTTAAGGAACCTCCATACTGTTCTCCATATTGGCTATATCAATTTACATTCCCACCAACAGTGCAAGAGGGTTCCCTTTTCTCCACATCCTCTCCAGTATTTATTGTTTGTGGATATTTTGATGATGGCCATTCTGACCAGTGTGAAGCCATTGTAGTTCTGATTTGCATTTCTCTAATAATTAATGATGTTGAGCATCTTTTCACGTGCCTCTTGGTCATCTTTATGTTTTCCTTAAAAAAATTTTATATTTATTTTGTTCTTTTGATAGTTTCAGGGAATTATCTTGTCTTCCTTGATGTATCTATTAATATGACTAATAGATCAGTCGTTCCACTTCTCATCTGTATAGTCACAAAGTGGTATATACCAAACTTGCCTGGTTTTAAAACCATGGAAAATAAGGCATACACACTTTTCCTTCTGTAAATTTAAAAATTACTTTAAGTTTTTAAAGTAATTCTTTTTTACTTCATAATTAATGCATATTCATTGTGGAATGTTCAGACAATATAGATATCCATAAAAATGGAAAGGCACTGATTATCATCCAGGAATAACTGATCAGTTTTTTATAGAGATGTTGAGTCTTTTTATATAGTTACTTTTTTATACAGTGTCTATTTAAATTTGGCTTCCATATTATTCGAAAAACATAATACATAAAGGAAAGTTTAATTTTGTTAAAAAATGTTGAACTACAAAGATTTTAATATTTTTGTTTTTCTTTCACCATTTATGTATTAAGATATAGATAGATACTTAGATAGGTAGATAGATTCAAGGATTTATTTTAGCATTCATTAACTTATTTTTAGTGGCTATCACCACAGTACACCATAGGATTATGTGGAGATTACAACAGAGTTAAATGTTGGTACGCCTGTATGCACCTTGCACAACTTCGCTCATTGGTTTAAGTCAGATGGAAGGTACAGTAAGAAGGTATTCTATTTATTATGGTAAAAACTGCATAACATTATTTATCATTTTAATCATTTTTAAGTGTATAGCTCAGTAGTGATAAACACATTCACATTATTGTGCAACAGATCTCCATAATTTCTTCATCTTACAAAACTAAAACTCTAGACAATTCATTAAGAAGACATTATATATATATATATATATATATATATATATATATATATATATATATATACCTAAAAAGGAGCACCAAAATATATAAACAATTATTAACAGACATAAAGGAAGAAATTGACAGCAACACAATAATAGTAAGGAAATTTAACACTCCACTTACATCAACGGATAGATTATCCAGACAGAAAGTCAACAAGGAAAGAGTGACCTTAGATGAAACATTAGACCACATGGATTTTATAGATTTGTACAACACATTCCATCCAAGTACAGCAGAATACACACTCTTGTCAAGGACACATGAAACTTTCTCAAGGATAGACCATATTCTGGGACTCAAAACAAGTCTCAGTAAATTAAAGAGGACTGAAATCAGATCAAACTTGTTTTCCAATGAAAATGCTATGAAAGTACAATTCAACTACAAGAAGAAAACTGGAAAAATCACAAATATGTGGAGACTGAACAACATGCTACTGTACAACTACTGGGTCAATGAAGAAATCAAAGGAGAAATTAAAAAGTACCTGGAGACAAATGAAAATGAAAATGTGATATACCAAAAATCTATGAAATACAGAAAAGGTGTACTAAGAGGAAAATTCACAGCAATACAGACCTACCTCAAAAAACAAGAAAAAGCTCAAATAAACAATCTTTACACTTAAAGGAAATAAAAAAAAGAAGAGCATATGAAAAGATGTTCAACATCACTAATTATTAGAGAAATGAAAATCAAAACTACAGTGAAGTATCACCTCACACAGGTCAGAATGACCATCATCAAAAAATCACCATCTGCATTGACGACCATCTGCATTGACCACCTTTCACCTTTTCAGACATTGAGCCCAAACTACCCTTCTGAGTTCTCAAACTTCTGACTTGACATTTCCACCCTAAAATTTCCAAGACACTTGAAACTGTAACTGAATTCACCTTAACTCTAAAGCCTATTCTTTCTGGTCACCTGAGAACAAGAACATGGATCTTAGCCATTATCCATGAGCTGCTGCCTAGCTCTCCTCACTGTGCAGGCAAGAGTCACAGAGTCCCCTTGGTCCCACTGGGGCCCCTCAACCCCAGCCTCCACTCAGGGGCTCTCCACTACGCCAGACCCTTTCCATCCGCTTCCACCTGTGGCAGCAGACTTTAAATTAGTTTCCTTGAAGACCATGCATTACTTATCTTTCACATCCTGGCTAGCTTTTTAAAACACAGATCTGAGCATTACACATTCCCCTTTTGTATAGCAGTATGGTACTTTTGTCGTGTTTATTCCCTGGCTCTACTGAGCATTCAGATTTTCTTTGTTGGATGAATGAGTGTCACTGCACTGACAAGTACCTGCTTCTCGCTGCCTGAAGGTTAAATTCTTAATTTTTTTCTTGTCACTAGTAATCAATCAGCCATTCCTTTTCTCGTCTCTGGCCACAGTCTAGTGTTGTCTCACACAGTGTTGCATCCTTGCTCAGACCCTAAGCAGACTCGTCCTTAGCATGCTTCCAAAGTCCTTAGTTTGCCACTCCTGATCCCTCCCGTGTCCTCTGATTGGTGAAGGGCTACTCTCCTGTCTGTAAAAGCTTGAACATTCATCTTGTATGACTATCTCATCCTGGGTCTCCCTTAACACTTTGTACTTTTTAAATACAGCACTTTTAATCACTTTGTACTGTTCTATTTACAACTGTTTTCCACCATTAAACTGTGACCTCCTTGAGGCCAGGGACCATATCACATTTATTATTATTTTTTACTCCCAGCACCCATTACAATAAATGATCAACTATAAACTCAAAATCGAACTACTCATCAGACTGTCCAAATAAGTTTTTTCTAGAAAAAGTGTCTCGGTATTTAAGTCAAAAACTTCATACAATATATGTGACTGTCAATACAATGATTTTTAGATCATTGCTTACATGGGAAAACTCTTATTTATTTCCAAAAACACAACATTTTAACATTCATATTTATTTCCACAAAATGCAATACAATAATTTTTATAATCTGGAGTCGTTTTAATCTCATGTTTGAATGTACATTTTTGAAAGCCTAAGGGAAAAGGGACTGATATCTAAAAGGGAGGATGAGCATTCAAAACAACTACTTTTTACACCCTTATTGTTTAGTAAACATTAAGTGATATTTTAAGCACTTTACAACCAAACATGATCTCGTTACTATATGTTGCTGTTTAGCTATAATTTTAGTTGTAGTTTAGAAAGTTGGCTGAAACTTTTGAGTTGACATGTAATGCATATAATTTTTCCTATAAAATATTGAAAAAAAAGCCCTCAAAATGGTCTGTTTTACTCAATATATTTGATTTTTTCCAGTGAATTACTAATGTTACATGGGAGCAGTCTGAAGTCCTTAATAATTTACTTCTTATTTTCTCATATTCATATTCAACTATATTTCTAAAGCATGAGTAGAACGTATGTCCTATGTTTGTGGGAAAAAATGAGAGACTTTACTCTTGCCAAAGGTATCTTGGGATACACCATCTTAATAAAAAGAAAACAACACATTTAAAATCAGCTGCTCAAGCTGCACTGTTTGGTTCAAATTAAAATACGTTTTCTGAGCCTACTTTTACTGTGATAGTTATCTAAATCAGAATATATTCACTATTTTGACTAATTTTACAGAAATACTACATCCAGGTGTGCTTAAATTGGTTTTCATTTATTTTCAAGATGTTTAAAAGCCTAATTACATCAGGCACTCCTTGTGTTTAATTTTCCTGAATTGAATAAAGGTGGGTTATTATTCACTGGAGTTAAAAATTCCTACATGTCAACAGAAAAAAAGCATTTAAATAGAACTGAGTATGACCTGCTTCACATTCATGTGCTCCAGGGCACAGTTTCTTCATCCAATACTTTCATCACTTAGCAAATGTTACAGAGAGTGTCTTACTGTGTGTAAGTCCCTGGGAGGGAGAAGAAGTAATACTCTGTGCTCAAGTGCTAACTATCCAGTGGCTTATAATTCCAAATATCACAGTGAATAGTTTATTTTATTGTTGTTCATACCATTCCTAATATCTTACATATATATTTCAATAAGCCTTACTTATGTAAACCAAAGTCACAAGTTTATTAAATACATCTGCAGTATTTATGAATGGCACAAATAATATACTGGGAAGCCATCTTCCTTAGGAGCATTGATCTTGATGAATAATATATGCAAATGGTACCCAATTATGACACTGGTATATAGAAGAAATTCCAAGATTCCATATATGCATATATATATATATGTATATGCATGTATATATATATATATATATATATGTGTATATATATATATATATATATATATATACATATATATATAAACCCCTACCTTGTTGGATTGTTTTGAAATTAGCTAGGATATAATTTATGGGCTTGGTGTTTGTAGTGATTTGCAATCTTTAGAAAAAATTTACCAACTTTTTCCCTTTACCCCAGTCATCTTTTCCCAACTAATAAAGAGGGAAGCTCCTATAATGAATCAAGGGCAAATAATCAAGGGCTATATTAGAAAATAAAATTTCTACAGTAGTTAAAGATGATTTTTTTTTAGCTTCTTGGATCCATTCTACTTTCTATTTGTTCTTCCTATTCCTCTTTTTAGTTATCCCCATGTAGCTCTGATAAAACAGACTGGCCATATATTATGAAGGGCCTCTGATCACCATGGCATGGTGCTGAACAAATGCACACAAAGGCCTGTCTCTTTAGATGCAGTGAGAAAAGTTTTTTTCTTTCAGTTTGCCTTCCTCTGCCTCTCCTTGCCAATAAAGCAGTAAATCCTTGAGGAATGAAACCATCCGTGGACCTAAGAGAAAGGGGCCAGTGTCTGGTTGCTACTCAGCCTGAATTTCATCTTAAGGTAGGCTTGATTCCATAGGTCTCACAAACCGCATAGCTTGTCATGATAAATTATAGAATTATATCTCTATGGACTTGTCTCTTCTGAACTTTCCACACAAATGGAATCATACACTGTGTGGCCTGTTATGCCTCGCTTGTTTCACTTAGCATATCATTCTTGAGGTTCATTCATGTTGTAGCATGTATTGGTACTTCATTCCTTTTTACGGCCAAATTATATTCTACTGTATGTATACATCTTTTTTTTTTTTTTTTTACCTACTCATCAGCTGATGGGAATTTAGGTTGTTTCTACATTTTTGATAAAATACCTAGTGTTGTTTTGAGCATTTGTGTACCAGTTTTTGTGTGGATATATGTTTTTAGTTCTCTTGAATAGATTCCTAGGTATGGGATTAACTCAGTCATACAGTTTCTATAGCTTAACATTCTGAACGATCGCCAAACTGCTTTACAAAGTTACTGTATCATATTAAAATCCAACACTTGTTATTGTCTCTCTTATTTTAGCCATTTTAGTGTGTATGAAGTTGTATCTCATTCTGACTTTGATTTGCACTTTTAATAACTAACAATGTTGACATCTTTTAATGTGATTACTGGTAATTTGCATATATTCTATGGAGAAATGTATACTCTAATCCGTTGCCTATTTTTAATTAAATTAATAGTCTTTTCATTTTGAGTTGTAAGATTTCCTTACATTCTTGGATACAAGTCCCTTATCACACAGTAATTTGAAAATATTTTCTCCTATTCTGTGTGTTTTCTTTTAATTTCCTTGATGGTATCATTTGTACCACAGAAGCTTTAATTTTTATGTAGTCCAATTTTTCTCTCCCTTTTTTGGTCACCTAACTTTTATGTCATATCTAAGAAACGATTGCCTAACTCATGGTCAAAAAGATTTATTCCCATAGAATTTTATAATTTCAGTTCTTACATTTAGGTCTCTGATCTATGTTGAATTAATTTTCTGTATATGGTGTGAGGTAGGGGTCCAACTTCATTTTGCTGCATGTAGATATCCACTTGCCCCACCACCATTTATCAAAAGGACTATTGTTCCACACTGAATGTTCTTGGCACCCTTCTTAAGAATCTATAGTGTGAAGATCTATTTCTGCATTTTCAAATCTATTCTATTGATTTATCTGTCTATCCTTATGTCAATACCACACTGTCAATACTATGCTGTCTTGATTATGTCAGTTTGTAGTAAACTTTGAAATCAGGAAGTATGTGTTTTCCAAATTTGTACATCTTTTTCATGACTATTTTGGCTATTTATGTCTCTTGGATTACCATATGAATTTTTGGATTAGTTTGTCAGTGTATGAAAGAAAACAGCTGGAATTTTGATAGGAATTGCAAAGAATTTGTATGTCAATCAAGGAATTTTGTCATCTTAATAATATTTAGTCTTTCAAATCACAGACATTGAATGCATTTCCCTTTGTTTAGGTCTCCTTTAATGTCTTTCAGGAATGCTTTGTAATTTCATACATTCCTTATACTTCTTTTGTTAAACTCAATCCTAAATAATTTATTCTTTTTGATGCTACTGTAAATGGAATTATTTTCTTAATTTCATTTTGGATCATTCATCTCTGAAACAGAAATACAATTTATTTTTGTATAATCTTGTGTCCTGTAACCTTGCTGTATCTTTTTTATTAGTTCTAATATTTTCATGTACATGCCTCAGGATTTTCTACATCAATTACATTTTGATATTTACATTCTCTTACCAATCTTTGTTTCCGACTACAAATTCTTTAGAAGAGAGTATCACTACGTTATTCTTCCAAATCAGTAACGTTTTTAATAAAACAAATTTAAGAAAGAAGACTGAATCAGAAATTTCTTAGTCACCAAACAAAAGTTCTCCCCTAGAAAAATAAATATATTTTGTTATAGAACACAGATTATATTTTTATCCTAGTAAAATTGAAATTATTATTGTGAAATAATGACAGCAATCTGAAAATCTTTTCTGAGCTAAAGAAAGAAAATAAGTCCTTGGGCAATGGATAGTCAATAAATCTTCACTGAATGAATATAAAAATGAATGGCATGTATAAAAATATATGAAGTGTGTGCAGTCCAACTAAGAAAACTCCATGAATTCTCATCCCCAGAGGAAAGTCTTAGTACAGAAAAGGGTGCCTGAGCACTGATTCCCTGGTTTAGGCTGGACAGTAGAGCCACTTAGCTCTATTTCATATGAACAAATTGGGGGGGGGGGAGAACAGGACTGAACATTAGAAATTATTTTTAATTTAAATTAATGAAATAATTGGGAACAATGTTTTGCATGTTGTTAAGCTGACTGTGTCTAAAAATATTAAAACAGAGATCGAATAAGCATCTGTCATGGATTCTACAAAGTGATCTTCCATTCTAGGTAGGGGAGTGGACCAAGTGACCTCAAAGCTCCATGTAGGATCTATAATTATATAAATAAAAAGAACTCAAGTCTTTAATAAAAAGTGAATATTGTTTTCATAAAATGAAACTTGGAACGTCTGTCTAGACCAACTCTTACCATTTGCAGGGCCTGTAGTAATTGTGCAAATAGGAGCTCTTATACCATAAGGTTAAATATTTAAAAGTTATAAACCAAGTTAACAAAGTGTTAAATAAAACAAGTTCTATTCTTCTACAATGACAAATAGCCTTCCAACTTAATATTGGTATTAGTATTCATTAGTTCCTAATCAGCAGACTTACACTTAGGTGAAAGACCTGATGGAATTTAGATGTCTCAGACTCCTTCAAGTTCTGTGCGAGAACAGATGGCATGGGAAGAGCCAGGTTACTCTCAGCTCTATCCAGTACCACAAGGTGAAGCCCACATCTGTGTGGACATCCATCCCACACGATCAAATTGCACAGAGCCATATATTAGAATTCTTTAGGTCTGGGGTGGGCACATCTGTGTTATGGTCTGTCCTTAGAAAGATGGACACTCGGGCTTTCCTGGTGGCACAGTGGTTGAGAGGCCGCCTGCTGGTGCAGGGGACACGAGTTCGTGCCCTGGTCCGGGAGGATCCCACATGCCGTGGAGCGGCTAGGCCCGTGAGCCATGGCCACTGAGCCTGCATGTCCGGAGCCTGTGCTCCACAATGGGAGAGGCCACAACAGTGAGAGGCCCGCGTACCGCTAAAAAAAAAAAAAAAAAAAAAAGAAAGATGGACACTCAGCCCACACCAGCAAGCTCCACCATACATCCCCTGCACACATTTTTTAGGCTCAAGGTATGCACCCCTGTAGTGTGGTATGTCTATGGGAAGAGAGACAACCAGCCCACACTACCAAGCTCCAGCCATACATCCCCTGAATGTAGCCATTCCTTGGAAACCTTCAGGCTAGATGTTCATACACTAGCAATGAGGTCTGCCCTCAGGAAGATAGTCCCAAGAAATATATTTAAATAGGCCCTAGAACTGGGTATGGGGTCAAATGGGCAGGGATTTGGGTGTTTCAGGTGTGTCTAGAATATGTTCTAGAAAATGGGTGTGGGGGCATCAACTCTACATGGGCACAACAATTTTGCCCTATGAGGCTCCTTGCCACAGGGGGAGGTACAGCCAGAGGAGAACCACAGGGGGCTTTCACAGAGCAAAGTGCTCAGAGCATGGCCCCTCTGGCCCAGGGTTAATTAGGATGGAACCATGTTGGTCATTCTATAATCTACTTTGTCCTCTTGCATTTTACCAAGCAGGATAAAAATCACAATGACAAAAGAATGTGTACAATAATTAGAGCTACTACTTAAGCTTCTAATATTATGAGAAAAATTCAGAACAAAGATTCAGAATATGAAAATTTCAATCAAAAATAAGTTATTAGATGATAATAAATGAATTTGTCATATACAGGTAATTTCAAGATCCCTTGGATATGTAAGCTAACTTAACAGTCTTATGTTTTCCATAAAATGCCATCACAATCTGAGGCAAATGTGATAAATATATATATACCATAATGTCAAATTACAACTTATACACTCTATTGTGAACATAGATCAAACAGTATTTCTAAAAACCTGTATTTTCCTGTGGTACAATCAAATCAGCATGAATTCTAACTGGTATCATATACAATACATGTCCAATCATTTAGAGGAACTGTTCCTTAAGATTACTCTGAGAACACTGCTTCTAAGAAAATGGGTCCAGAAGGAGTTTACTATTATAGTAAGACATGTATAGCCAATTCGACTATTTATCACACGAAGCATTAAAAATGAGCTTTCTTGAGCCCCATCTTTCAGACTAATAAACTTGAAAGCAGAGCAGAAATAGAGACACAGATGTAGAGAACAAACATATGGACACCAAGGGGGGAAAGTAGCAGGGTGGTGGTGGTGGTGTGATGAATTGGGAGATTGGGATTGACATATAGGCACTAATATGTATAAAATGGATAACTAATAAGAACCTGCTGTATAAATAAATAAATAAATAAAATTCAAAAAAAAAAAAAAAAAGAAAGAAAAGAAAGTGCTCCAGTGTGTCTAGTAAGGAAAAAGTACATGAATTTATAAATACAGATTTTAGAGTAGAGATAAAACTTCTAAAGCTTATATAAACAGATGAAAGAAGTTTATACAAAAGTAGAAGAGAAAAGGTATAATTAAAATGTGGCAGATGTGGCAGACTTTTGAAAGACATTTTGAAAGTTGTAAGAAAGGGTTGTGAATGTTAAGATGTTTAGAACAAAAGTGCGCAGTTCATATTAAAATGTCCAAGATACTTTAAGACATCACATAAATGGTGTCTAGCTAGTATAAATAATAGAACATAATGAACTATACGTAGAAAAAGTCATGCCTTTAACAAAACTGAATTAATTTGTGAATCAAACTTTCACTTTTGCTTTGGACAAATGGATTAGAAGAATAAAACATTTTATCCTATAACTTTAAAACACTAGTTACTATTATAAAGTCATTTGTGCTTTAACGCCTTTAGTGAAGAGAAGACTATTTCTATAAAAGTTCAGCAATGTTCAGCAATATCAATGTTCACACATTTCAAAGTTATGCACTTTCATAAAATTAAAGCCATAAATGTTTCAAGGATGTGTAATCTATCTTCTTGATTTTAGAAACTTTTTTTCTTATAGATATCCAAGAAGTCATCTTTAAATAACCCTTTGGGTCAAAAACTCTACATAAATGCACATGCAATAAGTATTTGTTATTTAAGATGTAGTTTTCCAGCAATATGTGAAAGTAACTTTACTTTAAAATAAATCCATACTAAGAAGTATAGGGCTTGTGTTTATTCCAATTATACACTTCACACTAGTACACGCATTCGATTATAGTTGGAAATACTATTATAATACAGTTACACCATTTCCCAAATATCAGTGAATAAGAATTTTGCCCTTAAATTTTCAGAAACTGTGTTCTTCAGATTCTCATACCAACTTTGACTAATAATTGACCACCCAGTTCAACTTCATAATCTGTGGGTACCTCAAAAGCATAGAAATGTGGCAACTCCCCTGATCTTTTATCTCTTTATCCCTTTATATCAAAGACATTACTCAGTCTTTTAAGTGTCCTTTCAAAATATTTTCAGGATACAAATATACATGCAAGTATATTCAAGTATGATATATCCATATTCAAGTATGAGATAAGAAGCATTATGCTACATAATACAATCACAGATACATAGATATAGATATATGATTGATACACAGACACATAATAGAGAGAGAGAGATGGATGGATGGATGGATGGATGGATGGACGGACAGATGACATTGTTCCCCTACTGACTTCCTGTCCTTACTTCATATGTAGACACATTGCTCTTGGTCTGTCTTCTCCACATCCAGACATGCAAGACAATGTGTTGGCATATGCACCATTTAACAAGTCAAGGCTATAAACTTCCACCTAATAATATTTAACTATGTATCCAACTACCCACACATACATAAAACATCTATACTATATATGTAATAAATATGTTATCAGTAGAAAAAGAATAACATACAAGTAAGCAAAGAGCAGAATGGAAAAAGATTAAATAATCCCACAGTTGCTACTGTCAAACTTTTATCTATGCATCCACATTTCAAACAAGATTTTGTATATTCAACAAACATTGATTATCTATTATGTGACAGACATTGTTCAAGGTGATTGGGACATATCAGTGAATAAAAACAATTAAAGGACTCTGTAAGCCATACTATAAATTTAGAGTATCTAAATATATATATATAAACACATTAATAACAAAAATTTAGTTATTTTAAATGGTATAATTTGCTATACAGACATGTATCCCAATACATGTTGTAAATGTCTGTTTTATCCACCAAATCAAACTTACATGACTAGCAAGACTGCTGGCTCTGTCCTCTAAAGGAATGGGAGCGAGCATCCTTACATGACAAAATCCAATACCTATTTAGCCCTGAAGGGAGCAGGTAAATATTATACCAATTTATCTCACAACATGCTTGAAGCCAAACTGAAAATCCATGTGACAGTGGATTTTAAATTTGAACGAAGGTCTATATCAAATGAGAAGTACATATTACAAAACCCAGGGAAATTTAAAAGGAATCCACAAAACTATTGTTATCTAAACATTATCATATGAATTATGCTGTCTTTGACATCTGTCACACCAATTGATTATCACATGGCTAAACATAATGCCATCTCTATAGCCTGAGGAGCATTCCGTGCAAAGATTATTGTAAAAGATACTGGAGTTTCGACAGGAGGAAGTAGAAAAAGCAAAAAGTGTTTTCAACATCTCTCTCAGGGTAGGAAGAGCAAAAAGTGTTTTCAACATCTCTCACCCCTGCCACTCTCCTTTCCTGATATGTGAGAAAAAGTTAAAAAGGAAGATTTGAAGACAAGAATCAAAGACAGAGTAAGACAGAGGCAGATCATATATTTTGTGAAAGTGGATAAGCTTCATTTTTGGTGATTTACAGAGCATTCCTCAAAGTATGGTATAAGGCCTTGCACACCCCATATGTACATGGAATGCATGTACATATACACACACATTCACACACTCACTAACTACCACCGTACCATCAGATATTGAGAATACTACACAAAGTGCTATTTAGAGCTAATATCTCATAAGCAAGAAATACTGAAAATAGTTTGGCTTTTATTTATCTGTTAAGAAAAATTATTATCAAAGAACATCAGACCACCCACTTTATTGGGTGGAACAGTAGAAAATAGAGATGATATTCCTAATAATTCTCTGGTTTAATAATAAATTCCTGATAAACACTTAACAGGTGCTAGTCACTATAGAAAACTTAAAGCATATTATTTTACTATTCTTAAAATCATCAGTGAATAGATTATCTCTTTTCTAGAAATGTTATATTTCTTCACGTGCTTCCAATTAAGAAATATTCACAAGACAAATTACTTTTAACAGAGAAACATGAACAGGAATGGTTAACTTAACACTGATCCACAAACAACAACACAATCACTGATTTGTTTCAATGATTTTAAAGATGAGGTTAAGAAACTCTGCCAGAATTAGTCTCTAACATAAAGAAAGAGGAGAAAGTCAGGAACAGGTACAGGTCACCAAGCCACTGAACTTTTCTTAACAATACTCTAAAGCAGGGGTCCCCCTATCCCCAGTCCACAGACTGGTACCAGTCCTCGGCCTGTTAGGAACCAGGCCACACAGCAGGAGATGAGTGGTGGGAGAGCAAGCAAAACTTCATCTCCCACTCCCCATCACTCGCATTACCGCCCAAACCATTCCCCCACCTCCCCGGTCCATGGAAAAATTGTCTTCCATGAAACTGGTCCCTGGTGCCAAAAAGGTTGGGGACCACTACTCTCAAGTACTACCAAGTTCCATCTACAATGAATACTCAAAAAAAAAAAAAAAACTTGCAAATTTCAAACCCAACCTAAATTCTTTCTCTCTTTCTCTAAATACACATATGCACAAACACACACAGTTCTAAAAGATCCTCTTCAGTTTAACACTTATATTGGGGTAACTCCAAAAAATAAACTTATGTCATAAATTAAGCATCTGAATTCTTGTAAACATCAGTTAGTTGTTATCAAAACAGATAATGTGTATTCCTCATCAAATAAAATCATCCCGGAACATTAAATTATGTTAAAAGAAAATACTATATATTGTATTGGCCAAAAAGTGCCTTCGGTTTTTAAGTAAAAATAAAAGACACATTTTTCATTTTCACCAAGAACTTTATTGAACAGCATATTCACCCTTTTGTTCCACTAGCTTCTGCCATTTTTCAGGCAACTTCATAATTCCATCTTCCCAAAACTTTTTATCTTTTTGAGCAAAGAACTGTTCCAGTTGCCTTTTACAGTCTTCCAGGGAATTGAAATTCTTTCCATTAAGAGAATTTTGTAAAGACCTAAATAAATGGAAATTCGAAGGTGCAATGTCTGGTGAATATGGCAGATGCACCAGAATTTCCCAGCCAAGCTCTAACAGTTTTTGCTTGGTCATAAAGAAACATGCAGTCTTACGTTATTCTGATGGAAGATTACGCATTTTCTGTTGACTAATTCCAGGCGCTTTTCGTCTGTGCTGCTTTCAGTTGGTCTAACTGGGAGAAGTACTTGTTGGAATTAATTGTTTCGTTTTCCTGAAGGAACTCATAATAGAGGACTCCCTTCCAATCCCACCATATACACAGCATCACCTTCTTTGGATGAAGACTGGCCTTTGGTGTGGTTGGTGGTGGTTAATTTCGCTTGCCCCACGATCTCTTCCATTCCACATTATTGTACAGTATCCACTTTTCATCACCCGTCATAATTTGTTTGAAAAACGGAACGTTTTCATTACATTTAAGTAGAGAATCACATGCAGAAATATGGTCAAGAAGTTTTTTTTTTTTTCACGTAACTTATGTGGAACCCAAATATCAAAGCGATTCACATAACCAAGCTGGTGCAAATGATTTTCAATGCTTGATTTGTACATTTTGAGTATGTTGGCTATCTCTTGCATGGTATAACACTGACTATTCTCAATTAATGTCTCGATTTGATCACTATCAACTGTGGAGCATCGTTCAGCGAGAAATCTCCAGCACGAAACTTCACAAACCACTTTTGACATGTTTGATCAGTCACAGCACCTTCTCCATATACTGCACAAGCCCTTCTTGCATTTCAGTTGCATTTTTACCCTTCTTGAAATAATAAAGCATAATATGGTGAAAATGTTGTTTTTCTTCCATCTTCAACATTAAAATGACTACACAAAATTTCACCAATTTTGATAAGTCTCTTTTCATATGCTTGCTGATATGACAGTTGTCACATACTATCTAACAAAATTGTTTTGAATGAAGTTAAAAACAACTAAGTGCTACAAGAGCCATCTTACGGGAAAAAAAACGAACAAACTTTTTGGCCAACCCAATATATAAAATTATCAAGGGAAGAACTGGCCCTTGATAGAACAGATTTAATAGAATCATACAGAAAAAAGAAACCGGATTGTAATGATAATATTTCAGAGATGAAACGAGACTGGGAAATAATATCCTTTTTATAATAGAAAATAAATGCCTTAAACTTCTTATTCTACTGCATGTGTGTTTGTTTTCTTAAATAGGTTTTAGGCCAAGAGACACGAGTAATGATGAAACACTTTGGTATTTAATATAAGAATAAAATGTATTTAGAAAATAAGTATCAAGTGTGAGATCCTGTCCACAGCAAACTGGACAGCCTTGTTTTCTATCCCTTGCAGATCTTTCTCTCTGAAAGCTCAAATTCTGTTTCTTGCCTTTTGATGTTTCACTTGTTAACTTAGAGATTTGATTTATACTGCAGAAAATGCATCCATGGCAAAATTTCCTTGTGCAAAAAATACTACTGTTGGACTGTTGATATGCTTTATTTTTTTAACTCCACTATATGCATTTTATACCATTCCGCCACATGCAGAAAAGGATTGTATATCACATTAGAAGCATCACTCATGATTATAGAAATGCAGGTATGAAATTTTAATATATTATGGGATCTTTTCATACCAAATAGGATTGTGACCTCCAGCAACATCTCCCCAACAACGGTTCCACAAACAACTGAGCCTTATTATTTGAAATTAACAGCCCTTGCCGTGACTGTTTCCAATTTCATTCTGGCACTCCAGAAATCTGTAATAATATGACACTTCAGAGAATAAAACTTTCTGAAAATGGTAACTTAAGTAAATTATAAACCCATACAAATGTTGACTGGTGGTAACGGTTGGGTAAAGTCATACAGACCAGTCCTCCCTCAGGTAACAAAAAATTAACACTGAACATAGCAAAGAGAAGCAGCTAACTGAAGGCACTGAAAAAGGCACTGGAAATGGTAACATCATTTTCACTCACATTCCTTGAGCCAGAATTCATTCACAGGACTGCAGCTTATCTGAAAGGGAGATGCAGAAAGGTAGTTTTCTCTTTTTGTCTGAGTGCCCAGAAAGAGGAACCTGGCTGAGCAGCAAGTCTCTGTCACTCTCAGATTTCACCCACAGTAGCAAAATTTAGCTGGACAATAGGTACTGGTCACATATATACTTTCCTCCCACCCCTCACAAAACACAATAATCAATTTCCTCTTATTTTCATTCAGTTCCATTTCTTCCAAACTTGAAGGGCTTAAAGCTTTCATCACTTTTATCAACAACCCCCCAAATACTATTTTACCTTTAAATACCAAAAAACTTCAGAAAAGCTGACTTTCAAGTACTAGGATCATTGTACATAAAAACATCTACACTGCTACATAAAATATTCAATGACAATTTGGAATCATTCAACAAAATGTTGAACAATGTGATCAAGAATAAAGTTGAGGGCTTCCCTGGTGGCGCAGTGGTTGGGAGTCCGCCTGCTGATGCAGGGGACACGGGTTCGTGCCCCGGTTCAGGAGGGTCCCACATGCTGTGGAGCAGCTGGGCCCGTGAGCCATGGCTGCTGAGCCTGCGCGTCCGGAGCCTGTGCTCCGCAACGGGAGAGGCCACAGCAGTGAGAGGCCTGCATATCGCAAAAAAAAAAAAAAAAAAAAAAAAAGAATAAAGTTGAGTGATACTTCTCAATAAAACTACTGATATAATGATTTATTCTGTGGACTTTTAAAATCTCTCAACGTATCTAATCTGTTTTATCATAAAACCTAAAATTCTTTTGAAATACACAGAAATGTTTATATGTAATAAAAGCAGTAGATCATCTAAAGGTTAGGAAACTAAAAGGGCTGAAAACACACCCTAAGCATTTAAAATATATTTACTCAAAAAGTCTCTGGGAGACTGAAGTTCCATAAATTACTATAATGATGTAGTGCAATGATGGTGGTCTTGGGAAGCAAAGCAAAAGTAACATAACTAAGGCTTGATCTACTTTTTTCCAAGAATTTGAACATATTTCTTTTTCTTTGCTTTTTCTTATTCAGCACTTGCAGTCTTTCTCCCAGTGGAAGAAGAGGAGGTTTCAAGCAGAACAAAGAATATCTGAGTAGACTTAAAGCCTGGATCCCTAAGCTTGGTGGGATATAAGAAGCCTGAAGTCTGCACCTGGACACATTTGTCCAGACAGCTTTAGTTTTTAGTCCCTGGAGAGCCAAGTGCTATTATTAAAATCAGGGACGTAAAACCTGTGATAGTTGTTATAGGGGCTGAAATCAAGAGCAGGTGGACTAACAGACTATGGAAACTATATGTCCTGAAGGTCTTCATATCTTCTCAAAAAGAGATCATCTGCTTAAAAAAATATATAAGGTGTCAAAGAACAAAATTTGAGACTATGTTCTTGTTATCATCAACATCTCTCCTACACTGTTATTTATTCTGAACACGGAATCAATTCAAAAAGAATAATACATGTACTTAAATAATGCAGAAGAAAAAATGTTTCTATGCCTTTTTCAAAAGAGAGGTGAGACTCTCTCACAAACCTAACATCACATGCTAAATGATAGTGAGACTATTTTTGATCAATCAACCCTATACTCAAAGGAGCAGAAAAAAATAAAGCTTAAAAAAATAAAGGAGCCTTTAATAACTGGTTTCTGGTTTTTATATTCAGAGGATTTTTTAATTTTTTTCATGTCATGTCACATTATTCTCAATTAATATTTATGACTTAGAAGTAAAATTTTAATATATTTAAACATTTATCGTGCACTTACTAAATCCCAGATGCTGTGGTAGGCTCCGTGGATACACATATTAACAGTATTCAGTCTTTATTATTGAAGAGCTATTTCCAAACACATAATTGTAATACAATGTGGTAAATGTGATAAGAGGAATTAGTGAAGTACCAAGAGATCAGAGAACAAAAAATGAGCTAGAGTATTTGAATATAGGCTCATAAGTGAAATGACATTTAAGTTACATTTTCTAGAAGAGTGACCAACTGATGTCTTGATTAGACAGTTTGATTCTAAAAGAATGTGTCATATTGTCCAAAATATGTAACATGGAAATAAAACTTGCTTCCCATAATCATAAGGACTTATTTTTTAAAAGCCAAAGGAAAAAAATATAATAACATAGAAGCATAAAGTATCAAAATATAGAATCTGGAAAGTTTAAGTAAATGAAGTTTTAAAATGTATTACTGATTGGTATTGGGAGAGGGATTCTGCTTTTACAAATAGCAGACTGGATAACTTGAATCAATCCTCCTACCGGATTTAAGTCTTACAAAATCTTAAAAGTCTAACGAGAGAGAGAAGAATTTCTAGGCCCACATCCAACAGAAGGGTGAAATCTGAAGTGGTCGGTCTAGCATTTAGGTTTGATTTGGTCCTTGGGACATCTGCCAACACAGAAGAGACCACACAGGAACAAGGCTGATTGTCTCTTGAGCTACACGGACAAAATGTGGAATCAGGGTGGGTAAAGGGGAAAAGGAGTAACGGAACACTCAAAGAATGGGTGGAAGCCAGGACACTAGTCATCTGAGCAGTCCAGAAATACCTCAGGCCCTAAAATATGACTAACATGATTTATGAATCTCTAGTATCCTGAGCACCTGACAGAGAAAAGGAATATTTTCTTTGGAATAAGACATCATCATCCTAGAAAAATACTGATTTCTTCAAGTAATTTTTAAATAACAATGTCCAGCAACAAATAAAAGCATGTACACAGATAAAGACAATATGAACAGAACACAAACTACAGAAATAGGCACAGACTCATAAGAAGTACAGCAATGAAAATTATAAGAAATAGACAAATATTCAATATTTATGGAGATGAAATCTGGAACTAAAAAATTCAGACAAGAATTGGTAACATTTAAAAATTTCAAAGAGAATATTCAGAATATAAATATTCAATAATAAAATACAGAAGGAAGCATGAAGGAAAAAAAGAAAAAAATATATGAGAGTATAAGAGATATAAAAAGCAGAAGGAAGGGTTTAATATAAATTTAATTGAAGTACCAGTGAGAAAAGAGAAAATGAAGTAAAAGCAAAAAATGAAGAAATAATGGCTAAGAGGTTTCCAAAACAGATGATACACATCAACCCACACATTCAATATTACTATCAATCCCAAGAAAGATAAATAAAAATAAACTTATGTCTGATTATGTCAACATGAAGTAGCAAAATTAAAGATAAAGAGAGTATAGTATAAGTAATTAGAGAAAAAAAGATGTACTGGAGGGGAGCATGAGATAAACTGACAGATAAGTTCTCAAAAACAGCAATGCAGGCCAGCTCACAGTTGAATGATGTCTCCAAATATGTGAAGGAAAATAACTAGCAACCTATAATTCTATACCAAACAAAAACATATCTTCCAAAAATGAAGGTAACATAAAGACCAATCAGTCAAAACCAAACTGAGTATTTGCAAACACAAGCAACTGAAATATTGAGTATTCTTCAGAAGAAAAATGACCTCAGATGGAAGTACAAATGTGAAATGACAAAAAGCAGAGCAGCACAAATAGTAGTTACAGGGGGAAATCCAAATGACTCGTCATCTTTACAAAATGGTAACAAGGTTTTACTGGGGATTTTATATAAATATAAATAAGTATATGTAGACATGAATACACATATATAAACAGGCAATATATACACACACAAACACACATGTACACATCTATATACACTTATTTATATATACACATATGAAAAATACATGTGTGTACACATACATGAATAACTCATACAATAAAAGTGGCATATAAGCCCAGAGGGATAAATGGATTTGAAGTGTTCTAAGAAACTTATGTTCAAGAGAAGAGTGGAATTAGCAATTAACATTAGACTATGTTAATCATCTAACTTTAAAAATTATATATTGCAGTTTCTAGCGCAATGGAAGAACAGCATAAGAATATATAAGTTTCCAACACAGTAAAAAGGGAATAATAAAATAATCAAGGAAAATAATTCATGAAAAAATATAGTGACTTCTAAGAAGTAAGACATATAGAAAGCATTTAGATTATAATAGATTTCAAAGCAAATATATTGGTGATTACTTTTAATAGAAATGAAATTAAAGCTCTAATTTAAAGAAGATTTTTGGATTAGAAAGAAACAATTATTTGCTGTTTATTAAAAAACACAAATTAAGGAAACAGAACAGTGGAAATAAAGAGATGTATATATGAAGACATACTACACACACCCTAAAAGAAAAGAAAGCTGGAATAGCCTTGCTAATATCACAAAGGCACATAAGAAAAACTAGATTAAAAGTCACTTCATTGTGATGATAGGCTTAATCAGAAAGATAAAAAGTTCCTAAATTAATAAACACTTAATTGCATGACCTCAACATAGACAAAGCAAAAACTGATAGTGCTATATATAAGAGAAAACAGAAAAATCCACTATCACAGCTGCAGTTAAACTTGATTTATCTCAATAACTGACAGATCAATAAGAAAAAAAAAGGGGGGGATCAGTACTTTGAGCAAAATAGTTAGAAATTTAAATTTATGGGCATATAAACCGCTAATTTGTATTGATGTTGCTAAAAGAATATCCTATTCAACCAAACACTAAAAGTTCACAAATTTATAAAATTGACCCTTTACTGGGCTAAAAACTAATTTTTACAAATTTTAACAAATAGAAATAATACAGTGTGCAGTCTATTAATATAATTAAGTTAGAAACAAAATAATAAAATAACAAGAAATCCCTGCATATTTGGAAATTAAGGAATATACTTCATGAGCCGTTGACTAAAGATTTCACAATGGAGATTAGAAAACGTTTTTGACTGAATAATAAAAAATGTAAACTTTGAAACTGTGTGAGAGGTAGTAGAAATGGGTTTGCTTCTCATAACATTAGTACTTTGCAAATCTGCATGGTTGTGGTATGCATGCATGTGTGCATGCTCTTGTGTGGGTGTGTGCGTGTGTGTGTGTGAAGGGTGTAGGTATGCATGTGAATATGACTTTCTAAACATAACTCTTTCATCTGGTATTCACATGAAGAAATGGCTAAATATTCCCTAACATTGTTGAAAACAGTGTGTAGGACTCACTGAGAGACTGAATATCATTTTTCAACATGGCACCATTCTATGGATTTTAAAAATTATTTTGAAATACACAATTTTCTCCTTACATGCTGACATTAGAATTTATCCCTACATAATATTTAATCATGAGTCAGTCCAATCCATCTCTGAAATTACATATGAAGTTAAGAGTATAGTGTCTAAAGAAAAAGATTTTTGAAGTGTACAGTGTTTAGGAATGGAAGCATGGCTTAAGTTTTTACTGTTAGTGTCTAAAAATCAGTTATGTGCTATTTTGTGACATAGTATCTGAGTTACAATGCCAAAGAATGAAATGATAAAATAATTCACTACCCTAATATCAACAGAAGAAAACCTTGCATACTCAAAGATACCCATATCTGATATATCACTATAAAAACAACATTTCCTGGTGGCTTGTCCATCACCTCCATTTAGGCTATTCTTATTCTTGGTTTTGATACTCTGTTTAATACTGGCAAATCTAGTAATTCTCTACTGAGGGTGATTTTACGCCCCCCCAGAGGTATTTTTTCCTTCATAACTGAGACTGATGCCACCAAAATCCAGTAGAAGACAGGAAACCTGATAAATGTTCTATAATACATAGAATAGACTCACCTAGCCCCAAAAGTCAATAGTGCCATACTGAGAAACCCTCATCTAATCTGATCAATTCAGCAGGGTTTTCTCACCCGTCTGATCTCTGTGTGACATTCATTTTGTTGTTTTCTTTCATGTTTTCTAAATTGGATGGAGATCATCCTTAAAATAAGGAATTAAAAATTTAAATTTGTCAAAACTTTAAGGTATAAAGATTAGGATATACTTATTGTCTGTAGACTCCATATAATTTTACTTATATACACTTTTATTTTATGATATAATTTTATAATTACTATTCACACTTCCATGAAATAATCTTTTAATCATATATTTGATTAGGAGAGGAAATATGACTACTCTGTCAACTTGGAATATGTTAATTTAAATAAGGATTTAATTTTTTTTTTCATATTTTACACATTGGCATTAGAAACCTAATGATCTTCATGAGACCTGGAGATGTCCTTTATGTATGCTTAGAGACCATTATTCTGAAATTGGTATGTTGGCAGAGGACAAACTCACTCCTCGATGAAAATCTGGATGCATCTGTGTCCTTCAATATGAAGACCTGAAAGAGCCTAGTTTGCTTTATCATCATATATTACATTAATTTCAATTCCCTTTTTATTTTTGGCAAGTCTATAAATTATTAAAGCAAAAATGTTTCATAAGACAACATAAAATGGTTTTTGGTGAATTTTGAAGCAAATTTAGCAGGAAATTAAATGACAAATACAACAGCAGATAAAAGATGCCAAAGAATGAAATATCTGCAAGGTTCACACACCATTACATGACTCACAGACTCTAAATCGGTAAAGTTGTTAGAATTAAAAATTGTTAAAGAAACCCAACAACTGAAACTCCAGGATTCAGCTGGGATTTCCAATTTGTAATAGGCAACTATCTTTCTTCTTAAGAAAGATCATTTTGAATAACTATAGCCATATAACACTCTAATGATCATCACTGAATTTAGAGGCAGATCAAATCCTAGCTCTGCCACATTAAAGAAAATTAAGAACATTTACTATGAAGAAAGTGATTAGAATAGCTCCTAGCACTTAAAAGAAATTCCTAATCATTATATTTTAATCAGTGTATAATATTATATAAATAATTATATTTACATAATTATATATATTTATAATATAAATATTATATTTACTCAATTCACTATTCTCCAAAACTTTCTGGAAATAAGGGAAAAGAAAGATCAAATCAGAATCCAAACTACTACATTTCAGTTTGACTAAATCAGGCAATACTGCTACAATCAGATATTTAACAACTATACATATTAAGGCCCTGATAGGTTTGATTATTTTGCTTTTCTGAATATCCCAATACCCTAACCACCATACAATCAGCAGCTCATACAAAAGTGCGATGACTGTTATTGACTGGGGGTTGTGTCAAAGGAAATCAAAATGCTGTTCTAAGTCACAGAATAATCCAGGCTCCATATGGACAAAGGCTCATAGCCCAGTCACTGTTTGGGAGGTGCAAACATAAGCACAAATTAAAAATTTCCCCACCAATATCAAACATGCCAAGAATATTCAACAGTAAGAAAAATGAAATCACCAACTGTATTTAGCATCCAGCCTAATAAATTATGTATATCTAGGTGCACCTGAAAACTAATTGGCAAATATTATAAAATATTGCTTGTAGTATATTTTAATTTCCAAGGAACACCTTTAATATCTTTCACTTTTCCTTTGGTTTTGCTTTCTAAAGAACTGGCTTTCTCTGGGAGCATTTCCTGGCTGTGTTTCTTTGAGAAAAGATGGACTGAATGGCTGACCTAGTGATGATGGACTCAGGATGCCATCCGTCATGATGGCCTCTTGATCGGCTCTTATGGCGTGCCATTAAAATATTATTATACACATTAATTCATCATTGTTCACAGTAACAAATTAATACACAGTTCCCTAGGTTCATATGTTTTAAATAATTTGTCTTTCTAATGTATTCCTTTGTTGTATTCTGTGAAGGTGATTACACTATTGAATGTGGGTTACACTGTCATTTTTATTTATGAAGAAAAGAAATTATTGGATCGAATTATTATTCTTAGAAAGGAGAGAATGGTTTGATTTTTACTTAAATTTCAAACTGACATGAACAGTACAGGAACTATAACATTGTAATTCAGAGCATTTGTGTGGATCTAGACTATAAGCTCCATGAAGAAAAGAAATGTATCTATCTTGTTAAGATCTCTATTTTCAGTGCTCAAAATAGTACCTGGTAAATTTTGTCACTTAACAAGTAGCTGTTGAATAAGTAAATAAGTCTAATTTCCAGTCTGCATGTAACTGAGAAGAATTTTCATCAGACAAAATCTCAGTATGTGTCGAGGGAAAGGATTACAAGCAAACCCCCTTTAATTGAGCTTTGTGTCCAGCAAGTTTATTGATGTCATTTTTCCAACAGTATTTACTCACTTCCTCTGAGTCACATTTTGGTAATTCTCACAATATTTCAAATTTTTCATTATTTTTATATTTGTTATGGTGATCTGCAATCAGTGATCTTTGACATTACTAGTCTAATTGTTTTGGGACATCATGAACCACATCCATTTAAGATGGTGAAATTAATTGATAAATGTTGTGTGTGTTCTGACTGCACCACTGACTGGTCCCCTGTCGCTCTTCCTCTCCTCGTGCCTCCCTATTCTGAGACACAAAAAAATATTGCAATTAGGCTAATTAATAACCCTGCAATGGCCTCCAAGTATTCAAGTGAAAGGAATAGTTGCACGTTTCTCACTTTAAATGAAAAGTTATAAATAACTAAGCTTATTGAGGAAGGCATGTTGAAAGCAGAGACAGACCAAAAGCTAGGGAAAACAGTTAGCCAAGCTGTGAATATAAAAAAGTTATTTCAGGAAACTACAAGTGCTACTCCAGTGAACACATGAATAATAAAGAAGTGAAACAGCCTTGCTGCTGATATGGAGAAAGTTTTAGTGGTCTAGGTACAAGATCAAACCAGCCACAACATTCCCTTAAGCCAAAGCCTAATCCAGAGAAAGGCCCTAACTCTCTTCAATTCTATGAAGGCTGAGAGAGGTGAGGAAGCTACAGAAGAAAAGTCTGAATCTAGCAGAGATTGGTTCATGTAGTTTAAGGAGAGAAGCTGTCTCCATGACATAAAAGTGAAAGATGAAGCAGCAAGTACTAATGTAAAAGATGCAGCAAGTTGTCCAGAAGATAATTCCTAAGATAATTCATGAAGGTGTCTGCACCAAACAACAGATTTTCAATGTAAATGAAAAAGTTTTCTATCGGAAGTAGATACCATCTGGGACTTTCATAGCTGGGGGAGGAGAAGTCAATGCTCAGCTTCAAAGATTCAAAGGACAGGCTGACTCTCTTGTTAGGGGCTCATGCAGCTGGTGACTTCAAGTTGAAGCCAATGCTCATTTAAAAAATCCTAGGGCCCTTCAGAATTATGCTAAATCTACTCTTTCTGTGTTCTATAAATGGAACAACAAAGCCTACATGACAGCACATCTGTTTACAACATGGTTTACTGAATACTTTGAGCCCACTGTTTAGACCTACTGCTTAGAAAAAAAGAATTCTTTCAAAATGTTAGTGCTCATTGACAATGAACCAGGGAACTCAAGAGCTCTGATGGAGATGTAGTGAGATTCATTCATGTCATTTTCATGTCTGTTAATGCAATATTTATCCTGCAGTTCATGAATCAAGGTTTAATTTCAACTGTCAAGTCTTTTTATTTAAGAAAAACATTTCATAAGGCTATAGCTGCCATAGATGGTGATTCCTCTGACGGATCTGGGCAAAGTGAATTGACATCCTCCTGGAAAGGATTCACCATTCTGGAAGCCATTAAGAACATCCATGATTCACGGGGAGAGGCCAAAACATCAACATTAACAGGAGTTTGGAAGAAGTTGATTCCAGCCTTCATGGATGACTTTGAGGGGTTCAAGACTTCTGTGGAGGAAGTAACTGCAGTTGTGGTGGAAACAGCAAGAGAACTAGAATTCCAAGTGGAGACAGAAGTTGTAACTTAATTGCTTCAATCTTGTGATAAAACTTGAACAGATGAGGAGGTGCTTCTTATGGATGAGCAAAGAAAGTGATTTCTTAAGATGGAATCTACTCCTGTGAAGACATCATTTAGACTGTTGAAATGACAACAAAGGATTTGGAATATTGCATAAGCTTAGTTGATAAAGCAGTGGCAGGTTTTGAGAAGATTTACTCCAATTTTGAAAGATATTCTACTGTGGGTAAAATGTTACAGAGAAATCATTCATGAAAGAAAGAGGCAATCAATATGGCAAACTTTACTGTTGTCTTATTATAATAAACTGCAGCAACCCCTCCAACCTTCAGCAAGCACCACCCTGATCAGTCAGCAGCCATCAACATGGAGGCAAGAACCTCCACCAGCAAAAAGATTAGGACTTGCTGAAGGCTCAGGTAGCAGTAAAGTATTTTTTTTATAATTAAGTGTACATTTTTTTAGAGATAACACTGTTGCCCACTTAATAGACTACAGTATAGTATAAACATAACTTATCTGCACTAGGAAACAAAAACATTCATTTCACTCACTTTACTGTGCTATTTGCTTTATTGTGGTAGTCTGGAACAGAACCCATAGTATCTCAAGGGTATGCAGGTATATTCTTTTGACCAAGCCATTGCCCAATTATGCAATTAAGGAAAGTGAGTTCAAAATAGGAAAAGGTACCAGTCACTTTCAAAGTTAAACAAAACACAATGTGAAACACACACACACACACACCTGAAATTTATACAAACTTACTTGAAACAGGCACACATAACTGAAACCTGAACACCAGAATCCCAAAGACTACACTGTGTTCCATATTTTATCTAAAGTTACCTCCTCAGGCTGAGCCAGGAAAATAGATGCTTATTTTCTTTTGTTCTGCTTTTTTTCTGTTACTGTTTTTTATTCTGAAACATTTTCTATCAAAATGTCTTATAAGAATCAGTTAGGTTGGAAGAACTTATGTCATTAAAACATACTACCCAAGGAAATCTACAGATTCAGTGCAATCCCTATCAAATTATCAATGGCATTTTCACAGAACTAGAACAAATAATTTTTAAATTTGTGTGTAAACACAAAAGATCCCCAATAGCCAAATAAATCTTGAGAAAGAAAAATGGAGTGGGGGAATCAGGTTCCCTGATTTCAGACTATACTACAAGGTTACAGTCATCAAAACAGTATGGTATTGTCATAAAAACAGATGCATAGATCAATGGAACAAGATAGAGAACAGAAACAAACCCATGTACCTATGGTCCATTAATCTATGAAAAAGGAGGCAAGAATATACAATGGAGAAAAGACAGCCTCTTCAATAAGTGATGCTGGGAAAACTGGACAGCTACATGTAAAAAAAATGAGATTAGAACATTCTCTAACACTATATACAAAAATAAACTCAAAATGGATTAAAGACCTAAATGTAAGACCAAATAGTATAAAACTATAAAACTCCAAGAGAAAAACACAGACAGAGTGTTCTTTGTTAGAAATTGCAGCAATATATTTTTTTTGGAGTCATCTCCTAGATTAATGGAAACAAAAGCAAAAATAAACAAATGAGACCTAATTAAACTTAAAAGTTTTTGCACAGCAAAGGAAACCATAAACAAAACAAAAAGACAACCTAAGAATGGAAGAAATATTTGCAAACCATGCAATTGATAAGGAATTAATTTCCAAAATATACAAATAGCTGATACAGCTTAGTATCAAAAAAAACCCAAACACAATCAAAAAATGGGCAGAATATCTAAATACACATTTTTCCAAAGCCATACAGATGGCTAACAGGTGCATGAAGAGATGTTTAGGATTGCTAATTATTAGAGAAATGCAAATCAAAACTACCATGAGGTATCATCTCATACCAGTCAGAATGGCCATAATAAAAAATCTACAAACAATAAATGCTGGAGAGGATTTGGAGAAAAGGGAATCCTCCAACATTGTTGGTGGGAATGCATCCACTATGGAGAACAGTATGGAGGTTCCTTAAAAAACTAACATGGAATTTGCATATGATCCAGCAACCCCACTTCTGGGCACATATCTGAAGAAAACTATAATTTGAGAAGATACATGCACCTGAATGATCATAGCAGCACTATTTACAATAGCCAAGATATGGAAGCAAACTAAGTGTCCATCAACAGATGAATTGTTAAAGAAGATGTGACATAGATATAGATAGATAGATAGATAGATAGATAGATAGATAAATAGAAGATATATATATATGTGTGTGTCTGTGTGTGTACATAAGTGTAAATATATATATACATACACACACAATGAAATATTACTCAGCCATAAAAAAGAATGAAATAATGCTATTTGCAGCAACATGGATGGATCTAGAGACTATCATAGTAAGTGAAGTAAGTCAGACAAAGACAAATATTACATTACATCACTTATACGTGGAATCTAAAAAATAGTACAAATGAACTTATTTACAAAACAGAAATAGACTCACAGACATAGAAAACAAACTTATGGTTATGAAAGGGGAAGAGAGGAATAAACTGGAAGTTTGAGATTAACACACACACACACTACTATATATAAAACAGATAAACAAGGACCTACTGTATAGCACAGGGAACTATATTCAATATCTTGTAATAAGCTATAATGGAAAGAATCTGAAAAAGATTCATGTATATATATATATATATATATATATATATATATATATATATATATATAAACTGAATCACTTTGCTGTACACCTAAACTAACACAGTTTTGTATATCAACTATACTTCAATAAAAAATAAACTAAAAAAATAAAAGAATCAATTAGGTTGGTTTTAGCTTATAGTAACAGAAAACAAACTCAATGAGTTTCATTAAGGAAATTGAATATTTGACATACTAAGATATCAAGAACTAAAGCAAGCCAGCAGGGACTAGAGTCTACCAAGAAAGCAGAACTAGGTCACAGAGAACTTAATTTTCCCTGCTTTTCCACCCAACCAAAGAGAAACACTTAACAGTCCTGGCTCCTTGTCACATCTTACATAAAGAGAAAGAAACACCTCTGGGAACCATGACCATAATCCTTCCTTTCAGTTTTATTGGAATATATTAGGTTGCCCACAGTTGCTAGGAAAGTGTCATATGATAACTGATTTAGATTAACTGAGATCTAGCTTTGAAGCTAGTGAGAAGAGTGGCTTCCTCATAAATGCAGAACTATGTGAAGGAGGCACAGATACCAGAGCAAGTTCTGGAATCTCCTGGAAAGAAGACATAATGGGCTCGAGGCAACATCCCCACCCAACAGTCTCCTCCTCAGTCCCTCCACTTGTTATTGTCTCAATGATTCTAGACTCCTGAAAGTCTAAAATGGGAATTTAATAGTTTCTCCAAAAGCTATCAATATCAGAGAAAATGAAGATTCAATTTTTCATATCCAATCAATACAGTTAGCTGTTAAGTTTTTAACATTTAAAAGAAACTTAATATATGGTGCCTTTAAGAACAGCATTGTTTTAAAAAATCTAGTCAACAGCAGTGACATATGACCAGAATTTAGCTTCCAGGTTGATAACTGCTTATAATCATCATGAAGTCAAGTCCTGTTGGATCTCCATGGGTTCTTCAAATCACAGCACCTTTCTTCCATGCTCAGTTACAATCAAGAAGAGCACTAAATAAAGATGATAAATAAAGCTCAAAATACCACCTTTATTGCGATGGGGCCAGGTTGGAGAATTCAGTTTGAGTCTGTTAGTTAAATGTGCTTGTTAACCCACATGGAGCTTCACAAAGAGATCAATCCCATGGGAAATCGATCTGGCTGAAACAAGGGTGGGTGGGCTGAGCATTCACAGGTTTATGAACAAAATCCATGGGTTCACTTCCAGAGGCAGAGTCCACAGAGGTCCAGGGTTACACCACAGACTACCAGCAATGACAGCTGTTCTCTACCATGTATACACTTTGTTATGCAGTGATCACCAGGATAAAAAGTTAGTTGGAAACATGTCAAATTATAATGTTGTACACCTGAAACTTACATAATTTTAAAAAAGTAAGTTGGAGATAAGTATTTTATATATAAGGAATTCACCATGGATTAGATTATATTCTAATGAACAAAACAAAGAATTCAATCATGACTCACACCATATATATGTAAGCATTGTAAATATTTAAAAACAGGTTTATCTCTTATATGACTATATAATTTTGGAGGCAGTTGGGGTTTTTTTAGAAATTATATATGTATTCCAAATCTCTAACTTTATGAATATAAAATAATGCATAAAATGCAGTTAAGTTAAATGTCTGGCTCAAAACAGTTTGACTGATAAATAGCAACATTAAGATTAGAGTACCAGGTCACCAATCTCCTAAACTAGCTCTTATGGTTTGGAGAAAAAAGGTTCCAGATACAGACTGGATATGAATCCCAGTTTGCTACATACTAATTGGGTAACCTTGGGCAAGAGATTGGACTTCCCATAGGTCCTATTTCTCCCTGTGTGAAATATAGGTTTATTACTAACTACAACACACTTCTCTTGTGAAGACTAAGAAACTTGCATACGTAGAAGTCAATACAAATGAATCAAATACTGTATGAATTCAGCAAACAAATATTTACTGAGCACTTTTTATATGCCATGTACTGGGGACACAATGAAATGCTTTTTAATTTAAAAACATTGTGTTAAAGTGAAAAGTGCTAGTTTCTAAAGTCTAACTTAATAGCCACATTCTGTTCAATAGAAAAAATAGACATTAATGTAATCAAAATCTTCAATGTTCCTTTGGCATCAAATGTCTCCTTCCCTGACCTGACAAAAGAATGTTGTGTCTATTTTGTTTTATCTTTTTTTTCCTCATTTCTCACTTTTAGAAAAGTCACAGATTTGCCATTAGAAGAAAAAGAACAAAGTCTTTTTTGGTTATGAATCTCAAATGAATATGTTGGTACAGTTATTTTCAACCTACTCCAAAAAAAAGTCATTTTTTTGTGTCTTGATTTTAGTTCTTACATATTTTCTCAGAAGATATAGTGTTATTTTAATAAAGGAAAAGCACTTCATTAGACATAATATTTTTAGGTCATCACCTAAGAAAGGAACAAAATGAATAAGTTGATTAAATTACAAAAAAAAATTGTCTGGAAAGTTTGGAAGTTTCTTCTAAAGTTACAAACACACTCCATGGTACTTACCCAAGTAAAATGAAAACTTATGTTCAAACAAACACCTATAAGAAAATATCCAGAGTGATTTATACATTATTGCAGAAAACCGGACAAAATGTAGGCAAATGAATAAACAGGCTGTGATGCATCCATGTCATGAAACACAACTCAGCAACAGAAAGGAACAAACTACCGATTCATGCAAAACAGAGATGGAACTTAAATGTGCTTTTCTAAAGGAAAGAAACCAGAACCCAAAAGCTAATGCTGTATGTTCAACTTAGAAGATATTCTCGACGACACAGAACTGTAGGAATCCATGTTTTACATGGTTTAAAATCAATTAAAAATGAAAATTCTAAAATCTCATACAAAGAAACAAATATGCCTCATAGGATATCAAATTTAATAACATACACATAACCCCACATAGAAATAATTCAAGCTACTTTAGATACAATGTTCTTATAATCTGCCTCTCTTAGATATACAGTAGGAATAAAAAGAGCTGCCAAAGGTCGTCCTAAAATTAGAAATAAAACCCAGAAATGAATCGGGGTGGTCTTGAAACAAAAAAGGCAGCTTTACTGTTTGCAGGTTTGCAAACTGGGGATGTACAGCCTTGGGCTGTAGGTAAGTACCTCCCTGGAGGTGAAGAGGCGGTGGGGGGTTTAAAGTCAAAACCCCAGAAGCCACCACTGGAAGACTCTAAGGGGGCGGGTGGTGACCTTTACAGCCTGGTCACAAGTTCTCACGGTGAGCTGTTACCCGGCTTTTTGTTGGGGATTTCCAAGCAGGAATCCTGGCAGAGGCAAGAGTTGCCGAGGCTACCTCTGTGGGGTTTTTTGTTTTGTTTTGAGGGCACAGAACAGTGATGAAGCCCAGGTCTGCCCTCATTGCAGGGCTGCGTCTTGGTCTGGGCCCGGTTTTCTATCAACGTGTTCTTTCCTCAAGGGTATTTTCCTTTATTGTCACACAAGTAAGTTTAAGTTTGATTAGTAGGGCTTTTAAAATTAGTAGACAGTGATATCAGTGTAGAAATTCTGCAACTAGCTCATATCCACTTAAGTATAGAGCAAATGAGTACATATACTGATGTTTGGGGAACCAGAACTTTCACTGTGGGAGGAGGCAGATGAAGGCATGAAATGGTGGAACGGGGTGTGAACTCTGAATTGTTGGATTTGAATTACAACTGTGAAAATGATCTCCTGTTATTTCAATATGCATAGACACACATGTATATATTCATATATGTGTGTCTGATGCAGGCATGTGTATGTATACATGTGTGCATTTCACAGCTATGTACCCTAAAAGTCTCCCCAGTAACAATAAACAGACCCATCACCCTGAATTTTATTTCTAAAATAAATTAGAGAAAATCCTAATATTTTTAGAGAAATGTTTGATTCCAGGGTTCTAATCGATAAAGTACAAAAAGTGAGACACAAATGTCTTCTAGTGCACATGGCTCCTACTGGCCAAACTCGGGACAACTTGAATAGAAAGAGAACAATGGAAGAAACTGAGTATAAAATGGGAAACAGAAATTATTCATGGAATCACAGAAATACCCAAATACAACAAGTTTAAGAGGGAAGGGAAAGCTTTTATTTAAAGAAGATTGCAAGTTACTAAATGTAGAAAAAAATGACTGAATTATAAAATAGCCAAGTAATAAATGATTTATGCAATGATCATCAATGCATGCTAAGACCATTGGGTAAAAGATTTGTAGGAATAGGTTATGTATATATACAGTCTCAAACTACAGCCCCAGAGATTACTTATGAATACAGTGGGGAAACACCTTTATCAAGTGAAGAAACTTAGCAGAAGCAATAATGGGATGAATTGAAATCATGTGCCTTCTACTGTGATACAATGGGAAATTCACATCTCCTATGTAGTATTTTGCCAAAAAAGTTTAACCTGAGTCTAATCATAAGTAAACCACCCAAACAACGTAAGGATACAATAAGATAACTGAAATGAACTGTTAAACAAATTCAGTGTTATGAAAGACAAAGAAGGCAAGGGAACTCAGAATAAAGGTGGCTAAAGAGACATTTCAACCAAATGAAATACATGAGCCTTGATTCCATCCTGATTCTTTGAAAATAAACTGTATGAATTACATACTATTGAATCAATGTTGAGTTTCTCTGTGTTGATAGTGGTACTGCTGTGTAGAATGCCCTTGCTCTCAGGAGTACATGCTGCAGTGGTGAGGGGAGGGTAATTGTCTTGAGGTCAGTAACTTACATTCAAATAGTTCACAAAAACACTTATATCCACTCACGTTCTAACACATATATTCAGAGCACAAATCCAGATGACAGGTATATTTTTTCAACTTTGTAAACATATTATTTTAGAATAGATTTAGTGTAGAAAAGGTGTGAAGGTAGGACAGTTCCTACATATCATACGCCCAGTTTCGCTCATTTTTTAAATTAACTTCTTCTATTAGTATAACACGTTTGTCACCATTAATGCACCAAAACTGATTCACTATTATCAACTAAAATCCATGCTTTGATTCCTTAGTTTTTGCCTAATGTCCTTTTTCTGTTTCAGGATCCCATCCAGGACAGTACATTTTATTTAGTTGTCGGGCTCCTTAGGCTTTTCCTGGTTGTGCTATTTTCTTAGTTTTTCTTTATTTCCTTGATGACCTTGACAGTTTTGCGAGGTACTAGTCAGATGTTTTTTAAAATACCCCCAATTGGCATTTGCCTGATGTTTTCCTCATGATTAGAGTGGGTTGATATGTGTTAGGGTGAAATGACATTCTCATCACCTTATAACAAGAATACATACTATCAACAGAACTTACCTCAACTGATGTTGACGCTGATTACCCAGCTGAGATAGCATTTGTCAGATTTTTTCACTGGGAAGTTACACTTTTCCTTCCTCCATACTGTGCTCTTTGGAAGGAAGTTATCATTCACAGCCCACACTTAAGAGAGGAGTTTGCTTCACCTCTTTCCTCCTTGAGGGCCAAGTATCTGCATAAACTATTTGGAATTCTCTTGCACAGGACATCCGTATGTTTTCCCCATTTAATTATTTATCAATTATGTCAGTGTGGACTCACGGATATTTATTTTATATTTGGGGTTATAATACAACACTGTTTCATTTATTTCTTTACTCAAATTCCTCCAGATTGCTGTTGGGAGTTCCCTCAATGGGCTCCTGTATCATTTTGACATATTCCTGTCATTGTGGGCTTTTTTTTTTAAAAAAGAACTTCCTTACTTTCTTGAACTACAAGATGTTCAGGCTCACCTGCTATATACCCTGCCCCAGTCCTACAACAAGCAATTTCTCCAAGGACCCTGGTTTCTTTTATAATAAGCAGAAATGTATTAAAAAGCAGAATCTGGGTACTGAGTACGCTCACACTCCTGGGGTGTCACTTCTTCTAGGCTCAGCAGACAGAGCAAGGAAATACATGTGTGTATATTAATCGTGTATATACAACACATATAAAGACATATACAATGGAATATTACTCAGCCATAAAAAAGAACAAAATAGTGTCACCTGCAGCAACATGTGTGGACCTAGAGATTATCATACTAAGTGAAGTAAGTCAGACAGAGAAAGACAAATGCCCTACAGTATCACTTATATGTGGAATCTAAAATATGACACAAAATAACATATTTATGAAACAGAAACAGAATCACGGTTATAGAGAACAGACTGGTGGTTGCCAAGGGGAAGGGGACTGGGGGGAGGGATGGATTGGGAGTTTGGGATTAGCAGATGCAAACTATTATATATAGCATGGATAAACAACAAGGTCCTACTGTATACCACAGGAAACTATATTCAATATCCTGTGAGAAACGATAATGGCAAATAATATTTTAAAAATAATATAGGGCTTCCCTGGTGGCGTAGTGGTTGAGAGTCCACCTGCCGATGCAGGGGACGTGGGTTCGTGCCCTGGTCCAGGAGGATCCCACGTGCCGTGGAGTGGCTGGGCCTGTGGGTCATGGCCACTGAGTCTGCACATCCAGAGCCTGTGCTCCGCAACGGGAGAGGCCACAACAGTGAGAGGCCCGTGTACCGCAAAAAAAAAAAAAAAAAAAAAAAAAGAATATACATATGTATGATTGAATCACTCTGCCGTGCAGCAGAAATTAGTACAACATTGTAATCAACTATAGTTCAATAAAAAATGTTTTAATAACCATCTATGTAATCTAACAGAAGGTAACATCATATATACTATACCAAACATGAGTTCATACTATGGCTTCACCTGAATCTGTTGCCCTGGGATCATCCTGGCCATCTCCCCTCTCGTGTCTGCAGCCTCTCATCCAACAGTGAGCATCATGGCCCCATCCCCCACACACACACTGACCCCACCGGTCCGATCCCAGCACATGACTGGTTTCACAAGTATGAACCTGTCTCCATCACACACCTTCATCACCAGAACACAGCACTCGTGTGCAGTTGTTTCTGCCTTTGATCTTATAGGCTGCACTTGTGTCCAAAGTTACCTAGATCAGCACATTTTCCCCCATATGGGTGTTTTCCTTGCTGTGTCTTTCTGTAGGTTTGACATATTTCAGAATAAAAAACTGTTGAAAGAATAAAGTAAAATCATCTTATTTCAGAAAACTTATAAAATAATAAAACCATAGAAACATGTTGCTAGGGGCCCTACCAGAGTCTTTGAAAAGAACATATAAAAGACAGACCCTGAAGCTTAAGCTTTATTAACTTCTTAGTATATTCATGGTAACTTTATGAGGAAAAACTAAAGATGAAGATGAGACTACACATCACATAGGATGCAAAAGAAGATGCTCATCAGGAATTAATAGAAAACCCCAATAGCTGTTATTTTTTCCTTTCTTTTCCCCCATGACAAAAGTATAAGGTCATATATTTGAAATAAGAAGCTCTGAATAAATTTTAGGAAAGTGCTGAAGGCACTGAACAGTTCATCTGAAAATAGAAGGAAAAAATAAAATAAATTGGTTACTAAGTAAACCAGCTGAGGTTGGAAAATATATTTACACCTGTACTAGTCCACACAATTCTGTGTGATTTTCTTCTAACAGTGCTCTTATCACGAATATGAATGTCGAAGGCAGGTATATGTAACCAGAGAGGCAGCATGCCATTGTGGTTAAGAGCATGATCTCAGTCCCACCATTAACTAAGAGTGTAACTTTAGATAAATTACTAAAATACTGCGTGTCTAATTTTTACTTGCAAATGGGGATGATGAAACGTTTGTTGTGGTGTCTGGCATGTAGTTATTGCTCAAAAAGTGTTAGCAATCATTATCATGATTATTTATCAAAAGAATCTCAGATTTGGGAGCCAAGTGCAGCAGAAAGACAAAAACAGCCCTGACTACCAAAAATTTTAGTCACGTTATTCTTTTTTCTTGATGATCCCTCTTCCCCACTTACTGAAATTAAAAATCAGAATACATTTTTGAGCAGGGCTTCTCCACTCCTGACGTTCTGGGACAGTAGTATTTTGTTGTGGTTCTGGCACAGTTAACAGCATCCCTGGGCTCTACCTACCAGGTGCCAGTAGCATCCACCCCACCCCACCCACCCACCCCCGCTGGGACGAATAAAAAGTCTCCAGACACAGTCAATGGCCCCTGGAGAGAACACACCCCCAGCTGAGAACCAAACCTCTAGAGGAATGGTAGTTACTGAATTTAAATAGGAGATAATACAGCAAAGAAGAAAAGTCTTTGTTAAAAAGGGCTTTTTTCTAGGAGTTAACAGACTAAATTTTATTCCAAAACAGAGTCAATCTCCATAGCACTGAAGAAAAAAGAAAACTATGTCTCTTTTATAAATCACATCCTCACAAGTAGAGAACTGAATAGTGCACTGTCTCAGAACCAGTGCTTTTCTTGTTTCTTTAAAGACATCTGCCCTTATGACATCGACACGATTTAAAATCCAATCCAAAGCAGGCCTGCATGTTCGCTTACAGGACATGCCTCTTTGCTTTTATACGCTTTGTCAGGTGCCACAACCGTAACCCTCACAGAATGATGAAAGATCTGGAAGAAGCAGTGTGTGTACTCAGATCATTTTTTCAGAAACGCCTTTCCATTCTGTGAGCTATGCCTCAGCTCAGTCCCCAAGTCTGAAATTAAAGGGAAATGACACAGTGGCCAAAATACAAGATGCAGTGCTACCTGCGTGGGCACGGACAAGTGGCTCTAGCAATACACATCTATATACAGCTTAATTTTTTTAAAGAAAATTTTAGTGTTTTTTAAGGTAGGAAACATTCAGTTTCTATGCACTTCTACAATGGGCAGAGAACTCTTGGTAAAGATTGACATGATGCAGTTACATGTACTTGTGGATCAACTTCAAATTTATATTTAAATATTACTACAATATATTAGTCTCTAAGACTCAGTAGCCTCAACATAGAAACCTAACGTGAAGACAATCCGGCTGCGAGTTGGGCTTGAAAACCAACTGCAGAAGTGAAAGGTGATTATACTGAGAGGTCCACAATCCAGAGTGGTCTTCTTAGATTTCACCTTTACTCTGAAGTGTAAGAAAAGCACAATGTTCAGCAGACTTGAAAATAAGACATAATAACTATCTGAAAAATAAAATTAAAAAAAAAAAAACTCATTCTAATGGCATAGAAAAAATTTACCTACCAGGAAAAGAAGTGCTATAATAAGGGACTAATGGCAAAGTATGGACTTTGGGGTCAGACTCTGTGGGTTCAGATCTCACCTCTCAATGCATAATTCTTTTGGTCTTTGTATATAAAATAAAGATACCATTGGTGACCTCGCCAGACTGCTGGGAGGATGGGTTAGGAGGTAAGCAAAATGCCAGGTATGTAAAATGCTTGACACAGCAGACGTTCACCAAATGGTAGATGTGAGTCTAGCAGATGAAGGAAGTCTCCTATGCACAGTGTACTAAGAATCCATTACAGTTTTTTGAATGTCTTTTTCGAGTTTTTGAAAGTATTCCATGTATTCTTTTCCCCTTTAATCAATTAGTGTGATAAATTATATGAATCGTATTTCTAATTTATGAATCACACTGTCATTCCTGGAACAAAACAGAAACAAAACATTCTTTGTTCCTGTCACCTGCTATTTTTCTTTTAATTGAGGTATAGTTGCTTTACAATGTTGTCTTAGGTTCTGCTGTACAATGAAGAGAATCAGCTATATGTATACATATATCCCCTCCCTCTTCGACCTCCCTCCCACCCCCATCCCACCCATCTAGGTCACCAGAGAGCACCAAGCTGAGCTCATTGTGCTATACAGCAGGTCCCCAAGGCTATCTGTATTACACATGGTAGTGTATATATGTCAATCCCAATCTCCCAACTCATCCCACCTCCCCTTCCCCCTGCCTTGTCCGCATGTCCATATTCTACGTCTGCATCTCTATTCCTGCCCTACAAATAGGTTCATCTGTACCATTTCCCTAGATTCTGCATATATGCATTAATGTACAATATCTGTTTTGCTCTTTCTGACTTACTTCACTCTGTGTGACAGATTCTAGGTCCATCTACATCTCTACAAATGACCCAATTTCATTCCTTTTTAGGCTGAGTAATATTCTATTGTATATATCAATATGCACCACATCTTCTTTATCCATTCATCTGTCAATGGACACTTAGGTTGCTTCCAGGTCCTGGCTATTCTAATTAGTGCTGCAAAAATATTGGGGTGCATGTGTCCTTTTGAATTATGCTTTTCTCTGGTTATATACCCAGTACTGGGACTGCTGTGTCATATGGTAGTTCTATTTTTAGTTTTCTAAGGAAATGCCATACTGTTCTCTATAGTGGCAGTGTCAATTTACATTCCCACAAAGAGTGGAAGAGGATTCTCTTGGTCACACCGTCTCCAGCATTTAATGTTTATAGATTTTCTGATGATGCCCATTCTAACTGGTGTGAGGTGAGACTTCACTGTAGTTTTGATTAGCATTTATCTTATTAGTAGTAATGTTGAGCATCTTTTGATGTGCCACTTTGCCATCTGTATGTCTTCTTTGGTGAAATGGCTCTCTAGGACTTCTGACCATTTTTGATTGGGTTGTTCATTTTTTCATGTTGAGTTCCATGAGCTGTATGTATATTTTGGGCATTAATCTCTCATCAGTTGCTTCATTTGTAAATATTTCTCCCTTTCTGAGAGTTTTCTTTTCCTCTCATTTATGGTTTTCTTTACTGTGCAAAAGCTATTAACTTTAATTAGATCCCAGTTGTTTATTTTTGTTTTCATTTTCATTACTTTAGGAGGTGGATCAAAAAAGATGTTGCTGTGATTTATCTCAAAGAGTGCTCTTCCTATGTTTCTTGTTTTATAGTGTCTGGTTTTACATTTATGTCTTTAATCCATTTTGAGTTTATTTTTGTGTATGGTGTTATGAAGTATTCTAATTTCATTCTTTTACATGGAGCTGTCCAGTTTTGGCACCACCACTTATTGAAGAGGCTGTCTTTTCTCCATTGTATATTCTTGCTTCCTTTATCAAAGATAAGATGACCATATGTGCATGGGTTTATCTCTGGGCTTTCTATCCTGTTCCATTGCGCTATATGTCTGTTTTTGTGCCAGTACCATACTGTCTTGATTACTGTAGCTTTGTAGTATAGTCTGAAGTCAGGGAGCTCGATTCCTCCAGCTCTGTTTTTCTTTCTCAAGATTGCTTTGGCTATTGAGGGTCTTTTGTGTTTCCATATAAATTGTAAAAAATTTTCCTGCTAATTCTGTGAAAAATGGCATTGGTAATTTGATAGGGACTGCACTGAATCTGTAGATGTCTTCAGGTAGTATAGTCATTTTCATAATACTGATTCTTCCAATCAAAGAACGTGATATATCTCTCCATCTGTTTGTGTCTTTTTTTTTTTTATTTCTTTCATCAGTGTTTTATAGTTTTCTGAATACAGGTCTTTTACCTCCTTTGGTAGGTTTATTCCTAGGTATTTTATTCTATTTGTTGCAGTGGTCAATGGGATTGTTTCTTGAATTTCTCTTTCTGATCTTTTGTTGTTAGTGTATAGAAATTCATGAGATTGCTGTGCATTAAATTTGTATCCTGCAACTTTACCAAATTCATTGATTAGCTACAGAAATTTTCTGGTAACATTTTTAGGATCTTCTATGTATAATATCATTTCATTTGCAAACAGTGACAGTTTTACTCCTTTTCCAATTTGGATTCCTTTTCTTTCTTTTTCTTCTCTGATTGCCATAGCTAGGACTTCCAAAACTATGTTGAATAATAGTGGTGAGAGTGGACATCCTTGTCTTATTCCTGATTTTAGAGATAATGCTTTCAGCTTTTCACCATTGACCTGTTGGCTGTAGGTTTGTTTTATATGGCCTTTATTATGTTGAGGTATGTTTCCTGTATGTCCACATTCTGGAGAGTTTTTATCATAAATGGTGTTGAATTTTGTCAAAAGCTTTTTCTGTATCTATTGAGATGATCATATAGCTTTTATTCTTTAATTTGTCAATATGGTGTTATCTCATTGATTGATTTGCATATATTGAAGAATCCTTGCATGCCTGGGATAAGTCCCACTTGATCATGCTGTACGATCTTTTTAATATGTTGTTGGATTCAGTTTGCTAGTATTTCACTGAGGATTTTTGCAACGATGTTCATCAGTGATATTGGCCTGTAATTTTCTTTTTTTCTGACATGTTTGTCTGGTTTTGGTATCAGGCTGATTGTGCCTTTGAGGAATGAACTTGGGAGTGTTCCTTGCTCTGTAAGTTTCTGGAAGAATTTGAGAAGGATGGGTATTAGCTCGTCTCTAAATGTTTGATAGAATTCACCTGTAAAGCCATTTCATCCTGGACTTTTGTTTATTAGGAGTTTTTTAATCACAGTTTCAATTTCATTACTTGTGACTGGTCTGTTCATATTTTCTATTTCTTCTGGTTCAATCTTGGAAGGTTGTAGCTTTCTAAAAATTTGTCCATTTCTTCCAGGTTGTCCATTTTATTGGCATATAGCTGCTTGTAGTAGTCACTTATGATCCTTTGAATTTCTGCAGTGTCAGTTGTAATTTCTCCTTTTTCATTTCTAATGTTATTGATTTGAATCTTCTCCCGTTTTTTATCTTGATGAGTCTGATTTATCAATTTTGTTTATCTTCTCAAAGAACCAGCTTTTAGTTTAATTGATTTTTGTCATTGTTTTCTTCCTTTCTATTTCATTTAATCCTGCTCCGATTTTTATGATTTCTTTCCATATACTAACTTTCAGTTTTGTTTGTTCTCTTTTCTCTAGTTGCTTTAGGTGTAAGATTAGGTTGTTTATTTGAGATTTTTCTTGTTTCTTGAGGTAGGATTGTATTTCTATAAACTTCCCTGTTAGAACTGCTTTTCCTGCATCCCATAAGCTTTGGGTCATCTTGTTTCCATTGACATTTGTTCCTAGGTATTGTTTCATTTCCTCTTTGATTTCTTCAGTGATCTCTTGATTATTTAACACCATATTGTTTAGCCTCCAGGTGTTTGTATTTTTTACAGTTTTTTTTTTCATTAATTGATATCTAGTCTTATAGTGTTGTGGTCAGAAAAGATACTTGGTGCAATGTCAATTTTCTTAAATTTACCAAGGCTCGATTTGTAAAACAAGAAGTGATCTCTCCTGGAGAATGTTCCGTGTGCACTTCAGAAGAAAGTGTATTCTGTTGTTTTTGGATGGAATGTCCTATAAATATCAATTAAGTCTATTGGTCTTTTGTGCCATTTAAAGCTTGTGTTTCCTTATTTATTTTCTGCCTGAATGATCTGTCCATTGGTGTATGTTGGGTGTTAAAGTCCCTCATTATTACTGTGTTACTGTCAATTTCCCCTTTTATGGCTGTTAGCATTTGCCTTATGTACTGAAGTGCTCCTATGTTGGGTGCATAAATATTTACAGTTGTTATATCTTCTTCTTAGATTGATCCCTTGATCATTATGTAGTGTCCTTCCTTCTCTCTTATCTTTACTTTAAAGTCTAGTTTATCTGATATGAGAATTGCTACTCCAGCTTTTTTTTTGATTTCCATTTGCATGGAATATCTTTTTCTGTCCCCTCACTCTCAGTCTGTATGTGTTTCTAGGTCTGAAGTGGGTGTATTGTAGACAGTATATATACAGATTTTGTTTTTGTATCCATTCAGCCAGTGTGTGTCTTTTGATTGGAACATTTAATCCATTTACATTAAAGGTAGTTTTCGATATGTATGTTCCTATTATCTTCTTCCTTATTGTTTTGGGTTAGTTTTTGTAGGTCTTTTTCTTCTCTAGTGTTCCCGCCTAAAGAAGTTCCTTTAGCATTTGTTGTAAAACTGGTTTGGCAGTGCTGAATTCTCTTAGATTTTGCTTGTCTGTAAAGCTTTTGATTCCTCCATCAAATCTGGATGAGATCCTTCCTGGGTAATCTTGGTTGTAGGTTCTTCCCTTTCCTTACTTTAAATATTTCCTACCACTCCCTTCTGGCCTGCAGAGTTTCTGCTGAAAAATCAGTCAATGACTTTATGGGGATTCCCTTGTATGTTATTTTTTGTTTCCCTTGATGCTTTTAACATTTTTTCTTTGAATTTAATTTTTGTAATTTTGATTAATATGTGTCTCAGCGTGTTTCTCCTTGGATTTATTCTGTATGGAACTCTGCACTTCCTGACTTGATTGACTATTTCCTTTCCCATGTTAGGGAACTTTTCAACTATAATCTCTTCAAATATTTTCTCAGACCCTTTCTTTTTCAGTGCTTCTTCTGTGATGCATATAATTCAAATGTTGGTGTGCTTAGTGTTGTCCCAGAGGTATCTCAGACTGTTCTCATTTCTTTTCATTCATTTTTCTTTATTCTGCTCCTCAGCAGTTATTTCCAACACTCTGTCTTCCAGGTCACTTATTAGTTCTTCTGCCTCAGATAGTCTGCTATTGATTCCTTCTGCTGTATTTTTTGTTTCCATTATTGTGCTGTTCAACACTGTTTGTTCTTTAGTTCTTCTAGGTCCTTGTTAAACATTATCCATATTTTCTCACTCCATGCTTCCATTCTATTTCTAATATTTTGTATCATCTTTACTATCATTACTCTGAATTATTTTTCAGGTAGGTTGCCTATTTCCTCTTCATTTATTTGGTCTTCTAGATTTTCACTTTGCTCCTTTATCTGTAATGTATTTTTGGTCATCCTTTTTTTTTTTTTTTTTTTTTTTGATGGGAGGGGCTGTGTTACTGGTGCAGTTGTGTTGCTAGTTGTTTGGCCCTAGGCATCCAGCACTGGATTTTGGAGGCAGTTGGGTGGAGCCAGGTCTTGGTATTGAGATGAGAACCTCCGGGAGACCTTCATATACCAGGAAGATTAATATTCCTTGTGACCTGAAATTCTCTGTTAGTCCAAGAGCTTGGACTCGGCTCTCCCACCACAGGACCTCAGGCTCAATCCTGGGCCTGAGAACCAAGACCCAGCAAGCCACATGACACAGCAAAAAAAAAAAAAAAAAAAGAAAAAAAAAACAGAAAAGAGCTGAGCAATAACAAACAATAAAAAACAAAATAAGAAGTGACCTTCAAGATGGTGGAGGAGTAAGATGTGGAGATCACCTTCCTCCCCATAAGTACATAAAGAATACATCTGCATGTGGAACAACTCCTACAGAACACCTGCTGAACACTGGCAGAAGACCTGAAACTTCCAAACAGGCCAGAAAATCCCCACGAACCTGGGTAGGGCAAAAGAAAAAAAAAAGAGACAAAGGAATAGGGACTAGACCTGTGCCTCTGGTGGGGGGAGCTGTGAAGGAGGTAAAGTTTCCATACACTAGGAAGACCCCTCACTGGCTCAGAAGGGGAGGGGTGAGCTTGGGAGCCACAGAAAAGAGCACAGCAACATGGGTGCAGAGGGGAAGGCAGAGAGATTCCCACACAGAGAATCAGTGCTGACCAGCACTCAGAGCCTGAGATGTTTGTCTGTTTCTCTGCCAGGGCAGGTGAAGGCTGCGAGCTGAAGCTCAGGCTTTAGAGGTCAGAGCCCAGGGAGAGGACTGAGGTTGGCTACGTGAAGACAGCCTGAAAGGGGTTAGTGTGCCATAGCTAGCAGGGAGGGAGTCCAGGAAAAAGTCTTGACCTGCCTAAGAGGCAAGAGACCATTGTTTCAGGGTGCGCAATGAGAGGTGCTTCCTGCTCTATTTGCCCACAGACAACAGAGCACCACCTAAGCAAGCTCCAGAGATGGGTGCAAGCTGCAGCTATCATCTCAGACCCCAGAGGCAGGCAAGGATCTCTACCACTACGACTGCTGCCGCTGCCAAAAAGGGTCCTGTGTGCAAGTGCAGGTCACTACCCACACCCTCCTGAGAGTCTGTGCAGTAAGCTACTGCCAGGGTCCTGTGATCCAGGGCCAACTTCCCCAGGAGAACACAAAGCATGCCTCAGACTGTTGAAACTTCATGCCAGCCTCTGCCACCACAGACACTCCCAGTTGTGACTACCATAACCCTCCCTCGCCCTGGCCTGAGTAAGAAAGCCCTAATCAGCCACTGTTTTAACCCCCTTCTGTCTGGTTAGGGAACACACGCCTTGTAGGGCGGTCTACAAGAAGAGGTGGGGCCAAAACCAAAGCTGAACCCCAGGAGCTGTGTGAACAAAGAAGAGAAAGGGAAATGCCTCCGTGCAGCCTCAGGAGCAGTGGATTAAATCCCTGAAGTTGGCTTGGTAAACTCTGCATCTGTGGAATAACTGAACAGACAACGATTGTTTCCAAAGTTGAGGCAGTGGATTTTGGGGGCAAATGTGGACTTGGAGTTCACTTTCTGTGTTTGATTTGTTTTTGGTTTTATGTTTATCTTAATTTAGTTTTTTAGTGTTTGTTTTCATTTGTGCATTTCTTTATTGTTTTGGTTGCTCTCTTCCTTTTTTTCCCCCTTTTTGTGAGTGTGTCTGTATATGTTTCTTTGTGTGATTTTGTCTGTTGAGTTTTGCTTTTACCATTTGGTTTGGGGTTCTGTCTGTTCGGTTTTTTTCTTCCTTTTCTTCTGTGCTGTGTGGCTGGCAGGGTCTTGGTGCTCCAGCTGGGTGTAGGGCCTAAGACTCTGAGGTGGGAGAGCTGAGTCCAGGACTTTGGACCACCAGAGGCCTCCCAGCCCCGTGTAATATTAATCAGCAAGAGCTCTCCCAGAGATCCCTGTCTCAACACTAAGACCCAGCTCCACCCAATGGACAGTAATCTCCAGTGCTGGACGCCCCATGCCAACAACTACAAAGACAAGAATACAACCCCACCCACTAGCAGACAGGATGCCTAAACTCATACTGATTTCATAGACAACCCAAAACACAGCACCAGATATGGCCCTGCCCACCAGTGGGAAAAGATCCAGCCCCACCCACCAGAACACAAAAACCAGTGACCCCCAACAGGAAGTCTACACAAGCCACCAAACCAACCTCACTCACTGGAGGCAGACACCAGAAGTAAGAGTAACTATGAACCTGCAGCCTGCAAAAAGAAGACCCCAAACACAGTAAGTTAAACAAAATGGAAAGACAGAGAAATATGCAGCACATGAACGAACAAGGTAAAAACCCACTTGACCAAGCAAATGAAGAGGAAATAGGCAGTCTACCAGAAAAAGAATTAAGAGTAATGAGAGTAAAGATGATCCAAAATCTTGGAAATGGAATGGAGAAAATACAAGAAATATTTAACGAGGACATAGAAGGACTAAAGAGCAAACAAACAATGATGAACAAAACAATAAATGAAATAAAAAATACTCTAGAAGGAATCAATAGCAGACTAACAGAGAGAAGAACAGATAAGTGACCTGGAAGATAAAAAGGAAATAACTGCTTCAGAGCAGAATAAATAATAATAATAATAATAATTTAAAAAAAGAATGAAAAGAATTGAGGACAGTCTCAGAGACCTATGGGACAACAGAAAGCACACCAACATTCAAATTATAGGGGTCCCAGAAGAATAAGAGAAAAAGAAAGGGTCTGAAAAAATAACTGAAGAGATTATACTCGAAAACTTCTCTAACGTGGGAAAGGAAATAGTCAATAAAGTCCAGAAAGTGCAGAGACTACCATACAGGATAAACTCAAGGAGAAACATGCCAAGACACATATTAATCAAACTATCAAAAATTAAATACAAAGAAAAAATACTAAAAGCAACAAGGGAAAAACAACAAATAACATACAAGGGAATCCCCAGAAAGTTGACAGCTGCTCTTTCAGCAGAAACTTGGCAAGCCAGAAAGGAGTAGCAGGACATATTTAAAGTGATGAAAGGGAAAAACCTACAATGAAGATTACTCTACCCCGCAAGGATCTCATTCAGATTTGATGGAGAAATCAAGTTTTACAGACATGCAAAAGTTAAGAGAATTTGGCACCACCAAACCAGCTTTACAACAAATCCTGAAGGAACTTCTCTAGGCAGAAAACATAAGAGAAGAAAAAGACCTACAAAAACAAACCCAAAATAATTTTAAAAATGGTAATAGGAACATACATATCGATAACTACCTTAAATGTAAATGGATTAAATGTTCCAACCAAAAGACACAGACTGGCTGAATGAATAGGAAAACAAGACCCGTATGTATGCTGTTTACAAGAGACCCACTTCAGACCTAGGGACACATATAGACTAAAAGTGAGGGGATGGAAAAAGATATCCCATGCAAATGTTAATCAAAAGAAAGCTGGAGTATCAATTCTCATATTAGACAAAATAGGACACAAGAGACAAAGAAGGACACTACAAAATGATCAAGGATCAATCCAAGAAGAAAATGTATCAATGAATTTGGTAAAGTAGCAGGATACAAAATTAATGCACAGAACTCTCTTGCATTCCTATACACTAACAATGAAAACTCTGAAAGAGAAATTATGGAAACACTCCCATTACCATTGCAACAAAAAGAATAAAATACCTAGGAATAAACCTACCTAAGGACACAAAAAGACCTGTATGCAGAAAACTATAAGATGCTGATGAAAGAAATCAAAGATGACGCAAACAGATGGAGAGATATAGCCTGTTCTTGGATTGGAAGAATCAACATTGTGAAAATGACTATATTACCCAACGCAATCTACACATTCAGTGCAGTCCCTATCAAACTACCAATGGCATTTTTCACAGAACTAGAACAAAAAATTTTACAGTCTGTATGGGAACACAAAAGATCCAAAAGCAATCTTGAGAAGGAAAAACGGAGCTGGAGGAATCTGGCTCCCTGACTTCAGACTATACTACAAAGCTACAGTAATCAAGACAGTATGGTACTGGCATAAAAACAGAAATATAGATCAATGGAACAGGATAGAAAGCCCAGAGATAAACCCAGGCACATATGGTCACCTTATCTTTTACAAAGGAGGCAAGAATATACAATGGAAAAAAGACAGCCTCTTCAATAAGTGGTGCTAGGAAAACTGGACAGCTACATGTAAAAGAATGAAATTAGAACCCTTCCTCACACCATACACAAAAATAAACTCAAAATGGATTAAAGACATAAATGTAAGGCCAGACACTAACAAACTGTTAGAGGAAAATATAGGCAGAATACTCTGACATAAATCACAGCAAGATCCTTTTTGATCCACCTCCTAGAGTAATGGAAATAAAAACAAATGGGACCTAATGAAACTTAAAAGCTTTTGTACAGCAAAGGAAAGCATAAACAAGATGAAAAGAAAACACTCAGAATGGGAGAAAATATTTGCAAACAAAGCAACTGACAGAGTATTAATTTCCAAAGTATTCAAGAAGCTCATGCATCTCAATATCAAAAAACCCCAAAGAACCCAGTCAAAAAATGGGCAGAAGGCCTAAATACACATTTCTCCAATGAAGATATACAGATTGCCAATAAACACATGAAAGGATGCTCAACACCACTAATCATTAGAGAAATTCAAATCAAAACTACAGTGAGGTATCACCTCACACCAGTCAGAATGGACATCATCAAAAAATCTACAAAAAATAAATGCTGGAGAAAGTGTGGAGAAAAGGGAACACTCTTGCACTGTTGGTGGGAATGTAAATTGATACTGCCACTATGGAGAACAGTGTTGAGATTCCTTAAAAAACGAAAACTATAACTACCATATGACCCAGCAATCCCACTACTGGGCATATACCCTGAGTAAACCATAATTCAAAAAGAGACATGTACCATAATGTTCATTGCAGCACTATTTACAATAGCCAGGACATGGAAGCAACTTAAATGTTCATCAGTAGATGAATGGATAAAGAATATGTGGCACATATATATAGTGGAATATTACTCAGTCATAAAAAGAAACGAAATTGAGTTATTTGTAGTGAGTTGGATGGACCTAGAGTCTGTCATACAGAGTGAAGTCAGAAAGAGAAAAACAAATACCCTATGCTAATGCATATATATTGAATCTTAAAAAAAAAAAAGGTTCTGATGAACCTAATGTTAGGACAGGAATAAACACGCAGACGTAGAGAATGGACTTGAAGACGCAGGGCAGGGGTGGGAGGTTAAGCTGGGACAAAGTGAGAGAGTAGCACTGATATATATACATGACCAAATGTAAAATAGCTAACGAGTGGGAAGCAGCTGCATAGCACAGGAAGATAAGCTCGGTTCTTTGTGACCATCTAGAGGGGTGGGATAGGGAGGGTGGGAGGGAGGCACAAGAGGGAGGGGATATGGGGATATATGTATACATATAGCTGATTCACTTTGTTGTATAGCAGAAAATAACACACCATTGCAAAGCAATTATACTCCAATAAAGATGTTAGAATTTAAAATAAAAAGCTAAAAGGCAAGACAAGCTTTTATTTCACATTCCTTTACACGGGTAAGACTTTTCTATTTTCCTTTAGATTCCTCTCTTGACTTCTGAAGTTACTCCACATACAACTTTAAGAGAAAATAGAAACCATTAGTTATTTACCTTCAGCATTTATTCATGACTTCATTCTATAAATATTTACTGACCTCTAACTAAGTGCCATGTGGAGACTAAGCCCTGGACAAGGAGATGTAATATGAAGAAAGCAGCTCTTGCAGAGAAGAAGCTTTACAAACCCAGATGTACGTAAAGGTTTCCAGTACAGAGTAGTATGTTCTGAGCTTGTGTACTGATTGTTAAAATGGCGAATGCATCTGTACTGATTAACAAGTAGAGAAAAAGATTATTTAAAACCTTGCAGAGTCAGGATTCAAGCCCAAAATGCCTGGAAGAGCTCACACTGTTAACCAATATAATAATCAGCCTCTCATTGGTCCTGAAGTTCCACCTAATTAAACCTTACATTCCATTGAATAATTTTTGTGACTTTATCTATAACTAGACATTGAACATATGAGTCTCATATATTTTGTAAGGCTTAGAAATAATTTGGATGTAATTGATTTAGTTCAACAAAAACACCATGAACAATATCATTGCTGCTGAGAGAAATTTTCCAGCAATTAAGGTTACAAGTCACTTAATAATGACCAATTTGAGGGAAGAGTCTGATCCTATGTCAAATCATGACCCAGGGAAGGTATCCTTTAGCTTGGGAAAGCTGCTTTGAATAAAAGATGACATCAAAACAACATTTTAAGGCTTCCCTGGTGGCGCAGTGGTTGAGAGTCTGCCTGACTATGCAGGGGACACAGGTTCGTGCCCCGGTCCGGGATGATCCCACATGCCATGGAGTGGCTGGGCCCATGAGCCATGGCCACTGAGCCCGCATGTCCGGAGCCTGTGCTCCACAATGGGAGAGGGCACAACAGTCAGAGGCCCACATACCGCAAAACAAACAAACAACAAAAACAAAACAAAAAAATTTTAAAATAAAAATACAAATAACAATAAAATAAAATTAGAAAAATAAAAATATATTTAAAAAATAACAATAAAAATGAAACAACAAAACAAAACACAATCACCACAGCAAATAAAAAAAGAAAAGAATAAATAAGAATAAAAATAAAAGTTTTAAAAAATAAAAGTAAATAAAAATTAAATAAAAAAATCCCTGGTGCCTCCACTATCAGTGTCCTTGCCCCCATGGTGAGCTACAGCCTCCCCCCGCCTCCCCAGTAGGCCTCCAATACCTCTAGGTAGGTATCTGGAGCTGCTGTGTCAGCCCCACCTCTGTGTGTGTTCCTTTCAGCAATGTCTGTTCCTGAAGCTGGCCCAGAGCACACGTTCCCATGCAGGCCAGCTGGGGTGCAGGCCTCTACAGGCTTGCCCGCAGGGGCCAGCAAAATGAAAGGAGGCCTTGGAGGGGGGTGGTGCTCAGCCCACCTGGATCCACGCAGCCAGAGGAGGCCCTGGGGTGGGGGGGGTCTTAGGCTGGGGGACCCACACAGCAGGAAGAGGCCTGGGGGGTGTGTGGTTGGGGCTCAGGCCCAGGACACATGCAGTTGGAGGGGGCCCATGGGTGGGGATTCAGTCCCAGGACCCCAGCAGGCTCGCTGGGGACTGAGCTGGTGGGGGAGACTCTGGCCACATTCCCCTCTGGTCCCTCAGTCCCCTGAAGGTCCCTCTCCATCTCTGCCAATCCCCCCGTAGTAAGTGGGACCCTCCCAGTGTGGGAACCCCTCCCCTCCCCCAGCCACCCCTCAGGGGCGCTGGTCCCGTCCCACCTCCAGTTTTCCTACCCCCTCCTTTTCCCTCCTATGCCCTACCTGGTCACATGGGGATTCCTCCCATCCCCTTAGGTGTCCATGGTCCCCCACCAGCACCTTGTAGGTGTCCTGTGAGGAGATGCAAACTCCACATCCTCCTACGCTGCCATCTCAAATCTCAGGAATCCTCTCACCTGCTACTTTTAAAAAGAGGGGTTTTCCATCTAAATTTATACATGAAATTATCCTTTTGGTTTGCTTTACCAGTTTCTTGTGTTGGGTTTTGCTAGCTAGCATGATACAAGTTGAAATATTTCCAAACTTTTCTATGTTAGGGATGTCTTTATATATATAACTTATGCTTTATTTTATATATAAACTTTTGCTCTTTATTTTAATATATATATATATATATATATATATATATACATACTATATATATAATAAAGAGCATAAGTTCAAGGAAAGTTGGATTGGATTAGTCTATTTTTATTTTTTATTTATTTATTTTAATAAATTTATTTATTTGTTTATTTTTATTTTTGGCTGTGTTGGGTCTTCATTTCTGTGTTGGGCTTTCTCTAGTTGCGGAGAGCAGGGTCCAGTCTTCATTGTGGTGCACGGGTCTCTCACTGTAGTGGCCTCTCTTGTTGCAGAGCACAGGCTCCAGACACGCAGGCTCAGTAGTTGTGGCTCACGGGCCCAGTTGCTCCGCGACATGTGGGATCTTCCCAGACCAGGGCTCGAACCCATGTCCCCTGCATTGGCAGGCAGATTCTCAACCACTGCGCCACCAAGGAAGCTCCTTGGATTAGTCTATTTTTAAATGGCTCCTTCTATTGTTAAGCAGCTGTGGTTTTTAAAAAGAATTTAAAAGCATTTGAAATCCAGCTGCCTGTAACATCTCCAGAAAGACTCAATCTGTCTTAAAAATCAAAAGCAGAGAAAGCAGTGACGGAAGGGTAACATGTCAACACTATGGTAATAAAGGAAGCACAGAGGCATTGTTAAGTGGCGATTAAAAGACTATTTTGAGAATAAATTAAAGACAGTGAGCTGGACCTCAGGGGAAGCATAGCTCAGGTATAAAGAAGAAATATGTTGCACTGGAAACACAGTCAATATTTTATAACTTTGCATGGTATGCAATCTATAAAAATAATGAAGCACCATGTTTTATACCCGAAACTAATATAATATTGTTAGTCAGCTGTATTCTAATATTTTTATTTTTTTTCAAAAAGAAAGACATGTTTTTTTTTTTCTGACAGTCAATATCTAAGTGGGTAGCTGAACTGAGTGGCCATGTTATCAATCCAGTGTCCCACTGTAGAATGATTAGTAGAAATAGACTAAACAACAGATTCCATCTGTTTCTGAAGATCTCCATTACAGATCTCTGAACTGGGCCTACTTGCATACAAACCCTATGTCTCTGAATGTGATCTCTATGGAGCGCAGCAGTTGGCACCTGCCTTGCCATGTTTCAGCCCTCACATCTGAATCTGTCTGTGCCTATTCAACGGACTAACGGGCAAAGCCAGCCAGACAATATCTGCACCTCACAACCTTGGGTCTGAGGTCCCCTGGGCCACATGGCCCAGTCCAACCCTTGCTCACACCAAGGAAGTAAAGGTGACTTTCTGCTCAGGAGGCGATGGGAATTATGGCATTTTATGAGTTCTAAGGCTTCTTCCCAAGATCCTCATGTACTAGAAAACTAAAAAAAGCCAACATATTCATGCAGCTGGAAGGGTTTCTGAGGACTGATTACCAAATATCTGAACACAGGGTGGGAAGGGCAATTCAGAAATGTTCCTCATCCTGTTACTGTTTACAAGAAGGCTTTGTTCTCTTGGTTTTTGCCATTCTCAGTTACTTTTAAACACATATTTTTTGTTGATTTTCTAGCATTTTAATCTCATAAATGTCATCTCTGTGGCCCAGATATCTTAAAAAGGAAATTCTAATTGAATGTTCTAATCTTATGCAGGTTTCATAAAGAAAATCTTAGCCCCACTCCTCTAAAATACACTTTATTGAATACTGTTTTCAGTGTTCCTCTCAATTCAAAACTGTGGCCAAACTCTTTAGAAAACTCAACATCAAGTAATTACATTTTATTTCATTTCTGTTTCTACTTTAAGCACTTTCAGTTGAAAGCAAAGCTCTGTCCTAAATATATGTGATTATTGAAATAACTGCTGGCAAGAATCAGCTCAATGTCTATTTACATCTTAAGAGTCAGTCTATATTTTAAATACAAACTAGAAATTATGTGCCAATACCTCTCTGTTGAGAAGAATTTCTAGAAATATGACAGTCACAATATTCACATACACATATACACATAGATGGACTCATGGCTAAAAAATATGCTCTAATTGGAGACTTTACAAATCTTAGCATAATTAATTATTTGATACATAAAGATAAGTGTTAAAATTGCCACCATAAGCTATTATTAACCTGTCTGATCTGTAAAAACAAATTTCACCAAAGTGGAGGAATGAATATTATAATAAAGGGTTCTTGTTATAGTGAACTGCCTGCAAAAGAGGACAAGGGAGTGTAACACCCAGAGGATCAGGACAAAGAATCATTATCAGGCTCAACAGATCCATGATATGGACAAGAACATTTTTGATTATTCAGCAAGTTACATAAGCTAGCTGGAGTGATGTGATTTGGCACCTTCGAAAACTTACTGTCTCAGCTAAAATAAACTGGAGAAACCTGTATAAGAAAAACCTCTACTCCCCTCTCTTTTCTATCCTAAACAGTTCATTTTTCAAGTGTGGCTTCCCAGATTTTCTTATCAGCTGGACTGGAAAGATGTGTAACAGGAATTCTGTTCTTTTTTTTTGCAATCTACAGCATACAACTTTAAATATCCTGTTTTACAAAGTAAGAAACTTTTCAGTGCATTGTACATAGGGCATTTAATCAAAGTCAGCTTTCAGAAGAAAGATGTAGAGCCATTTTCAAATGTTGACAAAGTAGGAAAAGAAAAATGAACCCTCATGTATCTTTAATGAATCTTTCTGGGGAAATATATCTATACATATCTTAGTGACTTCTGATTTTTTAAATATTCTTCCTAATTTGGTAAAGCAAAATATTATACTGTCATGTCCCCCTCAAACGATTTCAATTTTAATCAAATATAAAGCATTTTTTTAAGTAAAAGAAACATAATCGATCAGGCAAGTCATAAAAAGTGGCAACACTAGATAATTGACTGATGGAGAATTAAGTTTTTCTGAGGAAATTTGTAGACCACTGAGTCCTAGGCCAAAAGATTTGGTTGAGATAACTAAAAAAAAAACAAGAAAAAACCCAACTCTTTTTAAAGATAAAGGCTGGCTTATTAACTGCCAAACACATTCATACACAGAAACTATCTCCTGGGAGAGAAGGGAGAGAGATTTCCTCTAAAAGCTTAGGAAATAGCCACTCTCTCTGCTGTGACTCCTCTGGTGAACGGCAGCATTGTGCTGAACATTTCTGGTACATTTTAAAATCTACCACTAGGGCCAAAACTCTACTATGAAGTTTAGGTTCTATTTCCATGGATATTACAGTAGTGATTACACCAAAAAGAGCATATGCTTACATTTCAAATCATTAATACAAACAAGAAATTTCTAGCTTTGGAAGGGAAAAGAGAAAATGTTGTAGAATTATACTAAATTAATATGTAATATCTTAGAGAAATCAACTGCACTAAATATTTTACAAATATTATATTATGCATAACAGAGTTATTTAGAATGCAGACTACTGGGGTCTGCAAACCTGCAAATTCTAGACCTTGCTGTTCCACTCACTAACTTTACCCTAGTTTCTCCATAGCTCAAAGTCCTCATTTGAAAAAGAAAGCAAAGGATTATTCCTATTTCACAGAGCAATTTCCACTATGAAAACAGACAAAAGGTATAAGCACTATGCACAGTAATTGGTACAGAAACAGTGCTTAAAAAATGTCAGCTAATACCACTAAATAAATAATTGTAGTCAATTACAATACCATCATTCCTTTTGTCAATAAAGAGGCTGTAGGTAAGGTATTAATTCCTATTTGAAGGAGTCTACAGAGAATAACTCCATTTTTCAAATTCAGTAAAGTTTCAGTGAAGATGAAGAAAAGCTTTCCTACAGTGTTGTAAAATGAGTCTTCTGTTATATTTTCTCTAATGGAATACTATCCTGAAACGAATACACAACTTCAAATCTCAGTATCTAAATTATTTTCAGATAGAACTGCTAACTGGGAAATAAGTTACACGAAATTAATAATTTTCAGTTATTGGCCTGCATTAGAGCTGTTAGCTCCACTTTGTGGCTAGTTTGTAGTCACAGAACAAAGTTAATCAGATTACCATAAATTATGGTTGCATCTATGCTACCTTCCATTATCTCTATGATTTTTTTAAAGTAGTTACTAACACAAGGGCATGTGTAATTAATAGAATTAGCTAAAACTACTAATACAAAGAAGGAAATTTTTAAAAACATGGACCAAGCAAGATGTTTGCTCCAGTCTCATTTTTTTTTTTTTTTTTTTTTGCAGTACGCGGGCTCTCACTGTTGTGGCCTCTCCTGTTGCAGAGCACAGGCTCCGGACGCACAGGCTCATCGGCCATGGCTCACGGGCCCAGCTGCTCTGTGGCATGTGGGATCTTCCCGGACCGGGGCACGAACCCGCGTCACCTGCATCAGCAGGCAGACTCTTAACAACTGCGCCACCAGGGAAGCCCTCCAGTCTCATTTTTATTGATGGCATTATATCTTCAACTTCAAGGAACTGATACAGAGCTCAACTGAATTGCTTGATTTTAGTTTGAGGAAAACCCCAAAGGGCAAAATACATACTACAAAATAATCACAAAGTAAGCACGCTGTACCACAGGGGAAACGAACACAGGAGAACTGAAATCTACTAAATAGACCATAAAAAGTGTTCGGAAGAGAGTGGGGGCATATAAATTTGAGGACTTGGGATAGAGAGAGAAGACAGAACAAAACAAGCTTCACTGCTGGCATCCGTGAATGTAACATTTTTGGATAAATAATCCTTTACATTTGAACATGTACATGTAGCAGAAAATGTTTGTAGAAAAATTGAGACATCAATCTTTTATAACTCAGTGCTGAAAAATCTGTTTTAAAAGATTAAAAGGTGGAGGTATAGATGAATCAAGAGTGGCCAAGGGTTAATAACTGCTGAAGTTGGGTAACAGATGTTAGAGATTCAGTACATGATGCTCTCTGTACCTTTGTATATGCTGGAAATTTTTCATAATAAAAAGTGAAATATGCAAAAAGACCAAAGGCTGCCTAAAATAAAACAAACAAACCCAAATGCTTCCCATCACCCTTCACTGTCAGAGAGAATAAAAGAGGGAAGGAAGGAAAGAAGAAAGAAAGGAAGAAAGCTTTAAACATGTCCATTCAGCCATTTTTATATAAATTTTCTAAAGTAACTGATAGGTTAAATGTATAAAATTTCTCAGTGAAAATGTTCCACTATTGCTTAATTGTCATACTTATTTATATATGCACATGTCACTACACATTTATTTGTAGTCACAATGATCAAAAATACAGGACATCCATATATCCGTAAGGGAAATCTCAACCTGGATGCTTCCTTCGGCAGATTCAGTAAAGCACACCATAAAGTACATTTGGAAAAGCACTGAGGGCCACCTCAACCTGAAAATTATTTTTAATGTCAGTTTCTAAGGAAATACACCGAACGCTACATGTGTCATAAAACACACATATTAATGCACTAAAATCTTATTTAAATAATGATATAGTTAACAGATACTCTAATTTTTCAAAAGCAACCATGCAATATTGGAAAAATATTAATTTGTCTATTTTTCTCATCCCTCAACTTATAAATAAATATATTATAAAAATAAGAGTATATGACAATCACCTATTTAGAAAATATATATTATAATAAAATAAATCCAAAGTTTCATTTTCACTTCACACCCCCCTACAGTTTGTAGGAAGCAGGCTGACATTTAACCCAAATTGAAAATTGCCATCTTGTTGTCCATGTACAAACCAATACATTACACATGTTCTATTTCTCTATCAAGAGGTTATTTTCCATGTGGAATAATTCAGAAATGTGGCTTTCAAATTTATGAAAAGAACATGTTCTTCCACTCTCTACTAATGATTATGTCCACGCTGCACATTTCCATAAAAAAGCCTTGCCTCAAATAACTAATATGATAAATTTATTTAATTAAAGTTCACATTCAAAGAGGCAGTCTCCTCTTATATACAGAAGTTCCACTGAGGTACCAATTTTACTCGCATGTTGTCTTTTAATGACCTTTTTATTAACTATAGAACTCTATTCTTGCACTGAGGACTAGAATTAAATTAGAAGAAAATACTTCTGTTATTGCTTAAGATAATAAATGGAATGGTTCCAGGGGCAAAGGTCTGCCACCAGAAAACCATCAAAAGTCAACCCCAGGGAATATAAAATGCACACTGATCCTCCTGTCCGATGAATAAAGGTTTAGCTATACAAGAGGACAAAGTACTTCTTCTAGATCAGCCACTGTTGATGAAACACTGTAATTATAAAGCACACTCAGACTTGTTTGGGCATGTACATAATGTCCTCTCTTGGTGATACCCTCTGTAAACAAAACCAAAAAATGCAAACTTCAGAACACAACTAGCCTTAATTTATCTACATATAATTAGACAAGTGTCTTATAATTTCATTTAAATAGATAATTTCTAATGAGGAATTCTATAACTTAATTTAGGAAATATATAAAAACTCTGATTTCAAATGTGGAAAAATAGAGTTCATATAGGAAGGGAGGGAGGGAGGGAAACAGAGCAGAACCTTGTGGGGCCCCTGGGCACAAAAGCCTTTCTGTGTTCTCCATTTTCTTGATTACAGGAAATAGGTTTCATTCAGCCTCCATGACGTTCCCTGAGGTCCAAGGAGCAGGTTCAAACAGTTGCTAATCAGGGAAGGGAGGGGATGCAGAGAAAAGGGAGGAACAGTTAAGAGAAACAATAGTGCAGCCTTGGGGCAGGGTCCTGGTTCCCCCTCAAGGGATACACATAACAATAACTTTGAGCCGTTTTGCAGATATGGATACCCCCACCAGGTGGGAGAAGTTAACTAAGCTGCCCACAAACACAAAGGCCTCAGATGGCTGGAACCAGAAAGTTGATGATGCTGACTCCCACTTACCTCACCACCAGCCAATCAGAAGAGTGTCCACGAGCTGACCATGGCCTGTTCCTTGAACACTATAAGACTCCTCACTAACCCCTCTGGGGAAGAACACACAGTCTTGAGGGCATTAACCCGCTATGGCCCCCTTTGCCTGGCAAAGCAATAAAGCTATTCTTTTCTACTTCACCCAAAACTCTGTCTCTGAGATAGAATTTGGTACTGATGTACAGAGGCCGAATTTCGGCTATAGGAGGGTGGGCAGAAAAAAGGAGGCTGAGGTCTCTGGCTTTCTGTAGCATGTTAAAGCATGGCTGGCATATGTGGAGGTACTGCTAGACTTGGAAAATGATCATTTTTTAAACATCATAGTAAAGATTTTATCAGACGTGGTTATCAATGGTTGTTAAATCTAGAGGGACCCTGAAGTGTGTCAGCCACAGACTGCTTATTGGCTGCAAGGGAGAAAAAAATGATTGTACAGTAAACAAGGAAGATTCCATTTTTAAGGCAGGGCTGGTGGCACTGTATTCTTCAAAATGTCAGTCATCAAAGACAAAGACAGGCTATGGAAATGCTCTGTATAAAGGAGGCTGAAGAGACAGACCTCTTCAACTGAACACCTGACCCTCAGCTGGACCCTGTCTTGGAGGAGAAAAGGCTATAAAGAACATTACTGTGTCCACAGAGACAAGTGTATGAAGAATGACAGATTACATAAAAGCACTACATCGAATTTCAATTATTGAGGTTGACAACCAAACTGTAGTTATGGAACAGAATGTCCCTAATCCAGGATAATATGCAGTAAACTATGTAGGGATAAAGAGACATGATACATGTTAAAAATATGTGAATTTGGATAAAGGGTATACTTGTGTTTCTTGTACTATTTCCATTTTTACAAATCCCCTGTTAAGTTTGAAATTATTTTAAAATAGAATGTTAATAGAACACATGGCACATGGATTGGCATTTGCTTTGCACATTTTTTTCATTAAACAAACAAACGAAGCATTTATCAAGTGCTCCAGCTTAATATCTATTTGCTCATTTAATTCTTAAGGCAGACCTTTGATATATGTACCTTCTTTTCACAAATAAGGAAACTAAGGCACAGACAGGTTTGCAACTGCCATGTAGCTCATAAGTGACAAGCCTAGATTCAAACCTAGAGAGTCTTGAGTCTAAAGTTCCTACTCTTATGACAAGTCTATGTTTCATTGAATAATAGAATATTAGGTCAGTAGAAATAGCCAAGGAAGCTCAGGGATTTAAAAAAACACAGATGCCAATGAAGTAATACAATTATCCCCACAGATGGTTTAGAGGATGCCTACTTCATAACAACTCCAGGTACTAAAACCCTTAACTACATAAACACTTAACACTTTAAATTTGATGAAATCACACATTATGGAAATCATTTTCAAAACCAAAATAATAGATGATATTTCCTGCACCCATGCAGGGCATCACCTTTTTATTTAAAATTCACAATTATTAAGAAAGAAAACAGTAAATGTAGTTTAAAAGGGAAGAGAATAAAAATATTTAAAGTTGTGAGAATATCAAGATTCCTATGGAAGACTAATCATCCAAAGTAATTTAAATTCCGATTCCATTACAATTTATAATATCTTGAAGTGGGACATTGTGAACATCACTGAATTGCTTACCTGTTACCAAGGAGGATGGACACTCTTGGCTCAGCACCTCACATAATAATACTTATCAACTGAATTCAAAAGAGGAGAGGTGTAATAAATGTCTTAGAAATGTGCTCATCCCCTCAGGTTTTGATATTTCTAATAGCCTCTGACAAACAATAAAGATCATATTCATTGCTTAATGCCACCACACAATGCTGAGCCCCAGACACCCTCTGGGGAGTGTCGCAGGGTCAGGTTCACAGCTGCACTTCCTGCTTTCAGGGCAACTCTGCTCCCATTGTAGCATCATTCCAGCCAGAGACATGGTTGCTTCTTTCTGCTCATCCCTTAAAAGAATCTAACCTCTTTAAATAAAACTTTTCCTGACTATTTCAGACTCAAATGCTTTCATTCATTTATTAATAAATACCAACTTGTAGTATGCCTTCTCATTACTTTGAATAGATTATTTAAATCTAATTGTAGAAATTGGAATTTTTTTTTACCACTTTTATCATTTCCAACCAAACTGATTATAAACTCTTTGAGACCAGAGCCTATGTAAGATATCTTTGCATTAATCATAGTGCCTAATAGCCTCTGGATGAATCAATTCAATATTTATTTACCGATTTTATTTTTGATTTGTCCCAAAGTTTCATACAGAAAGTTAAAATGACTTTAAACACTATTTGACAATACTACTGATTACTTAAAAGAAAACAAATGGCGAGAATGTTCCTCTTCTCTCTGGTTAAAATATTCAGTTTCTTAAAAACCCAGTTCAAAAGAAGGCCTCATAAAATGTTCCAGATATAAAGAATGGACTTGTGGTTTCTAAGGGGGAGGGGTGGGGGAGGAATGGATTGGGAGTTTGGGATTAGCAGATGCAAACTATTATATATAGGATGGATAAACAAGGCCCTACTGTATAGCACAGGGAACTATATTCAATATCCTGTGATAAACTATAATGGAAAAGAATATGAAAAAGAATATATATATATATATATATATATATATATATATATATAACTGAATCACTTTCTTCAATAAAATTTTAGAAAATAAAAATTAAAAAAAATAAAATGTTCCACTTACCCTTTGTCTTCTCATGGTTGGGCTGTTGACAGTTTGAATCTCTATATTTAAAGTATGAAATAATAACAACAAACCAAAAAATGTACATAAAATATGATCACTATAAAAAAAATATACTATAAAGCAACTAGAATGGCACACGTAAACATATTATGAGTAGCAGTTCTTAAAATGGAACCTTGGGTGGTTTTTCTCCTGTTTAATTTTTTTAATTTAATTTTTATTTTATATTGGAGTATAGTTGATTTACAATGTTGTGTTAGTTTCAGGTGTAGAGCAAAGTGGTTCAGTTATACATATATCCATTCTTTTTCATATTCTTTTCCCATATAGGTTATTACAGAGTGTTGAATAGAGTACACTGTGCTATACAGTAGGTCCTTGTTGATTATCTATTTTATATATAGTAGTGTGTATATGTTAATCCCAAACTCCTAATTTATCCCTCCCTCCAACATTTCCCCTTTGTCAACCATAGTTTCTTTTCCATGTCTGTAAATCTGTTTCTGTTTTGTAAATAAGTTCATTTGTATCATTTTTTTTTTAGATTCCACATATAAGTGATATCATATGATATATGTCTTTCTCTGTCTGGCTTACTTCACTTAATATGATAATCTCTAGGCCCATCCATGTTGCTGCAAATGACATTATTTCCTTTCTTTTTAATGGCTGAGTAATATTCTATTGTATATATTTGTACCACATCTTTATCTATTCATCTGTCAGTGGACATTTTCATGGCTTCCTCCCCTTATCTAAAAATATTAAATATATATATATATACCAGGAACAGCATATATAACATTGTGCTCTTTTTCTTAATGGTTTAATGGCTGTTGATTCTTGTGTGTTTTATGTACCCCAAAGTTCATTATGAGATTTTTGAGGCCAGTGAATATCTTCTAGTTTTCTTTCCGTGACACCATTCCCAGGATTTTTTGGCAAACAGCACTGCTTTCAAGTAGCAAGACTATCTTCACATTTTAACCAGGAGGTTTTTTACTTTATGTATGCTTACACATGGAATATACAGCATTTATGCACATTCACACAAAATAATGGACACACAAAAATATGAGAGAATTGCCATTGTTCTCCTGCCCCTCCACTGGAAAGAGCTGGCTGAGCCAAAGTGGGGTCATTGTACCCTTCTCTGGGAATTTTTTTGTTTTGGGGATCAGAAAAATTATTAAGGTAATCCCTCTCTCTCTCTCTCCCTCTTGAATAAAACTGCAGGATGTACAACTTGAAAGCTGTTTGACACTCAGGTTCTATTTCCTTTAAAAAATTATCTATAATATGGATAAATAAAATTGACATACAGAAGAAGGAAAAGGAAGAGGAGGAGGAAGAAGAGAAAAATAATGCTATTATCACCTTAATTTATTTGTAGTAATTCTTACAAATAAGATATCTTGTACTAATTTGCATTTATTGCATTTTGTGTCCCTGGAGTCCATATTTTCACCCCATCCTGACACCCAAATGCCTTCCCATCTTTTCTTAAACTATTTTAAATAACTTGAAAGCTAGACTTATAAACTACTGCAATTAGCATTATTTTTCTGAGATAATAAAACTTTGCTCTTTCTGGTTAACTGTGGGCATGCTTTTTCCTGAACACACATCGCCCTGGGACCGGATGCCAGAGGGTTCTGTGTGGCACATCCTCCTGCCAGTGAGCACCTGAGCAGAACAGCACAGGTAAGAAGCCCAACCCTCAACACAAGCACTGACCCAAAGCACCACTGTCACAGAAATGCACACCTGGGAGGTAAGAGGTGCAGGAGGAACCCAAACATGGCATTACCTCCTTGCAAAAGGGTGAGAAAATGAAACAAATGTGGAAAATCTACTACATTATAACTTTTACAGTTTTGTTCCAGTTGCCGATCAGGCATTTGATGTCCTGTTACCTTGGAGGGCAGCGGGCTCGGACTCAAATATACTGAGTTCTGCATCTTCACCAGCTCCAGGATGACAGACACATTTTGTAACCTTTAGAAACTGCATCCAATCATTTATTCCACAAATATTTGTAGGCTTAGCATATGCCAAGTACTTTTCCAGAGTAAGAAAGGATTCTGCAGTCATGGAATTTACAATGCATCAAATGAGACAACACAGTAGTAAGGATAGACATAAGTTAATGGTTTAAGTTCGTGACAAATGTTTTCAATAGCAGAAAAGATGGGAATGGGACAGAGGAGGGTCAGGCAGGAGACTCCCTGATTTAAGCTGGCCCTGGACAGCCACTCTGAGCTGAGGCAAGAATGAGGAAAGGGAGTGCAGAGCTCTGGGGTCAAAGCTCCCCTGAAAAGTAAATAGGGCAAAGGTCCCAAGACAGGAAAGAACCAACAGCTGCTCAAGGAAGAGAAAGGAAACCAGTGCTGCTGGACAATCATGAGCTGTGGAACAAACGTGGTGTAAAGTTAGACGAGAGGAGGACAGGGCCAGAGAGTCTGTGACTCAGCTGCAGCAGTTCCTTCCACAGTCACGTGCCTGAAGACTCTGAAAGCAGCTGGATTACAGAGGGACCATGAAAGGGCAGTCATAACACTACCATCAAATTTTTTTCAAACTGATAATGCGTGTAAAGTGTTAACAGACTACTTGGTGTACTGTAAGTCCTAGATAACTGTTAGGACTTACAATAACAAAACAATAACAAAAAGTTATTGTTATTTTTGCCACGAATTCTCAAGTGTGCACAGTGAGTCATGACCTAATCCTGAGACTCAAAGCGAAGGTCAACTCCACTCAAAGCCATGCAGATGTAATTGCTGCACATGGCAGCTTTATAAAATAAGAACAATAAACAGGCAGTTTCCAAATGGCAAATGGATCATCTTCAAGTCCTCTCATACATCCATAACTGGAAACCTAGAATGCACGTTATCATAGAAATGATGAATGTTAATTATTTTCCAAAGTAGCCCAGAGAGTTTTATTTAATCTAGAAGGTGTTAACACTTCCAGGCTATAGTTTTGGTCTGGGAGTCAGAGGTCCACATGATATGTAAGAGGAAAGTAAACAGAAAAGGCCACCGTTTCCTGGGTGCTAAATGAGTGCCAACATTATTCTAACTAGTGATTGATATAAGCTTATTTAACATCATGAAATAGATACTATTTGTGTATCCATGTTACAGATAAGACACTAAGAAAGGCAGGTCAACAACCAGGCCATGCACTCAGCCACTTCAGGGCAGGGAGTCAAAACCAGGCACTTCAAGCCAAGCTTGCTTTTTTAAACCCTCTTAACAACCATGCAATAGTTCATTTACTCTTATTCCTCATGCTTTAAAAAAAAAATCCTGTAGAAACAATCATTGTTTGCCTTTGAATCCTCATCAAGCTCTTTTTGGGGTGTATTCCTATATCCTGGTATATACAGGGCATCCTACTATACTATTCCAGGTAAAACCATCCTACAAACTTTTACACAACATGGTTAAATTAAATTGGTAAACTGAATCTTTAATAAAATCCTGCACTGACACAGATTAAAAAACTGAAGAAGACTCTCAGACTTTCAACAGCAGCTACAGGGTCACCTCTGGCTGGGTAACCAGAGGGAACCGTCTGTTACTGTTTGGCCCAGTTTCTTACCTGCATCTACTTTTGAGGAACTTAATTTATTTTTCTCCACAACTGCAAGAGAGGCAGCAATGCTAATCCAGCAGTCAGGGGAAGGGGCCAAAGCAGTCATTTCTGTTCACTCAGGATGCACAAGAGGAGAAACAATATGGAATATCAGGATGGAAAATACTGGATTCAGATAAATTGGGCAACTGTAGCCTAGTTATTTATGTTCTTTAACCCTCAGTCTCCCCAACTGGGGCTAGGGAAGTATCCATCTAACGAGGCTCTTGTGCAGATGAGTAATAACAAGGTCTTGGGGAGGGGAAGCAGCAGCTACTTCACTAGGCGTGTCCCGTGCGTCATGTGCTTTATCAGTGATGCAGACGGATCTACCCTCAGAACTACCACAAATGTCAGGTCAAGTATAATTTCCATTTTACAGAAGAGAAAATGAGACATGCAGAGTGATACGAACTTTCTCCAAGGTTACACAGAGTGTAAGCAGGGCCACTGGGATCTGAACACCGGCGTCTGGATCTCAGTCCCAATCTTAACCACTAGGTGTAGCACACTCCTCCACAAAGAGCACCAACAAAGTGCATCTCCCCATCATCAACCCTCCTGTCGGGCTATTAGATGGATTAAGGAAATGTGAAGCACTAGAACACTGACCTGCACATAACCAATGTTTCATAAGCTAACTGCCTTCTCTGTTTTGCAAATAGTGTATTATCTGTTTGGGTCTATTAAAACTATCAAAGGTCAGAATATTTGAAATAAATATGAAAGCAGATAAATTTTATAGAAATGTGAGGCAATTAACCCTCCTACAATAGACATTTGGATCTGTTATTACCAATTCTTATTTGTCCTTTAAAAATCATATTTATTTTGAAAACTCACTGTGAATATTAAGTTAGTGCCAGAAAACCTTCAGGCAGTTTATCCTCCTCAACCCTCGGCTTATTTCCCCACTAAATAAGATCAGGACCACATTTTTCTTGCTGACGAGCAAGCATATTCTGCATATTCCCCCTCTTTTCCTGACCTGCTCAAGAGTTTCAAACCTCTTACTCAACCTGGTCTCTAACAAGCTTTTTTTTTTTTTGAAACAGTTAGGCCATGGAGCAAGCACCTTGCTTCTTCCCAGAAGCTTAACTCACACCCATCTCCTAGTCTTTACCTGATCACAAGAAAATTTTCTGATCTGTAATCCCTGGGACGACCTGGCTTGGCCTCAAGGTACCTCTGAGGTACAGACCAAGCGTGGCCTCTCTGGTCTGGGCTCCAAAGTCAATGTGATGCAAACACTGCTATGGATCTTGCAAAGCTCCATTTGAGGCTCAAAGTAATATGAACTTTAATCTTATAAAAACTGGTTAGCAAATAATTTATGGACATGAGTGGTGTTCTTCCTACTGGTGGCCCTGGGAAGTTGGCTCTGCTCTCCCATGTCCCATCAGGGTAACCTCTCAGGTAAGGCAGCATCCTGGACGGTACCAGTGTGAGGGCAGAAATGGATCTTAGGTGATCAGGTTCAATGCCTCCTTTCAGAGAAGAAAAGGAGCATTGGGGAAGTGGATCTTTTTTCAAGGTCCCAGGTACCAAAGCACAGCCCGGGAGAGAATCAGTCTCTGCTCCAACAGATGAGGAAGGGGACCTGGATGTGTTTCAAGCACTAGCTCAAACTTGAATATCTAAGAATATTTTTCTGATTCTAAAAAAAAATACACGGTCACTAGAAAATTTGGGAATTACTAAAAATATAATGAAAATAATCACGGATAATTCCAGGATTCAGAGAGAACTTCTGGTGTACACGGTCCAATATTTATGTCAGGGGCACACTGCCTATGAAGTCTAATTTCCAAGGCAGCTCGAAGGGGTCAACATCACACAGGGGAGTCTGTTACCTGTCAGTGTGGGTGAGTGACCAGGCTGCCCAGCTGCCCTCAGGAAGATCCTGCAGTGCTTGGCAGGGAACCGGAGCTGCGCTGTCCAGTGGGTCTGAGGTACAGGCCGAGCGTGGCCTCTCTGGCCTGGGCTCCAAAGTCAATGTGATGCAAACACTGCTATGGATCTTGCAAAGCTCCATTTGAGGCTCAAAGTAATATGAACTTTAATCTTATAAAAACTCAGATTTATGTACATTGTGCTTCTGGAAAAAAGGGAAGAATGACTTTCTCATCAAATACAATTCTTGGTCCCATTACCCAAATCTGATTGTTGGAGACGCCTGAGCTAAGCTGTGTGTTTAGACTGAATGGAACTCAGTGGTGGCCACCTTCTGCCTCTTGCTAAGCCACACCAACCACACTGTTTGTCATTCCCAGTGCTTCAAAGAAAATGAAGATTCTACCCTGCCCTCACGCAGTTATCCACCCAGCCCTTAATCTCTGCTTCTCTTCTCCTGTCCAGAGAAAAGGTATCTGGCCTTTTCATCTGAAATGGCCAGCGACCCCTTCTAAGACTGACTTGGAAACTATGTTCTACAGGAAATTCATTTTAAGAACAGTCTCAACCTCTCCATGGCAAAACTGATCATGAGAAAAGTTCTCCTCAATTTTTAGATCTGAGCATTTCCACTTCTATTGCTTTACCACCTTTATTTTAATTATAATGAGTCAGCATAATACCTACATAAATTTTTCAGGACCAGACAAAATTAAGAAATACTTTATGAGAAAAAGTAATTTAGTGACAATTCATAAGAGAGTTAGTGTAGCTTTTGCTTTCCAGTATCCTATTTTAAGGACTTTATTTCCTTTTCTCACAACCAGAGTTCTCTCCTCCTGAAAGCTAGACACTGGCAATACATCTAATTCTAGGCTACAAAACAGAAACACTTGCTCTTATTAGTCCATACTGCTAGCTTTTCATGTGAAAAATAAAAGAGATTCCAAATTAATGTGCTAAAGTTATTTAAGTAGCAGCGTTTAAGTAGAGTTAAACACATTAATAATTTTGCTCTTGACTTAAGATCTATAGTTGCTCCTTTTTACTAAAAGAATAAATGTTCAACTCATTAGGGCATAAATTTCTTCATGACTTTGTCCCTCAGCTTCTCTGGTCTCACCTGTTCCACAGGTGCCTCTATGCTCCAGATCCATGGACCTGCTCACCAGTTCTAAGCTGGAAGATCAGAATTAGCAGCAGCAGCAGTTTTTCCATTTGATAGAAGCCCACCTGTCTCAATGAGTCACAACTAGTTAACTCCCTTTTACAGTATGAAAAACGTGTTACTAAAATGATACCAAAAGTCATTATGCACAATGAGTTACAACTAAGGAAATGTATGCATGTTCTACACAATGCTACTAATGCAGCTAAAAGTGAGGAGGCCTCAGAAGTAGAAAGATGAATGAACCATTTTCCATTACTGCAGAGTTAGACAGCAAGTGTTCTTAAAGAAGAAAGCAAGCAATTTTCTTTGTTACCATTTTAAATAAATCAGATGAGATTGCAAGAAATAACATTTTAAAATCATATATTACCCATCTACACTACAGGTAATTGGCTAATAGTATAAGAATTTCTGGATTTAGTATTTTAGTCCAATATATATTAATTCTAAGATCTTTATTGCTATCTTATACATAGAGTATTAAATAGCTTATAAATTGGATAATTCTGAAAATGCTTATGTGGCAATGAGATTTTTCTCTACCCCCAAATGGCCAAAACAATCTTGAGAAAAAAGAACAAAGCTGAAGGCACCATGCTCCCTGATTTCAAAGTAAACTACAGAGCGACAGTAATCAAAACAGTATGATACTGGCACAACAACAGACACATAAATCAATGGAACAGAATAGAGAGTCCAGAAGTGAAGCCACACTAAAATAGTCAATTAATCTACAACAAAGAAGGCAAGAATACATCATGGGGAAAAGGCAGCCTCTTCAATAAATAGTATAGAGAAAATTGGATAGCTACATGCAAAAGAATCAATTTGGACTACTCTCTCACACCATGCACACAAATAAACTCAAATGGATTAAAGATTTAAATGTAAAACCTGAAACGATAAAACTTCTAGAAGAACACATAGGCAATACACTCTTTCCCTTGGTCTTAGCAGTACTTTTTTTTGTCTCTGTCTCCTCAGGCAAGGGATTTTTCCAAAGAAGACATACACATGGCCAACAGGTACATGAAAAGATGCTGAACATCACTAATCATCAGGTAAATGCAAATCAAAACCACCATGAGATCCCTCACACCTTTCATAATGGTCATCATCAAAAAGTCTACAGATAATGAATGTTGGCAAGGATGTGGAGAAAAGGGAACCCTTGTGCACTGATGGTGGGAATGTAAATTGGTGCAGCCACTGTGGAAAACAGTATGGAGGGTCTCAAAAAATTAAAAATAGAACTACCATATGATCCAGGAATTCCACTCCTGGATATTTACCTGAAAAAATCAAAAACACTCATTTGAAAAGATATACGGACCCCTATGTTCATAGTAGTGTTATTTACAATAGCCAAGATATGAAAGCAACATGTGTCCATCAATAGGTGAATGGATAAAGAAGAAGTGGCAAAAATACACAATGGAATATTTTTTATTCATAAAAATTATGTAATTTTGCCATTTGGGACAACATGGATGGACCTAGAGGGTATCATGCTATGTGAAATAAGTTCGGATAGAGAAAGACAAATACTGTATGATTTCATTTATGTGTGGAATTAAAAAAAAATGAATGAATATAGCAAAATGGAAACAAGGTCATAGATACAGAGAACAAACAGGTGGTTGCAAGAGGGGAGGGAGGTGAGGGAAGAGAGAAATTGGTAAGGGAGATTAGGGGGCACAAACTTCCAGTTACAGAATAAATGAGTCACAGGTATGAAATGTACAGAGTGGGGAATATACTCAGTAATTACTTAATACCTTCGTATGGTGACAGATGGTAACTAGATATACCTTCATCATCATTTTTAAACATACAGAAACATTGAATCACTACATTGTGTAACAGGAGCTTGCAAGTCAATTATACTTCAAAAACAAACAAACAAACTCACAGAAAAAGATATCAAATTTGTGGTTACCAGAGGAACAGGGTAGGGAGATGGGGAACTGGATGAAAGTGGTCAAAGTTATAAGATAAATAAATACTGGGGATGTAATATACAACATGATACATATAAATAACACTGCTGTATGTTATATATGACAATTGTTGAGAGTAAATCCTAAGGGTTCTCATGAAAAGAAAAAACTTTTTTTCTATTTATCTTTGTACTTATATGAGATGATAGTTCACTAAACTAATTGTGATAATCATTTCATGATGAATGTAAGTCAAACCATTATGCTGTACACCTTAAACTTATACAGTGCTGAATGTCAATCATATCTCAACAAAACAAGGGGGAAAAAAAGAGATCAAAATTTGACCATGAGTGTAAACATAAAAATTATATGAAAGAGGGACTTCCCTAGCAGTCCAGTGGTTGAGACTTCACCTTCCAATGCATGGGGTGTGGGCTCGATTCCTGGTCAGGGAGCTAAGATCCCACATGCTTCATGGCCAAAAAAACAAAACATAAAACAGAAGCAATATTGTAACAAGTTCAAAGAAGAATTTTTAAAAAAACGGTCCACATAAAAAGAAAATATATATGAAAGAAACCTGATATTCATAAAATGCCATACACTGTATTTACCAAGAAATTGCAAAGAAAGGGCTCATTAGTAACAGAATTTTATATCTGCATCTTCTACAACACTTGTGGTAAGTATATTTTCTTCAAACTAAATTTTAAAAGCACATTAAATGAAACGAACTTTCCATTGGAAAAAGATCTAATCTACTTTCTACAGTAATTTTATGACATTTCTTACAAATGTATAATTCAGCACAAGATGTACAATGTTTTTTTTTTTTATGCTTAAAAATGCACAATCTCTATTAGGTATTTTTAGGATTTAGAAGGCTGTTGTAATATCAACTCTTTATTTCCATTACACAAATTATCAATTATATTTATTGAAAATATTTTTTAAAACAAGAGTTGCTGCATTTTGTCTCAACCAACTGTTACTCACACATGACTAAGGTCCACTGCAGTGAAAGCAACATGTATTTTTGTTTAGCGGAATGATAATGTCTTAATTCCAACTACAATAATTAATACCAATTGTTTTCATATTTTAGCATTTAAAAATATAAGTGCATCTTTCAAACCACTGCAAATACACACATATTTTTTTCAGCTACTCTCTATAACGTAATTTTACAAATGTATATAACTAGTGGTTTCTTTAACTTGTGAAACAAGATTTCTTTAAATATTTATATCTATTTTTATCTTAACTACCACTCATATTCAATACTTTACAAAGATTTGCACCAAGCCTTGAGTGAAATGGCCTTCCCTCACTGGTTTTACATCCTGCCTATAGAGTAACATTTATAATGAATTCATACACTAAGCTGAGTTGTTCAAAACTGCTCAAGTCAGAAATTAATTTCAGAGATATAATCTGAACCCTCAGGATGAAAATCACAGGACATCACTGTCCTTCTTACTACATATAAAAGCACCAAGGGGGGGCTTCCCTGGTAGTGAGGTGGTTGAGAGTCTGCCTGCCGATGCAGGAGACATGGGTTCATGCCCCGGTCCGGGAGGATCCCACACGCTGCGGAGTGGCTGGGCCCGTGAGCCATGGCCATTGAGCCTGTGAATCCAGAGCCTGTACTCCACACTGGGAGAGGCCACAACAGTGAGAGGCCCACATACTGCAAAAAAAAAAAAAAAAAAAAAAAGCACCAAGGGAAGCTTTCTTCTCAAAAAGTACACTCAGATACATAGTTACATACATAATGCAATCAGAAAACATCACCATGATATTATTCCTCATTTAAAGTAAACATGACTTCATATGACTACTTAATTGGATAACCAGATGAAGAAATGGAAAGATGTTAACAATATGTATTCTTTAAAATCATCTAAAATCAGGGTGTAGAATGGTGTGTGTTCACCATTTCTTATGAGAACACTGGAATCACAAGCAACAGCTGAACAACCATCAACAAAAAAATGCTGGAACCTACCAAAAAAGATACCCTACATCCAAAGACAAAGGAGAAGCCACAATGAGACAGTAGGAGGGGCACAATAGCAATAAAATCAAATCCTATACCTGCTGGGTGGGTGACCCACAAACTGGAAAACAATTATACCACAGAAGTTCTCCCACTGGAGTGGACGTTCTGAGCCCCATGTTGGTCTTTCGAGTCTGGGAGTCCGGCAATGGGAGGAGGAGTCTCCAGAGAAATTGGCTGTGAAGGTCAGAGGGGTTTGATCACAGGACTTCCACAGGACTGGGGGAAACAGAAACTCCACTCTTGAAGGGTGTACACAAAGTCTCGTGTGCACCAGGATCCAGAGGAAAAAAGCAGTGACCCCATAAGAGACTGGGCCAGGCCTACCTGCTAGTGTTGGAGGGTCTCCTGCAGAGGCTGAGGGCGGCTGTGGCTCACTGGGGGGGGCAAAGACACTGACAGCAGCAGTTCTGGGAAGTACTCATTGGAGTGAGCCCTCCTGGGGGCAACCATTAGCCCCACAAAATAGCCTGTATGCTCCAGTGCTGGATTGCCTCAGGCCAAACAACAAACAGGGAAGGAAAACAGCCTCACCCATGACCAGACAAGTGGATTAAAGTTTTACTGACCATGGCCCTGCCCGCCAGAGGGACAAGACCCAGCTCTACCCATGACCAGTCCCTCCTATCAGGAAGTTTGAACAAGGCTCTTAGATAGCCTCATCCACCAAAGGGCAGACAGCAGAAACAAGAACTACAATCCTGCAGCCTGCAGAAGGGAAACCAAAATCACAGAAAGGTAGACAAAATGAAATGGCAGAGGATTATGTCCCAGATGAAGGAAGAAGATTAAACCCAAAAAAACAACTAAGTGAAGAGGAGATAGCCAACCTTCCAGAAAAAGTATTCAGAATAATGAGAGTGAAGATAATCCAGGATCTCAGAAAAAGAATGGAGACAAGGGCTGAGAAGATGCAAGAAATGTTTAACAAAGAACTAGAAGAACGAAAGAACATACAAATGGAAATGAACAATACAATAACTGTAATGAAAACTACTCTAGAAAGAATCAGTAGCAGAATAACTGAGGCAAAAGAATGGATAAGTGACCTGGAAGACAGAATGGTGGAAATCACTGCCACAGAACAAAATAAAGGAAAAAGAATGAAAAGAAATGAAGACAGTCTAAGAGACCTCTGGGACAACATTAACTTCACCAACATTTGCATTATAGGGGTCCCAGAAGGAGAAGAGACAGAGAAAGGACCTGAGAAAATATCTGAAGAGATAATAGCTGAAGACTTCCCTAACATGGGAAAGGAAGCTGTCACCCAAATCCAGGAAGCACAGAGAGTTCCAGGAAGGATAAACCCAAGGAGGAACACACAAAGACAGACAGTAATCAAACTGACAAAAATTAAAGACAAAGAAACAATATTAAAAGCAACAAGGGAAAAATGACAAATAACGTACAAGGGAACTCCCATAAAGTTATCAACTGATTTCTCAGCAGAAACTCTGCAGGCCAGAAGGAAGAAGCATGATATATTTAAAGTGATGAAAAGGAAGAAGCTGAAACCAAGAATACTCTACCCAGCAAGGCTCTCATCCAGATTTGACAAAGAAATCAAAAGCTTTACAGACAAGCAAAAGCTAAGAGAATTCAGCACCACCAGACCAGCTTTGCAACAAATGCTAAAGGAACTCCTCTAAGTGGGAAAGAGACCAGCAATGTAAAACAAAGTTGTACATATATAGACTGCTATATCAAAACCTCATGGGAACAGCAAACCCAAAAACTACAATAGACACACAAAAAAACAAAAAGCAACACTAACACAACACTAAAGATGGTCATCAAACCACAAGATAAGACAACACAAGAGGAAGGGAAGGAAAAAGACCTACAAAAACAAACCCAAACCAATTAAGAAAATGGCAATAGGAACTTACATATCGATAATTACCTTAAATGTAAATGGATTAAATGCTCCAACCAAAGATATACACTGGCTGAAAGGATACAAAAACAAGACCCATATATATGTTCTCTACAAGGGAACCACTGCATATGTAGGGAGACATATAGACTAAAAGGGAGGAGATGGAAGAAGGTATTCCATGCAAATGGAAATCAAAAGAAATCTGGAGTAGCAATACTCAAATCAGACAATAGACTTTAAAATAAAGGCTGTTATAAGAGACAAAGAAGGACACTACATAATGATCAAGGAATCAATTCAAGGAGAAGATATAACAATTGCAAATACATATGTACTAACATAGGAGCACTGCAATATATAAGGCAAATACTAACAGACATAGAAGGAGAAACACAATAACAGTAGGGGATTTTAACACCCCATTTTCATCAATGGACAGATCATCCAGACAGAAAATCAATAAGGAAACTCAGATATTAAATGACACACTAGACCAGCTTGACTCAATTGATATTTATAGAGCATTTCATCCAAAAGCATCAGAATACACATTCTTCTCAAGTGCATATGGAACTTTCTTCAGGACTAACCACATGCTGGGGCACAAAGCAAGCCTCAGTAAATTTAAGAAAATTGAAATCATATCAAGTATATTTCCTGACCACAGTGCTATGAGATTAGAAATAAACTATAAGAAAAGAAAAACTGTAAAAACACAAACACGTGGAGGCTAAACAGTATGCTACTAAACAACAAATGGATCGCTGAAAAAATCAAGAGGAAATCAAAAAATACATACAGACAAATGAAAATGAAAGCACAATGATTCAAAATCTATGGGACACACCAAAAGCACTTCTAAGATGGAAGTTTATATCAATACAACCTCACCTCAGGAAACAAGAAAAATCTCAAATAAAACACCTAACCTTACACCTAAAGCAACTAGAGAAAGAAGAACAAACCAAACCTAAAGTTAGTAGAAATCATAAAGATCAGATCAGAAATAAATAAAAAAGAAATGAAGGAGGACACTACGTAATGATCAAGGGATTGATCCAAGAAGAAGATATAACAATTGTGAATATTTATGCACCCAACGTAGGAGCACCTCAATACATAAAGCATATACTAACATCCATAAAAGAGGAAATTGACAGTAACACAATCATAGTAGGGGACTTTAACACCCCACTTTCACCAATGCACAGATCATCCAAAATGAAAATAAATAAGGAAACACAAGCTTTAAATGATACATTAAACAAGATGGACTTAATTGATATTTATAGGATATTCCATCCAAAGACAACAGAATACACAGTTTTCTCAAGTGCTCATGGAACATTCTCCAGGATAGATCACATCCTGGGTCAAAAATCTAGCCCTGGTAAATTTAAGAAAATTGAAAACGTATCAAGTATCTTTTCCAGCCACAATGCTATGAGAATAGATATCAATTACAGGAAATGATCTGTAAAAAATACAAACACATGGAGGCTAAACAATGCACTACTTAATAACGAAGTGATCACTGAAGAAATCAAAGAGGAAATCAAAAAAATACCTAGAAACAAATGACAATGGAGACACGACAACCCAAAACCTATGGGATGCAGCAAAAGCAGTTCTAAGAGGGAAGTTCATAGTAATACAATCCTACCTTAAGAAACAGAAAATATCTGAAATAAACAACCTAACCTTGCACCTAAAGCAATTAGAGAAAGAAGAAGAACCGCAAAGTTAGCAAAAGGAAAGAAATCATAAAGATCAGATCAGAAATTTAAAAAAAAATGAAGGAAACAATAGCAAAAATCAATAAAACTAAAAGCTGGTTCTTATAAAAGATAAACAAAATTGATAAACCATTAGCCAGACTCATCAAGAAAAGTAGGGAGAAGACTCAAATCAATAGAATTACAAAAGTAAAAGGAGAAGTAACCACTCACACTGCAGAAATACAAACAATCATGAGATATTACTACAAGCAACTCTATGCCAATAAAAGGGACAACCTGGAGGAAATGGACAAATTCTTAGAAATTTACAACCTGCCGAGATGGAACAAGGAAGAAATAGAAAATATGAACAGACCAATCACAAGCACAAGCATTGAAACTGTCATTAATAATCTTCCAACAAGGGCTTCCCTGGTGGCGCAGTGGTTGAGAGTCCGCCTGCCGATGCAGGAGACACGGGTTCGTGCCCCAGTCCAGGAATATCCCACATGCGGTGGAGCGGCTGGGCCCATGAGCCATGGCCACTGAGCCTGTGTGTCTGGAGCCAGTGCTCCACAATGGGAGAGGCCACAACAGTGAGAGACCCAGGTACCGCAAAAAAACAAAACAAAACAAAAATTCTTCCAACAAACAAAACCCCAGGACCAGATGGCTTCACAGGCGAATTCTATCAAACATTTAGAGAAGAGCTAACACCTATCCTTCTGAAACTCTTCCAAAATATAGCAAAGGGAGGAACACTCCCAAACTGATTCTATGAGGCCACCAACATCCTGATACCAAAACCAGACAAAGATGTCACAAAGAAAGAAAACTACAGGCCAATATCACTGATGAACATAGATGTAAAAATCCTCAACAAAATACTAGCAAACAGAATCCAACAGCACATTAAAGGGATCATAAACCATGATCAAGTGGGGTTTATTCCAGGAATGCAAGGATTCTTCTATATACACAAATCAATCAATCTGATACACCATATTAACAAATTGAAGGAGAATAACCATATGATAATTTCAACAGATGCAGAGAAAGCTTTTGACAAAATTCAACACCCATTTATGATAAAAACCCTGGAGAAAGTAGGCATAGAGGGAACTTTCCTCAACATAATAAAGCCCATTTATGACGTACCCACAGACAACATCGACCTCAATGGTGAAAAACTGAAACCGTTTCTGCTAAGATCAGGAACAAGACAAGGTTGCCCACTCTCACCACTATTATTCAACATAGTTTTGGAAGTTTTTGCCTCAGCAATCATAGAATAAAAAGAAATAAAAGGAATACAAATCGGAAAAGAAAAAGTAAAGCTGTCACTGTTTGCAGATGACATGATAGTATACATAGAGAATCCTAAAGATGCTACCAGAAAACTACTAGAGCTAATCAATGAATTTGGTAAAGTAGCAGGATAAAAAATTAATGCACAGAAGTCTCTGGTGATCCTATACACTAATGATGAAAAATATGAAAGTGAAATTAAGAAAACATGCTCATTTACCATTGCAACAAAAATAATAAAATATCTAGGAATAAACCTACCTAAGGAGACAAAAGACCTGTATGCAGAAAATTATAAGACACTGATGAAAGAAATTAAAGATGATACAAATAGATGGAGAGATATACCATGTTCTTGGCTTGGAAGAATCAACATTGTGAAAATGACTCTACTACCCAAAGCAATCTACAGATTCAATGCAATCCCTATCAAACTACCACTGGCATTTTTCACAGAACTAGAACAAAATATTTCACAATTTGTATGGAAGCAGAAAAGACCCAAATAGTCAAAACAATCTTGAGAAAGAAAAATGGAGCTAGAGGAATCAGATGCCCTGACTCTAGAGTATACTACAAAGCTACAGTAATCAAGACACTATGGTACAGGCACAAAAAAAGAAAGATAGATCAATGGAACAGGATAGAAAGCCCAGAGATAAACCCACGCATATATGGTCACCTTATCTTTGACAAAGGAAGCAAGAATATACAGTGGAGAAAAGACAGCCTCTTAAATAAGTGGTGCTGGGAAAACTGGACAGGGACATGTAAAAGTATGAGATTAGAAGACACCCTAACACCATACACAAAAATAAGCTCAAAATGGATTAAAGACCTAAATGTAAGGCCAGAAACTATCAAACGCTTAGAGGAAAACATAGGCAGAACACTCTATGAAATAAATCACAGCAAGATCCTTTTTGACCCATCTCCTAGAGAAATGGAAATAAAAACAAAAATAAACAAATGGGACCTAATGAAACTTCAAAGCTTTTGCACAGCAAAGGAAACCATAAACAAGTCCAGAAGACAACCCTCAGAATGGGAGAAAATATTTGCAAATGAAGCAACTGACAAAGGATTAATCTCCAAAATTCACAAGCAGCTCAAGCAGCTCTATACCAAAAAAACAAATGACCCAATCCGAAAATGGGCAGAAGACCTAAATAGGCATTTCTCCAAAGAAGATATACAGATTGCCAACAAAGACATGAAAGAATGCTCAACATCATTAATCATTGGAGAAATGCAAATCAAAACTACAATGAGATATCATTTCACACCGGTCAGAATGGCCATCATCAAAAAATCTAGAAACAATAAATGCTGGAGAGCGTGTGGAGAAAAGGGAACACTCTTGCACTGTTGGTGGGAATATAAATTGATACAGCCACTATGGAGAACAGTATGCAGTTTCTTTAAACAACTACAAATAGAACTACCATACGACCTAGCAATCCCACTACTGGGCATATACCCCGAGCAAACCATAATTCAAAAAGAGTCATGTACCAAAATATTCATTGCAGCTCTATTTACAATAGCCAGGACATGGAAGCAACCTAAGTGTCCATCAACAGATGAATGGATAAAGAAGATGTGGCACATATACACAATGGAATTTTCCTCAGCCATAAAAAGAAACGAAATTGAGATATTTCTCGTGAGGTGGATGGATCTAGAGTCTGTCATACAGAGTGAAGTAAGTCAGAAAGAGAAAAAAGAAATACCGTATGCTAACACATGTATACGGAATCTAAGGGAAAAAAAAAAAAAGGTAATGAAGAACCTAGGGGTAAGACGGGAATAAAGACACAGACCTAATAGAGAATGGACTTGAGGATATGGGGATGGGGAAGGGTAAGCTGTGACAAAGTGAGAGAGTGGCATGGACATATATACACTACCAAACGTAAAGTATATAGCTAGTGGGAAGCAGCTGTATAGCACAGGGAGATCAGCTTGGTGGTTTGTGGCCACCTAGAGGGGTGGGATAGGGAGTGTGGGAGGGAGGGAGATGCAAAAGTGAAGAGATATGGGAACATATGTATATGTATAACTGATTCACTTTGTTATAAAGCAGAAACTAACACACCATTGTAAAGCAATTTTACTCCAATAAAGATGTTAAAAAAAAAAGAGCCAATGAATACACACACACACACAAAAAAAAAAGAAATGAAGGAAACAATAGCAAAGATCAATAAAACTAAAAGCTGGTTCTTTAGGAAGATAAAGAAAATTGATAGACCATTAGCCAAAGTCATCAAGAAAAAAAGGGAGAAGACTCAAATTAGTGGAATTAGAAATGAAAAAGGAAAAGTAACAACTGACAGCACAAAAATACAAAGGACCATAAGAGACTAGTACAAGCAACTGTACGCCAATAAAATGGATGCCCTGGAAGAAATGGACAGATTGTTAGAAAGATACAATATCCAAAGACTGAACCAGGAAGAAATAGAAAATATGAACAGACCAATCACAAGCCCTGAAATTGAAACTGTGATGAAAAAACTTCCAACAAAGAGAAGTCCAGGACCCAATGGCTTCACAGGTGAATTCTGTTAAATATTGAGAGAAGAGCTAACACCTATTCTTCTGAAATTGTTCAAAAAATTTGCAGAGGAAAGAAACCTCCCAAATTAATTCTATGAGGGCACCACAACACTAACACCAAAACCAGACAAAGATATCACACACAAAAAAAGAAATTACAGGCCAATATCACTGACAAATATTCATGTAAAAATCCTCAACAAAATACTAGCAATCCAAATCCAACAATACATTAAAAGGACCATACAACATGATCAAGTGGGATTTATCCCAAGGATGCAAGGATTTTTCAATATCTACAAGTCAATTAGTGTGATACACCACATCAATAAATTGAAAAATAAAAACCATATAATCATCTCAATAGCTGCAGAAAAAGCTTTTGATAAAATTCACCACCTATTTATGATAAAAACTCTCCAGAAAGTGGGCATAGAGGGAACCTACCTTAACACAATAAAGGCCATATAAAACAAACCTACAGCTAACATCATATTCAATGGTGAAAAGCTGAAAGCACTTCCTGTAGGATCAGGAAAAAGACAAGGATGTCCACTCTTGCCACTTTTATTCAACATAATTTTGGAAGTCCTAGATATGGCAATTACAGAAGAAAAAGAAGTGAAAGGAATCCAAATTGGAAAAGAAGAAGTTAAACTGTCACTATTTACAGATGACATGCTATTGTATACAGAAAATCCTAAAGATGCTACCAGAAAACTACTAGAACTCATCAATGAATTTGGTAAATTTGCAGGATACAAAATTAATACACAGAAATCTGGTGCATTTCTATACACTAACAATGAAACCTCAGAAAGAGAAATTCAAGAAACAATCCCATTTACCACTGCATCAAAAAGAATAAAATACCTAGGAATAAACCTACCTAAGTAGGCAAAAGACCTGTACTCAGAAAACTATAAGACACTGATGAAAGAAATCAAAGATGACACAAACAGATGGAGAGATATACCATGTTCTTGGATTGCAAGATTCAATACTGTGAAAATGACTATAGTACCCAAAGCAATCTACAGATTCAGTGCAATCCCTATCATATTACCAATGGCATTTTTTACAGAATTAGAACAAAAAATCTTAAAATTTGTATGGAGACAAAAAAGACCCCAAATAGCCAAAACAATCTTGAGGGAAAAAAAAAGGAGCTGGAGGAATAAGACTCCCTGACTTCAGACTATACTACAAAGCTACAGTGATCAAGACAAGATTGTACTGGCACAAAAACAGAAATATAGATAAATGGAACAGGATAGAAAGCTCAGAGATAAACCCACGCACCTATGGTCAACTAATCTATGACAAACGTGGCAAAGATATACCATGGAGAAAAGACAATCTCTTCAATAAGTGGTGCTGGGATAACTGGACAGCTATATGTGAAAGAATGAAATTAGAATACTCCCTAAAATAAACTCAAAATGGATTAAAGACCTAAATGTAAGGGCAGACACTATCAAACTCTTAGAAGAAAACATAGGCAGAACACTCTATGACATAAATCACAGCAAGATCTTTTTTGATCCACCTCCTCGAGAAATGGAAATAACAACAAAAATAAACAAATGGGACCTAATGAAACTTAAAAAACTTTTGTACATCAAAGGCAACTATAAGCAAAATGAAAAGACAACCCTCAGAATGGGAGAAAATATTTGCAAACGAATCAATGGACAAAGGATTAATCTCCAAAATACATAAACAGCTCATGTAGCTCAATATTCAAAAAATGAACAGCCCAATCCAAAAATGGGCAGAAGACTTTAATAGACATTTCTCCAAAGAAGACATACAGATGGCCAAGAGGCACATGAAAAGTTGTTCATCATAACTAATTATTAGAGAAATGCAAATCAAAACTACAATGAGGTATCACGTCACACCAGTTAGAATAGGCATCATCAGAAAATCTAAAAACAACAAATGCTGGAGAGGGTGTGGAGAAAAGGGAACCCTCTTGCACTGTGGGTAGGAATGTAACTTGATACAGCTACTATGGAGAACAGTATGGAAGTTCCTTAAAAAACTAAAAATAGAACTACAACATGACCCAGCAATCCCACTACTGGGCATATACCCAGAGAAAACCATAATTCAAAAAGTCATGCACTTGTTAGAATTAATTATTCCCAGACCTCAATGTAGACTTACAGAAGGAAATATCCAGAATTAGAACCTGGGAACATGCTTTTCTTACAGTTTCCCTGTAAGAATCTTAACATCAGTTTACTGAATGCTGCTAGTCTGTCTTTGCAAGAATACAAGATACAAAAATATATATATAAACTTCTATAAGTGGCCACAAAGTGACCATTTCTATATTTCTCAATCCCGAGTTAATTTCTGCAACGATCCCCATTTCACAGTCTATATCCAAAGTTGGTCTCCCCAATCAGAAAAATTTAAAAATGGGTTTGTAATTAGTTGCTGATAATTAAATTATTATTTTTTGAGAGAAATTACATAGTAATGATATATTCAAAAGGAAGTCCATGAAAGATTAGAGACAGATACAGAAGTATTATGGGTGAAAATAGATAATGTTAGATCTGTGTTAAAAAGTGGACAGAGACTAAATTACATAAGATTGACACAATGCTGTATGTTTTCAAACTGTATACGTTCAGGTTTATTATACTACATTCCTTACTTTTATCAAAGTTTGAACTTTTCTGAAATATACTTTATAAAGCACTAAGATTGTTGGTAGTAGAGGTATCTGTTCTTACACTTCTTCTTGGTTCAACAACAGACTATGCTTTCCAGCCCTACTGCAGTTTAGGGATGGCCATATAATTAAATTCCTAACAATGAAATATGAGCAAAAGTGATATTTGCTGTATTCCTGGTCTAGGACTTTAAAGAAAAAAGTCTCCTTCCTAGTTATTCTCTTTCACTTTTTTCCCTGCTAGAAACTGGGTATGGTGAGCCAATCTCAACAAGGCACCCTCCATGGCAACACCCTATGATGTTGTTGGAGCCCCCAAAGGAATGACTGGGTTTTGATTGAATGATTGGAAAAGGGCCATCCTCAAGTCTTAAAAAAAAAAAAAATCAAAACCTTGAATGGTTATGTAAATAAGAAATAAACTAATTTTGTATTAAGCCATTATACTTTTGAGTCATTTTTATATCAGTTTAGCCTATCCTAATGAATATCATGAGAATTTGTTGTGTATGCTTTTCTGAAAACAAAATAAAGCTAATTTAAAGGTTAGAAATTTTTAGAGAAAACATTAAATATTAATCCAAAATAATACTGTTAGAGTAATTATTAGATTATTTACAAAAGTCATAATATCTCTTGAGATATAAATGTAGCTAACTGTAGGTAATGTTAATGTTCAAAGAAGGAAATTGTGTTAATGAAGATGTACTATTAAACTAATTGTGATAAAATTACATGATGAAATTATTGTATCATTATTGTGTTGTGTAGGCTTTTGTTATAAAATTAAAATTATAAAGTTTATGTTCATGGTACATAATCTGCTGTTTTTAGGAAAAACTAATGTTAACAAGGCATAATATTAGCTTATGTAGTAATTATTTTATATTTGTTATCCATTTACTCTAAATATTTTATTGAACACGTACTGTAAGCAAATAACTGATCATTCATCACGCAGTCTATTAGCAAAAATGAAAAAAATTAAATATACAAATACACTACAAAGGATTTAGTGCCACGTAGGGCTAAATGCAAGTGACTATGAACTCAGTAGTCAGATAAATTGGGGACTTGGTGTGATAAGTTTAATTATGTTCCATCCAAGAAATGAGTGCACAGAATTTTTGAACATTTCAGTGATGTGTATGTATATACATATATATGTGTACACACACACACGGCAGTAATGAAAAGCATCTTAGTATCAATTTTATCTGGATCCTCAAAACAACAGATGCTATCAATAAAATCCAAAATGAATGTAAAACCATCACACAGAACTTCTCAGGTTTGGTTGCTTGGCAATAGATTACCTGATGGAGTTTCGTATGCAGGATATTTGTTAGGGATAACTCTTGTGGAAAAGGGAAATGAAGAAGGACTGGGAAGAAGTTATCCTGAAATGAAGGCCCTGCAAACCCTCAGTCAGTCCCATCAAGAGCGCTGTAACAACATGGCTTGTCAGAGGTGTCCTGCAGAGGCTCAAAATAGCTGCATTTTTATACCTCTGGCTGATGCAGGCTGTTTAGGGAAGTGACACGTCGGCAAAAGTGGTTCTATGAAGTTGAGACAAACTTTGAAATAGATAACAGCTGGAAAATGTATTGGTACCTGGCACAGTTTCTTCCCTTTGACAGGGATCTAGAGGTCAAATCCCCATGTTCCCTTGAACTTGGAAAATATAGTGAACTAGGGTCTTCCTCTGAACTAATATGATTTAAAAATGTGAATGCTTTATAAATGAACTGGCTACGAAAGAAGGTGAGGGGGCTGGGTTAGGACTGGTCCCATATCCCATGGTTTGTCAGAGCAAAGGATGCTTAGAACACATACCCCATGTACCAGGTAAGAGCTATGAACTGTAGGGAGCTAGCATGGGGTGCACAGAACTCTTCAAGACAGCTTGCTAAGGGGATGAGAAACCTCAATAGAAAGCACCTAGAGGTGTAACTCCAGATATCTAGGCATCAACCAAGGAGTTGAAAACAACAAGCCAGAATAAAGATGCATGTTAATTATTGAACTCAAGTTGTCTTTATGACTAGAAGTACCTAAAAATCTCTTTTATTATTTGAGAATCATCAGAAGAATATAGAATGCATCCTAGTTTTCTTCTAGAAAGACAGGGAAAAATTCATCTTGCAGAATAAGATAAATGGAGAGTGATAGAAAAGTTTCAGGTTCTTTTCTCATTATTTTCTGTGCACCCTACTTGTTCAACAAATTAGTGTACTCATACTGAACTTCATATTTTTATGGTTGCTTACATAATTTTGCTTAAATTATGTGTAAAAAATATACTTTCTAAAATAGGAAGCTTAAATTTAAAAAAAAAAAAGTCATGCACCCCAATGTTCATTGCAGCACTATTTACAATAGCCAGGTCATGGAAGTAACCAAAATCCCACTGACAGACAAATGGATAAAGAAGATGTGGTACATATATACAATGGAATATTACTCAGCCATAAAAAGGAATGAAATTGGGACATCTATAGAGACGTTGATGGACCTAGAGACTTTTATACAGGGTGAAGTAAGCCAGAAAGAGATAAACAAATATCGTATATTAACACATATATGTGGAATCTAGAAAAATGGTACAGATGAGCCAGTTTACAAGGCAAAACAGAGACACAGATGTAGAGAACAAATGTATGGACACCAAAGGGGGAAAGCGTGGGGTGGGAGGGTGATGGTGGTGGGATGAATTTGGAGATTGGGATTGACATATATACACTAATATGTATAAAATAGATAACTAATAAGAACCTGCTGTATAAGGAAGGGAGGGAGGGAGGGAATAAGGAAGAAAGGAAGGAAAAAAGGAAGGAAGGAAGGGAAGGAAGGAGGGAGGGAGGGAGGAAAAAAAAAGATTGCTATTATCCTAAGATCAGTTCTGTTTTCTCTTAGTCAAAGTTATTTTGGTTGCAAATAACATAAAACAGAGCCACCTTAAATAATTATCAGAAAAGTGTGTATCTTGGCAAAATCCTGGGGTTTCTCAAGGAAGTAAGGTTAGCTGTGGCCCGGGAAAGACCTCGTTGGAATGGCCTCAGTCTGTGTATCTGTTTTGTTCTGAAGAACAGACTTACAACCCCAGAGTCTACTTTTCCCCTGTATCAGAAACCAACCCAAACTGGGTGACCTCTTTCCTTTAATGCCAATTTCTCACCAGAAAAAGTCGGGTGGCTGCTCTGATCCCTTTGGCAGCAGCCAAGTGAACAAGGGTGAGTAATTCAGTGCCCTGAAGAAGTGGGTCAGGGTTTTAAGAGAATATGGGTCAAAACAAACTTAGAGAATCCTGTGAAACATCAGTTATATGATATCAGTCATCAGGAACTAGAAAGTGAATTGCATCTAAGAAAGTTGTACTTATTTTTTCATTTCTAATTGGAAGTGGTCAAAATGAGCTACTAACAGTAAACATCAGACACTTCAGAGACTGTTTTTCTCTCCTTATTCACCTAATGTGGATCTTAAAACTAATACTGTGAAAGTCTGATACATATATAAAAAAGACATTTTCTTTCAGGGATTTAAATATATCTATAAACTATTATTTAACATAAATCATACACTCTAACATTTCATGTTCAGACAAATTTCAAAAGCAGTTTTCCTTTATGGTAAATAAAGAATTATTGTTCGATACTACGAAATTTTTAAAATGAGATAAAATTGATATTCATAAATCATCTAATCCAAACTTCCATTTCCAAGGAAGTATCAACATATATCTTTTGAGAAAAACAAAATAGTTATTTTTCCTTTTCTCAATTTTCTATAGGAGGTTTTAAATACCCCCACAGGAACAGACTTCAGTACTTCACAAGGCTATCTCACTTGATGGCATGTAAATTCATTTTATTTCTTGTCCAGATCCAAACAGAAATTGTCCACTACATCCCTATTTCTAAAACCCAGAACACAACCACTTTCCTTCAGGGAGTAGCCTTCCTGCCTGTATAAACACACTCCCCCAAGAATTACCTTGTCAGAATCCAGCACTGATGTACTGTGTCAGTCTGGATCATTGTTAAATCTTCTTTTTGGCTATTAGTGTTGACATGATGGGCACCTGTGTGTTTACGAAGTCATAGTGGTATGGTACCTGTGCTTTAGGGATTAATCTAAAGTCACCAGTCACTTATGCCCTAGGGCAGTTTCCAAAACTATGTCACATTTCAGGGTAATTGCGATGCTGTCTCTTAATATGCCACTGATGATCAAGAAGTATCAATGGGCTATCACTGTGGATGGAGATGTTGGTCCCAGCTGTTCGTCTGCAGGTGTACCTATTTTACCCAGGGTAGATTTGTCAATTTTGTACAGTGTATTGTTTCTGTACAATATATTTTTTACCTGCAAAACTAGAAAAAACATATAACCTACTATCTAAAATTATATGGTCTTTTTTTAAAATAAAATGTTTAATGCATCTACTTTACCCACTATTTTGTGATTCTAGAACCTACTTTGCTAGTGAGGACAGGGCAATTGTTCAAATTTTACTAGATATCACTACTGCTGAATAGCAGCAAGTACCTTACTTCTTTATTGAAAGAATGTTATCCTTGTCATAGTCAGTAAACTTCAAGGCCTCTGGGACGGCTAGCCTCCTCCTCAGTTATAGTAAGGAAAGTGTATTCATAATGTTCTTAAAAGATTATGTTCTAAATTCTGAGGAAATGGCAAAAAATTCATATAGCTATATATAATTTTAAAGCACAGTCCAAAAACATGGCATGCTTAATCATTCTAAGGCAGCCATTGTTGCCTTTGTATTGGAACAAACATACTGAGGGTCAATATTGCAGACAGTTCACATATACTTAGACACTATGATCTTTATTTCTCTATATTTTATGTGCTTAAACTATATACTATATCTTTTAACACTTTAAACATGATAATGAGCAAAAGAAAATCTTTTCAGTAAATGATACTGGATATTTAAATCTTAAAAAAAAAAAAGAACTTTGACCCTATCTTGACCCCATATACAAAAGTTACCTCTAGATGTGTCATAAACCTATACTTAAAAGCTAAAACCATAAAGCCTCTAGAAAAAAATAGTGAGAAGACCCTTTGTGACTTTGATGTAGGCAAAGATTTCCTAGGGAGGACACAACACTGAAGTATAAGAAAAAAACAATGAATTAGACTTCAGGAAAAAATTAGCTTCTGCTCTTCAAAAGATACTTAAGAAAATTAAAAGCTAAGCCACAATATTGGGAGAAAATATTTGCAGTATGTATACTTCACAAAGGATGCAAATCCAGAATATACAAATTACTCCACCAACAATCAAAAGACCAATAATCCAATTAAAAGTGTGTCAACATTCTAACCAATTGTTTCAAGTAAGATAACAGATACAAATGGCCAAAATGCATTTGAAAACATGTTCAACATCATTAATCATCAAGGAATTGCATATTACAAGGGGAAAGGGGGGGATAAATTAGGAGTTTGGGATTAACATATACACACTACTATGTATGAAATAGATAACCAATAAGGACCTATTGTATAGCACAGGGAACTATACTCAGTATCTTATAATAACCTATAATAGAAAAAAAAATCTGAATAAAAATAAAAATAACTGAATCATTTTGCTGTACATCAGAAACTAACATGACATTGTAAATCAACTATACCTCAATAAAAAATAAAATTTAAAAAAGATTCAAACAAACAAACAAACAAAAACTACAATAAGCTACCACTTGAAATACTAGAATAGCTGTTGTTAAGACTGAGAACTTCAGGTACTGGCAAGCAATTAGAAAACCAGAGTTTTCATACAATGTTGGTGAGAAATAAAACAGTGCAAGCACTTTAGGAAATTATTTTGCAATCCCATATAATATAAATAAAGTTTACCATATATACACATACACATACACACACACACACACACACATTCTAAGACCCAGCAATTCTGTTTTATGTAAAGAGAATGCATGTCCACAAAAATTTGCACATGAACATTCATAGCAGCCTATTCATAATAAGCATAATAAGCTATCCCTGAAAACAGTCCAGATGTCCATTCACAAGAGACTGGATAATCAAATTGTGAGATATTGATACAATGGAACATTACTCAGCAAGGAAAAATAAACTATCGATAAATGTAGCAACATGGATAAATTTCAAGACTATGTTGAACTTAAGAAGAAGAAAGAGTGCATACTCTTTGAGCTTCTGAGTCTTTCCTAATCCCACATCTATCGCATGCACCTACTTTTTTCTTTGAGGGTTCTTAGGACTTGTCGTCACATGTGACTTTGTTGACCACTTCCACCTTCTTGATACATTTTCCCCATGAATTTGTGATTCTACAGTCAATGTAGAAATTTACTGCCTCCATTCTGATCAGTGATCCACAGTGAGCATGAGATGGGCACCAGAATGTGCTGGACATTTAGATCCTTTAAGCTTGTATTATGAGCATTTCTCCACACTAAGTGACATTATAGTGTGAAAAGATGTATGTATTATCTTTCCAAGATTTGTTTTGGCACTGGAGGAAATATTAACTATGTTGGATCTGAACAAAAACATCTGCATATGCAAAACTTTATTTATTTTAAGGTTAAGCATTACTTTATGAAACATTTATTTATTTATTTTGTGTGTGTGTGTGTGTGTGTGTGTGTGTGTGTGTTATTTCTTACTCTGGAATGTGATAAAAATTATTTGAGAGCTACTGTTATAAAAGAAAGAACACAGTAGGTGATGTCAAAACACTAGTGTTTGAATCCTAGATCTGCCATTTGGCTGCTTTGTGACTCTGGGCCAATTTCTAAATCTGTTTGAACCTTTGCTTCCTCATCTATGATACAGGCTCTTGTCAACTATACCACGGATCAATCATCAATCATCTCATGAATCCTCTGCAAGTTTACCTGCCATATTTATCCAACAGCAGAAATCAATGAAGATTCTTTTCTTTATTCCACTTTGTTTAAAAAAAAAATTGAGGCAAATCTTATGAATAGTGAAATGCAGTTTTTAGGTTTACAATTTGATGAGTTGTGATAACTGTATAAGCTGTATATGCAGGGCTCTTGACAAGGATAGAGAACATTTCCGTCAGCCCAGAGACTCTCCTTATACAGCTTTACCATGACTCTGCATTCCTTTGGCAACCACTATTTTGATTTCTATCATCATAAATCACTTCTTTCTTCAACTTTATATAAATGTTCTTTTAGATTGTGCAGTTTTTACAGTCGACAAGTCCAAACTTCTTAACATAGTTTGCAAGACATGTGTGATAAGCCTTTACCATTCTCTTTAGACCCACTTTTCTACATGCTTTCTCTTTTACTGTATTTTCCAAGCATATTTAATCTGTTGGGTTCCTGGACCCAATTCCAACGACCCCTTTCTTGTGTTTCAGATGACAGTTGCAAGTCCAGACTGTTACCTGTACTTCTAACCTACTGGTTGTAAACCAGAGGTTCCCAGGGCCCCCCCTCTCCTTGGGGACAATTAATTTGCTAGAGAAGCTCACAGAACTCAGAGAAGCATCTTACTTACTAGAACATCTGTTTATTATAGAGTGATACACTCAGGAACAGCCGGGTGGAACAGATGCACAGAGCAGGTCTGGAAAAGAGTGCGGAGCTACCAAGCCTTTTCAGAGCTCAGCATTCTCCCCAGATCTCCACGTGCTACCAATCTCGAAGAAATCTGAATCCAGTCCTTCTATGTTATTATAAAGGTTTCATTACATAGGCACGGTTGATTAAATCACTTGCAACTGGCACTGGTTCAAGCTCTAGCCCCTCTCCCCAAAGGTCTGGGGGGTGGGACGGAGAGGTAGGACTGAAAGTTCCTACCCTCTAATTACCAGTTGGGTTCCCTGGCAACCAGGCCCCAACTTTAAGTTACCTATGGGCTTTTCAAAAAGTCACCTTATTTACATTACAAAAGACACCTTTACATCTCTCTTAGGAAATTCCAAGAGTTTTAGGAGCTCTGGCCAGAAACAGGTAAGATGATCAATATATATATATATATATATATATATATATATATATATATATATATATATATATATATATATATCTTATTGTAAATCATAATATCACACTTAACTTCTATTCAAAACAAATGTTCTCTTTCTTTTCAGGCTTTGGACATGTTCGCTGTATCCATGTATCATTCTCCCAGATTATAACCCCTTCTTCACTGAATCTCCACCATACCCTACTTCTGTGTTAGATCTCAACTAACATGGCGTTTCCCACTGAGGCAGCCCACGATCTCTGTGGGCTCCTAAAGCATCATCTATTTGCCTTGTCATTGCATTTCTCAGATCCTATGGAGATTGCGTATTTAATTGCCTGTGACTCTGTCCTCTCCTCCACCTAAAAGTAGGTCTCAGATAGTAATACAGATAATAGCAACCAATTGGACCAAGTCTGTACTGTTTCTCATTTATCACCTGTTTCGTATATGCTTAACACACACACACACACATATACAGTCTGCTCATTTTACTCAAAGAGAAACCATTTGGCTTATTGTACTTCATTCCAAATACTTATCACCTCATCTAATTCCATTAAATGGCTTTTAATTATCATAACGCTTTCTTCTACCAGATTTTCTTTATATGGATATGATATAACTTCCAATCTTTCACTAATTTCAGAATACTAGCTTACTACAGAGCCATCTATCCTCATGAAGTCCATTCGAAAACAATTGCATATAACAAATTGCCATCTTCCTCAGCACATCAAATGACTTTCATTTTCACACAATTCCTTAAAGGCCCCCTCTTGCACCAGATCTTAGATGGATTAAAGGCAGCTTCTAGTTTTTGGCTTCTAAGAAGAAAAACAGACTATATGGAGATATGGATGATACTTATTTAACACTCACATTTACATACCTAAATATACAGTAAGAACTGTATTCTGTTATGTATTCATGTTACTGTTTTCATTTTATAGTCTTCTTTTATACAGTGAGTGTATTTCTACATGTAAATGAAATTTCTAAAAATCAAATTCCTTAAATTTCCTAAAGGAAATTATTTTAAAGGAAACAAATTCTCTAGTAACAGATATTTAACTCTCCTAAAAGTTTTTCAAAGCAAGATCTTGGTATTTCCTTAAACAAGTCATATTCTGCAATACTGTTTAGTGTTTCAATGTTTAATGGTTGCTTTTTGAGACTTTCACATTATAGTTGGACATTTACTTAACCTCTGATTTAATACTTTAAAAATCCAAATGGATTAGGCTATCCTCTAATCTGACTCTTTATCTTTCCCATAATGTAAGGGCAATATTACCTGTCTTTATGGATATAATGTAAGGACGTGACCCACAGTATATGTTCAAGAAAAGTAGCTATTACTCCAGTCATCCCTTTCTTCTAAAAATGAACAGATTTCTTCTCCTTCAGCCTCTACTGAGTTTCCGTCACTGAGGCTCTGTCTCCTGAGTTGCATCAGGGTCTATCATTTTCTGACATATAATGAACCTGCTAAAAATAGCTATACTCGAGAGAAAACATGTTCATTCTGCTTTTCTATTAGAAGGTAAAATCTAATCTTCAATATTTTGAAGGAAATGGGCATCAATTGTGCCATTCCTGATAAAAGTGTAATAATACAGACCAATCTGTTTCAAAGTTATTAAATCCTAAAGCCTCATTACCTTTAGATAACATTTGAATCAGGCCATGCTCGTGAAACGGGTTCTCAGTTTCTGACCACATGTGAACTCTGCTCAACTCCCAAATTTTAAACAAAACTGACACTCCCTCAAGACACAAGAGAGGACCTATGGTTGTTCTTCCTTCCTAGAAGGATTTGGCAAATGTAAGCAGTTCTTTACAACAAACAAACAAACAAAAAACATGGAAAGAAAGTCTCAGCAAATCACACAAAGTTCTCCAATCCCTCTTTTGGATCCAAAAAAAGAAAAAAAGTGTTATCCTGCTCTTTACCATCTCACAACTAAACTCCCTCAGAAACACCAGTCAATGTAAGACACTGAAAATGTAGGCTCTCTCAATAATCCTTAACCCAATTCTGTACTAAGGTAAATTTCCCCATTTATAAATGTATTTGCCTTTTATATACTATACTTATTTAAAGACGCTGTGGAAGAATTCATCCAATACTTGCATTCAGGAACATATTTCAGAAGTGAATGATGACCACCACGCTGATCTCCTCGAAGTACTTTGCATGCTAATATCTGACCTTCCTGCAAAGCCTGCCTGAAGTAGTGTCTCTCCCATGGGAGACAGGATGCTGTAACCAGTACCCCTGTCTCTGGGTAAAAAAGCCTGGGTTTCAGCTTTATAATTTATTTGCTGTGTGATCTGAGGTAAATTAACTTCTCTAATTCTTAATTTTTCTCATTTGTAAGATAGGGTAATGTTAGTAACTATCTCATAGGATTGGCGAGTGGATGCATTGTGGTAGGCGTGTCAGCATCCAGTACACTGCGTGACAAAGAGTATCTCCTCACCAATGCTGACAGAGTGACCAAAGAATGAAGATCTACAATCACCTCCTCGGAATCTCTGTGACACCAGCAGTCTGTAAACCCCAGCAGCTCTTACCATGCACTGTTATTTATATCTTATGTATACTGTTAAAAACTAATAAATTAAACATCTGATACCTCTTCACATACCAATAACACATACTGAGGACCGGTGTTACCAACTCACATTCAAGGGCACGTGCAATCACATAGTCAACGATCACTGAGTCTTTGCCCCACAGGACTCATCCCCCAAACTGTAGCTAAACTATAAGTTCATCTATAGTGAAGGACAGAAAACTTTGTCATTCAGGTGTTCTTGAATGTTAATTATCTCTCTCTACCGCAAACATTTTCTTGGAAGTAGTGCTCTGAGGGTAAGGTAAGCAATGTAGGATACGCTACAAATGATTTGCTTCCCAAAAGAGTTAAAAATAATTGTGCAGGGCTTCCCTGGTGGCGCAGTGGTTAAGAGTCCGCCTGCCGATGCAGGGGACACGGGTTTGTGCCCCGGTCCGGGAAGATCCCACATGCCGCGGAGCGGCTGGGCCCGTGAGCCATGGCCGCTGAGCCTGCGCGTCTGGAGCCTGTGCTCCGCAACAGGGAGGCCACAACAGTGAGAGGCCCGCGTACCGCAAAAAAAAAAAATTGTGCAACAAGATACTTGGCTGTGACCTCCCAACTTTTTGACAAATAAAACATGCGATTATTTCAGAACTCTCCTCTGGAGAAAATGAAGAAGTCATATAACATAGGTATCTGCTAACATTCCTTTGGGAGATCAGCTATTAACCAGTACTCTATTATTTTTAAAAAATATATATTTCTATATCATACTTATTTTATTGAAATTCACCATTTCTGTAAGAAAAGGATCATATTACAATCTATTGATATATTAAGTCTTACACTGTTTATAGCTTTAAAGAAACCAACTGGTGTCAGGATATAATTCCGATTAAGCTACATTTCTTATAATCTGTATTCAGATAAGAAAAGGGATCAAATCAAGTGTTCAAACAAATAAGAACATAGGAAAGGCTGGTGACACTAGAGAGTCATCTCCAAAGGTTTCTAAAAATCATCTCCAAAACTTCCCTCCTTCTACAGCTGCCATGGGAACACAGAGCTCCAATCTAGATTGTATACTTAATAGAAACAAAAAATTTTGATCAGATATTGTGTCCATTATCCAGATGGATTTATCCTGGTCATGCTCATTCTTACATAATTAGTTAATGAAATATTAATGTACAAGACTGAACCTGCCTTCAAAAGAAAATCTTATAAATAAATAAATTAAAACACAAATGAATGGAGACTGGATATTATATATAAAATAAACACAGAAGATTTTGCAGAAGGGGCAGGAAGAAGGCAGGCTGGCTGGGTACCATGTGACTCAGGCAGTGGTTTTGCTAGTTTTTCTTGTGTTTCATATATGCCAAAGTGGGAGCTGGAAAGGTTGGAAACCCAGGAATATCAACAGAAGGAGACCAAAAAAAAAAAAAAAAACAGGTTCAAGCAAAGCCTGCTCTCTCCGGCCACAGGACTAGAAAGAGGGCAACCTTGCAAGACAGAAAACTTTTAGACAACAAACATCCTTCCCCAGCCAAACAACACAGAAAACAAAACAAAACCCAAAAACCGGTGTCTCACGCTCACCCCCATCAAGAAAAATTAAATAGAGAGCCTGGGCGTCCAGCCTCCCTCCACTGTTAAGGGGCACCCCTTCCCTCTGGGGGGAAGCAGGGGGACTGAATAGGCAACAGCGCTTCCGTACCACTGGCAGTGGGGACAGAGGCCACGTGGAGACCCGGATGTCCACCCTCAGGAGCAGGACCAATGCATCCTTCCCCCTCCAAGCCAGGGGGTGTCAGAGAATCTTTCACTCCTGCTGGAACTCCTCCCCACCCCTCTCGGTGTCACTAAAGACCACACGGGAACAGCAACAAGGGGCCCCTCCCTCCCTCCCCTAGGCTCCTGGGGGAGCCTGGACTCTCCCTGCCCCCAGAAGCATCCAGGCAGGCAGCATCCCCTCCCTCTGCTGGCCTGCTGTCAGAGGTGGCCACCCTATGACAATAGCATTTAAAGGTGTGACATGGTCATACTCTGATCTTGAATGAACCACTCTGACAGGGTGTGTGTGTTGGGGTGGGGAGGAGAGAGAGGGAAGATGGTGAGCACTGGTAAGAGAGACAGAAGAGAAAAACCAACAGTGTGTAGTGCTTGTAAACCAAGGGAGAAGCCAAGAAATTGGGAGAAGAACAATAGTGGAAAGTGCAGCCAAGCGCCCTGATGAGAGGTCAGACACATTTTCCTGGATTTGGCAATTAGATGATTCTCACTGGAGCCTCTGGTTGCAAGACAATGATGAGGACTGCAGCGAGACGGAGGACCTGTGGAAGGTAAACTGAGAAAGTGAGCAGCTGTATGGACTCATAGCATCAGAAACTTGAAGGAAACAAAGGAGAAAAATTGTCAAGAGAGGTTATTTTTATTACTTTCAGCAAGTGAAACAAGTATTCTATTTTTTTAAGTGATTCCAATTGAATCATGTTTATAGGCTGCTCCAAGGAAAGCTGGGGAGGAAGACGTTGGAACTACTGAAGAAAGGATACAGTAATAGGCCAGACCTGGAGGGGATGATGGGTGCTGGGATTAAGGATGCTGTGAACAAGTCAGCCTTGAACAAAAAAATTAATTTCACCTTCTGGGAATGAAAGGAGTATGGAATTTTTTAAGTGGTAGGGGGCTGAAGAACTTCGGAAGACAGATCCACTTGATGAAAAGGAGGATGCAACCAGCTGCTCAGAGTGTCGGACATGTGGCCTGATGAGGAGGCCAAGCAGGTGCAGAATGAGCCTCGAGAGACCCAGGTCCTGAGCTAACCAGGCTAAAGTCAGACACAGGCAAGCGACCACTGACGGAGGGAACACGATATTTTAAAATCTCTCATTGGAATCATCTTTTATAAGATAATTTATTTCATAATTTGGTGTATGAGTTCAAATTTCACTCAGCAGTGATTCAGAGAGTTAAGTCAGTGCTCATTTTATTACAAAATCAAGCTTCAAGTTGAGGTCAAGTCCACAATGCCATTAAAATATTAAGGAAAACCTTAAAAGCATCATCTTATATTTGTAGAATTTCTGCTTATGTTTTTCTTTTAGTTGTACAAATATTCCTATTTTAAAATATAGCTTACATAGTCACAAACAGCATTTTTTAACTTTAAAAGAACCCTGGCTGGTGGATATTCATTTTGCTGTTTTACAGGTGAAGAAACTGAGAATCAGAAAGGAAATAAATGAAATATCCTTTATTTCACAGTTGGCAGGGGTGTCAACACTCCATCCCAAGTGTTTTGTTTGCTAAAGCAGAATTTCTCCACTATATGATAAATGTGTTTTAACTGCAGATCAAAGATACCTTTAACTTAGCTTTTTTTTGCCAATTTTTATTTTTATTTAAGAAACATAAATAAGATTATCCCAAATTTATTGGGAGAGAAAAGAGATTACATCAATCAAAGGAAAAGTTACATGAATACTATTTTTTATCAGAAGTTGGTTTTAGAAATTATACAAATACCTTTCCTTAAGAACTCACCATGTTTTATGGAAAATATTTCAAGGAACACATCTGAGTTTAAAAATGATCCTTACTGAAAATCTCAATGTAGTTAAATCACTACAAGTCAGCATTTGTGATAAATTATTAATCCATGTTCCTCTCATTCACCACACCTGCAAACAGGCCAATCCTAGATGGAATGGCAAGCTTTTCACCAATATTTTAAAAAAGCACCCGGAGTTTTTTAAAAATCACTTGAACTGTTGGGATATTTGGCAATATTTGACTTCATCATATGATGAGTCAACCAAAACAATGATGAATCTACCAATATTTGTGAAGAATTCAGGTTAGGAAATCTTGCCAGCCAGAGAGCCCAAAACACTCTCAACTGGACAAGAATTTATTAATCCTCCTAAAGGTATGGAATTGCCATAATTGAATCTATAAATTTGAGCAGATCTATGTCTGTCAGCAGACAAGCATGCTTTACTGCAAACAAGAATATTTCCATGCATATACATTTTTAGCTCCCAAGCCTTGAGAATGGTTCAGTAAACATAAATCTGTCCCCAGTGCCCAAAATAGTGTTTATGCTTCAAATTGCATTATAATGCAATAAATGTATTATTAATCATTAAACTAAGAAGGAATGAAAAAAAGTTTCCAAAATATTCAGCCACTGATTTTGGTATTCTGAATACACAAACACCACTCCTTTGCATCAGCAGTAGTCCCAGACTTCATTGGAATTACAAAGAAATCTAGTCCAACTCCTCAATTTGAGAGACTGGCCCAGGGAAGGGAAATTTACCAAGATTCAGTTTAGGCAAAAGTGGAATTAAAATCCAGGTATCTGGATTCACAGTTTAGTGCACTTCCCAGCAGTATCACAGATATAAATAACCTCGTCTAATTTCATCTGGCAAGCAAATTCAGAGGCTGAGTGGAACTTCAAGAATCATGCTGAATTTGCTGTTTTATCATACTCCAAAGCACCTTCCATACAAATAGGTAATTAAACAATATTATCATCACAGAAGAAAATTCTTTTAACTGCTTAAACATACTACAGTCTTCAAACCATATTATTCAAGATTTTTCTAAGTAACAACACAATACATAAAATGTTTGGGCTCTTCCTTTAACTTTCTCAGAATCATTCCTACTGAAAGTACACAGCAGGAACAAGTGAAATAACACACTACAACAAAAATAACAGAATAACCAACAAACTAACACTTTTAACCCTATGGCCTTCAATTCTAAGTGAAATAGTCACAATTGAGCACTGATTTGCATCTACCACCAATCAAAAAAGCAAAATAAATCACTGTGAAAGCTCATTGGTTTACATCACTGTTCTTGTATGTATTAGATTCCAGAAAATCATTTCGAAGAACTGAATCATCTGGATCATTTTTATTACTCACTCAGTCTTGAGATGGTCTGCACAGTGCTGGCTGAAATGTACTTCACTGAGCACCTTCTTTCCAAATGAACATCTGTGTCAGGTTTATTTATAGCCGCTGCCTTCAATCAGTACATTTCCAGGGGTGAGAAATAAAATTATCTCAACAACACTCTCCTACAGAGATCCGAAACAAGACTTAAGAATCTAGGCAGATGGCCTTTGAAAAGATAATGAAAGATCTATAATGTAAAATGTATGTTAAGGTTTATTAGAGATTCAAAAGGACACTCTTCAATAAGCACACATAAAGAGCCTCAGGTACAATTAGAGAATTTAAGTCTTGTGTCTCTTTTGGCCTATCTCTTTATATACTCAAGATTATTATCATCACCTCCTCCAACCTCTTTTCCTCATTATGTTTCCTCTGAAATTTGGACACCTCTCTCTGTTTCTTACTTAGATGTTTTCCTCAATATTTAGGAGTGTTTTCCTCCTAATTCTTTACAAAAGCAGAACATGCTTCCCCCTACTGGGAAAAAATTAAATTACAAAGTACATAGGAACATGTTCCTAAGTATCAAGAAACGAAGTTCCTGAGAAAAATAAAATGTTAAGGAACCAGGTGCACAGCCTTCTCTGACTGTTTTACCAGCTGCAGAAATACTTGCACTCTCTATTTAGGGCTCCTCACACGCATTGCTGTAGCTTGGCAGTTTTCAGTACACTAACTCTCATTAACAACGGATGAATTAATCAAGTCTGCTGTCCCCAAAAGCAGTCCAATTAGCGGGTTTGAGAAAATGATCAATTTGTAACTTTTTTTTCCATTTTAAAGCATTATCAGCTAAATGAAGACACTTCTGGAAAATATATTGAAGTAAATGATTTAAGAAGACTTTTCACCGCATTTTTAATCATTTTGAACAATCTTAATCATTTACCCATTAATTTACAATATTCCTATTATTTTTATGTAGTTATCTTTATTTTTTAAGAGAGTAGAGGGAGAGTTTAATTTTTCTAATTGACTTTCATTTTCAACTTTAGGTTCTATTTTTTTTTTTCATTCAGTAACCAAGAAAGTAGTAAGCATGATTGCATTTTCTGTCCTAAATCCTCCATAAAACCAACTTGTTCCTTGAAAAATAGTTTAGTTATTTCACACATTCAATATTTCGATTATAAAGCTTTTCTTAATTACTTAGTATACAAAAGAGAAAAACACCTGACACTTTATTGTTTTAAATAATAATCCATCAATAAAACATTTAAATAAACCTAATGACTATTTGACTCATACATGGAGGATTAGAATTTTTCCTTCTATGTACAACTAAATCTCGAAAAAGAAAACATTTCCTTTAATGCTTAAGGGCTGAGGAAGAGAAAGTTGTTACTTTTAGTTTTACTATAGGTAAGTTCATAAGAACCTAAGCTACAAAACTGCATTGTAGTCAATTGATGATGAAGCAGTTTATTATTAATGAGGCATTCATCAAGAAAAAAAAATCTGGAGTTGTTTTTAAAAAGACAGGTGTAGACTGCTACAGATATCTTGAGTACCTTTAGCAGTTAGACGGCATTATTTCAAGATAAATGAAGTAATTTGGTTAATACTTCTGTCATACAAAACTTAATGTTCGTGTGTGTGTGTGTGTGTGTGTGTGTGTGTGTGTGTGTTTAAACGACCTTTCAAAAGAGCGCAAAAGACGACATTTCTGTTCCTCTGGGAATGAAATCTCTTTTAACATTACATGTACACAAAAGAAAATGCACACTTGGTAAAACAGCTGATCAATTGTGGAGCGTTCCCAGGGATCAGCATCTCCCAGAGCACGCAATCATCACACTTCAAATAAACTGATAAGCACTTTAGCCTCTTCCACGTTCACAAACATCGAAGAACACGCAGAATTTAATCTAGGTTAATTCTAAGACTTTCCATAGGAAAGACTGTAATTAGACTAAAGAACATCAAAATCGCTTCCCAAGCAGAAGAAAGAAAAAAAGAAAGAACGAAAAAAAAAGAAAGAAAGAAAGAAAGAAAGAAAGAAAGAAAGAAAAAGAAAGAAAGAAAGAAAAATGCTGATTTGTAGCTAAGAAGCTCTTAAAACACTACACTGATCACCATTCACTTGAAATTGATTTCCCTTCCCTCTGCGGAGTGAAAATATCCCCGTGGACCGCGTAGCTCTTCATGTCTCTCCACCAAAGATCCTAACAGGGCACGTCTCCACCGCCACAGAGCTCGCAGCTCTGGGCTCCCCAAATTCAGCTGCGATGGGAGGGAGGGAGCGAGTATCCGCCGCCCGAGGACCTGCTCTGTCCGCAGCTCTGGGTCGAGCACCTTAGGGGACAGTCTCCGCGAAGGAGATGGGCGTCCTCCACCAACTCCGCTCCCCGAACCCCGCCGCGGTGACAAGGGCCAGCTGTCTGTGTCCACCTGGGGAGCAAGTCCTACCTTCGGCTAGCAGGCGCGAGGCGTGCACAAAAGATGGATCCAGGCTATCTTTTTCTGCCATCAGCTCAGGCAAGTATTTCTCCTCTTTCATAGCGCGGACTTCGGACCGACCCCGGCCAGGCGCAGGGCTACGCGCGCTCGGACCTAGGTCGCCGGCAGCCCTGCTCGCTCGCCTCCCGCCTCCCGCCTCCCGCCTCCCGCCTCCCGCCTCCCGCCTCCCGCCTCCCGCCTCCCGCCTCCCGCCTCCCGCCTCCCGCCTCCCGCCTCCCGCCTCCCGCCTCCCGCCTCCCGCCTCCCTCCGCCGCGGCTCGGGGTCTGGCGCCCTCTCAAGTCCCGCGCCGCGCCCGCCCCCGCCGTCGGGCTCCGCGGCCCCGAGCCTCCCGACCCGTCCTGCCTCAGTCCCTCGCTCGCGCCCAGCCCAGCTCGTACCAGCAGCCTGAACTGGAGAGGCGGGCACAGGGCGCGTCCCGCCTCCGCCCGACGCTGATTGGCGAGGGTGCCGCGAGAGGCGGGGCCCCGCGAGGCCGCGGGCCCTCACTGGACCTCGCCGCAAGTCGGGTCGCCTGAGTGGCAGGAGGCAGCAGGAGAGGGGAGGGCAGCGCGGAAGGTGCAAGCGCTTTCTTCCCGCAGCCAGAGCGCTCCCTGGTTATTAGGCATGCCCAGTTGTGTGGAGCCCTCCTTGTCTTCTGCTGTGGTGCCGAGAGAGAGCGGGAAAAACATCGGTTGCACAGAGAAGCTAGGGTCCAAGATGGGAGGGCAGATGGGGATAAGGAGGGCGCGGGGACGGGATGGGAGAGCACTCGGGAAAGCCTCGGGAAGGTAGATGGGAGTTTACCTGCGTCGCTAAGGCACAGGTGTCTCCTCTCCGTCCTGCAGCTCAGACGCACTCCAGTGTGCAGGAATCAGCTGTGCACCCTGCCTAGAAATATAATGAAAACTGCATGCGATCGGCGGCTGGTGTTTCCAATGAGCCTGACCTACATCGCAGGGACGCAGTAGAATGTTCATTGATAAACAAATAAAGCGGCTCCCGGGCTATATTGTTGCACAGCAACACGCCTCCCCTGTACAATCATTGGGGTATTGACATAGTTCTGGTTGTCCTCCATCCATGCCTCCTCCCCCAATCCCTATCTATGGCAGGGATTCTGGGAGGGGGCTGAATTTTAAAACTAAAAAGCAACATAATCAATAAGTTTGTGAAGGAATTAGGAAAACGTGGAAGAAGGAAGAGACTAGGAAACAGGTAACTGCGGCTGCTCCAATTTTCCCTTTTCTCCTTTATTTAGTATTTTTAAAACATCTCTATTGGAGTATAATTGCTTTACAATGGTGTGTTAGTTTCTGCTTTATAACAAAGTGAATCAGTTATACATATACATATGTTCCCATATCTCTTCGCTCTTGCGTCTCCCTCCCTCCCATCCTCCCTGTCCCACCCCTCTAGGTGGTCACAAACCACCTAGCTGATCTCCCTGTGCTATGCGGCTGCTTCCCACTAGCTATCTATCTTACTTTTGGTATTGTATATATATGTCCATTCCACTCTCTCACTTTGTCACAGCTTACCCTTCCCCCTCCCCATATCTTCAAGTCCATGCTCTAGTATAGTAGGTCTGTGTCTTTATTCCTGTCTTACCCCTAGGTTCTTCATGACCTTCTTTTTTTTCCCCCTTAGATTCCATATATATGTGTTAGCGTACGGTATTTGTTTTTCTCTTTCTGACTTACTTCAGTCTGTATGACAGACTCCAAGTCCATCCACCTCACTACAAATAACTCAATTTCGTTTGTTTTTATGGCTGAGTAATATTCCATTGTATATATGTGCCACATCTTCTTTATCCATTCAACTATTGATGGACACTTAGGTTGCTTCCATGTCCTGGCTATTGTACATACAGCTGCAATGAACATTTTGGTACATGACTCTTTTTGAATTATGGTTTTCTCAGGGTATATGCCCAGTAGTGGGATTGCTGGGTTGTACGGTAGTTCTATTTTTAGTTTTTTAAGGAACCTCCATACTGTTCTCCATAGTGGCTTTACCAATTTACATTCCTACCAACAGTGCAAGAGGGTTCCCTTTTCTCCACACCCTCTCCAGCATTTATTGTTTCTAGATTTTTTGATGATGGCGATTCTGACTGGTGGGAGATGATAGCTCATTGCAGTTTTGATTTGCATTTCTCTAATGATTAATGATGTTCAGCATTCTTTCATGTGTTTGTTGGCAATCTGTATATCTTCTTTGGAGAAATGTCTATTTAGGTCTTCTGCCCACATTTGGATTGGGTTGTTTGTTTTTTTGTTATTGAGCTGCATGAGCTGCTTGTAAATTTTGGAGATTAATCCTCTGTCAGTTGCTTCATTTGCAAATATTTTCTCCCATTCTGAGGGTTGTCTTCTGGTCTTGTTTATGGTTTCCTTTGCTGTGGAAAAGCTTTTAAGTTTCATTAGGTCCCATTTGTTTATTTTTGTTTATTTTGTTTATTTTGTTTGGCGGGCCTCTCACTGCTGTGGCCTCTTCCGTTGCGGAGCACAGGCTCCGGACGCGTAGGCTCAGTGGCCATGGTTCACGAGCCCAGCCGCTCCGCAGCATGTGGGATCTACCCGGACTGGGGCACAAACCCATGTCCCCTGCATCGGCAGGCAGACTCCCAACCACTGAGCCACCAGGGAAGTCCCGTTTTTTTATTTTTCTTTTGTGAAGCACAGGCTCTAGGTGCACGGGCTTCAGTAGTTGTGGTGCATGGGCTCAGTAGTTGTGGTACACGACCTTAGTTGCTCCACAGCATGTGGGATCTTCCCGGACCAGGAATTGGACCCGTGTCCCCTTCATTGACAGGCAGATTCTTAGCCACTGTGCCTCCAGGGGTGGGTCAAAAGGATCTTGCTGTGATTTATGTCATAGAGTGTTCTGTCTAAGTTTTCCTCTAAGAGTTTGATGGTGTCTGCCCTTACATTTAGGTCTTTAATACATTTTGGGCTTATTTTTGTGTATGGTGTGAAGGAGTGTTCTAATTTCATACTTTTACATGTACCTGTCCAGTTTCCCCAGCACCACTTATTGAAGAGGCTGTCTTTTCTCCACTGTATATTCTTGCTTTCTTTATCAAAGATAAGGTGACCATATGTGCATGGGTTTATCATTGGGCTTTCTATCCTGTTCCATTGATCTATATTTCTGTTTTTGTGCCAGTAACATACTGTCTTGATTACTGTAACTTTGTAATATAGTCTGAAGTCAGGGAGCCTGATTCCTCCAGCTCCATTTTTCGTTCTCAAGATTGCTTTGGCTATTCGGGGTCTTTTGTGTTTCCATACAAATCGTGAAATGTTTTGTTCTAGTTGTGTGAAAAATGCCATTGGTAGTTTGATAGGGATTGCATTGTATATGTAGATTGCTTTGGGTAGTAGAGTCATTTTCACAATGTTGATTCTTCCATTCCAAGAACATAGTATATCTCTCCATCTATTTGCATCATCTTTAATTTCTTTCATCAGTGTCTTACAATTTTCTGTATGCAGGTCTTTTGTCTCCTTAGGTAGGTTTATTCCTAGATATTTTATTCTTTTTGTTGCAATGGTAAATGGGAGTGTTTTCCTAATGTCACTTTCAGATTTTTCATCATTAGTGTATAAGAATGCCAGAGATTTTTGTGCATTAATTTTGTATCCTGCTACGTTACCAAATTAATTGATTAGCTCTAGTAGTTTTCTGGTAGCATCTTTAGGATTCTCTATGTATAGTGTCATGTCATCTGCAAACAGTGACAGCTTTACTTCTTCTTTTCCAATTTGGATTCCTTTTATTTCTTTTTCTTCTCTGATTGCTGTGGCTAAAACTTCCAAAACTATGTTGAATAATATTGGTGAGAGTGGGCAACCTTGTCTTGTTCCTGATCTTAGTGGAAATGGTTTCAGTTTTTCACTATTGAGGATGATGTTGGCTGTGGGTTTGTCATATATGGCCTTTATTATGTTGAGGAAAGTTCCCTCTATGCCTACTTTCTCCAGGGTTTTTATCATAAATGGATGTTGAATTTTGTTGAAAGCTTTCTCTGCATCTGTTGAGATGGTCATATGGTTTTTCTCCTTCAATTTGTTAATATGGTGGATCACGTTGACTGATTTGCGTATACTGAAGAATCCTTGCATTCTTGGAATAAACCCCACATGGTCATGGTTTATGATCCTTTTAATGTGCTGTTGGATTCTGTTTGCTAGTGTTTTGTTGAGGATTTTTGCATCTATGTTCATCAGTGATATTGGCTTGTAGTTTTCTTTTTTTGTGACATCTTTCTCTGGTTTTGGTATCAGGGTGATGGTGGCCTCATAGAATGAGTTGGGGAGCGTTCCTCCCTCTGCTATATTTTGGAAGAGTTTGAGAAGGATAGGTGTTAGCTCTTCTTTAAATGCTTGATAGAATTTGCCTGTGAAGCCATCTGGTCCTGGGCTTTTGTTCGTTGGAAGATTTTTAATCACAGTTTAAATTTCAGTGCTTGAGATTCATCTGTTCATATTTTCTGTTTCTTCCTGGTTCAGTCTTGGAAGCTTGTGCATTTCTAAGAATTTGTCCGTTTCTTCCAGGTTGTCCATTTTATTAGCATAGAGTTGCTTGTAGTAATCTCTCATGATCCTTTGTATTCCTGCAGTGTCAGTTGTTACTTATCCTTTTTCATTTCTAATTCTATTGTTTTGTATCTTCTCCCTTTTTTTCTTGATGAGTCTGGCTAATGATTTATCAATTTTGTTTATCTTCTCAAAGAACCAGATTTTAGTTTTATTGATCTTTGCTATCGTTTCCTTCATTTCTTTTTCATTTATTTCTGATCTGGTCTTTATGATTTCTTTCCTTCTGCTAACTTTCGGGGGTTCTTTTGTTTTGTTTTTCTTTCTTTAATTGCTTTAGGTGCAAGTATAGGTTGTTTATTTGAGATGTTTCCTGTTTCTTAAGGTAGGATTGTATTGCTATAAACTTCCCTCTTAGAACTCCTTTTGCTGCATTCCATAGGTTTTGGGTTGTCGTGTCTCTGTTGTCATTTTTTTCTAGGTATTTTTTGATTTCCTCTTTGATTTCTTCAGTGATCACTTCGTTATTAAGTAGTGTATTGTTTAGCCTCCAAGTGTTTGTATTTTTTACAGATCTTTTCCTGTAATTGGTACCTAGTCTCATAGTGTTGTGGTAGGAAAAGATTCTTGATACGATTTCAATTTTCTTAAATTTATCATGGCTAGATTTGTGACCCAGGATATGATCTATCCTGGAGAATGTTCCATGAGCACTTGAGAAAACTGTGTATTCTGTTGTTTTTGGATGGAATGTCCTATAAATATCAATTAAGTACATCTTGTTTAATGTATTATTTAAAACTTGTGTTTCCTTATTTATTTTCATTTTGGATGATCTGTCCACTGGTGAAAGTGGGGTGTTAAAGTCCCGTAATATGATTGTATTACTGTCGATTTCCCCTTTTTATGGCTGTTAGTATTTGCTTTATGTATTGAGGTGCTCCTATGTTGGGTGTATAAATATTTACAATTGTTATAATTTCTTCTTGGATCGATCCCTTGATCATTATGTAGTGTCCTTTCTTTGTCTCTTGTAGTAGTCTTTATTTTAACGTCTATTTTTTTCTGATATGAGAATTGCTACTCCAGCTTTCTTTTGGTTTCCATTTGCATGGAATATCTTTCTCCATCCCCTCACTTTCAGACTGTATGTGTCCCTAGGTCTAAAGTGGGTCTCTTGTAGACAGCATATATATGGGTCTTGTTTTTGTATCCATTTAGCCAGTCTGTGTCTTTTGCTGGGGGCATTTAATCCATTTACTTTTAAGGTAATTATTGATATGTATGTTCCTATTCCCATTTTCTTCATTGTTTTGTGTCTGTTATTTTAGGTCTTTTCCTTCTCTTGTGTTCCTTGCCTAGAGAAGTTCCTTTAGCATTTGCTGTAAGGCTGGTTTGGTGGTGCTGAACTCTCTCAGCTTTTGCTTGTCTGTAAAGGTTTAATTTCTCCATCAAATCTGAATGAGATCCTTGCTGGGTAGAGTAATCTTGGTTGCAGGTTTTTCTCCTTCATCACTTTAAATATGTCCTGCCACTCCCTTCTGGCCTGCAGAGTTTCTGCTGAAAGATCAGCTGTTAACCTTATGGGGATTCCCTTGTGTGTTATTTGGTTTTTTTCCCTTGCTGCTTTTAATATGTTTTCTTTGTACTTAATTTTTGATAGTTTGATTAATATGTGTTGTGTTGTGTTTCTCCTTGGATTTTTCCTGTATGGGAATCTCTGTGCTTCCTGGACTTGATTAACTACTTCCTTTCCCATATTAGTGAAGTTTTCAACTATAATCTCTTCAAATATTTTTTCAGTCCCTTTCTTTTTCTCTTCTTCTACTGGGACCCCTATGATTCATATGTTGGTGTGTTTAATGTTGTCCCAGAGGTCTCTGGTACTCTCCTCAGTTATTTTCATTCTTTTTTCTTTATTGTGCTCTGCAGTAGTTATTTCCTCTGTTTTATCTTCCAGGTAACTTATCCGTTCTTTTGCCTCAGTTATTTTGCTATTGATCCCTTCCAGAGTATTATAAATTTCATTTATTGTGTTGTTCTTCATTGATTGTTTACTCTTTAGTTCTTCTAGTTCCTTGTTAAATGTTTCTTGCATTTTCTGTATTCTATTTCTAAAATTTTGGATCATCTTTACTATCATCATTCTGAATTCTTTTTCAGGTAGACTGCCTATTTCCTCTTCATTTGTTAGGTCTGGTGGGTTTTTACCTTGCTTCTTCATCTGCTGTGTGAATTTCTGTCTTTTCATTTTGCTTATCTTACTGTGTTTGGGGTCTCCTTTTCTCAGGCTGCAGATTCGTAGTTCCTCTTGTTTTTGGTGTCTGTCCCCAGTTGCTAAGGTTTGTTCAGTGAGTTGTGTAGGTTTCCTGGTGGAGAGTACTAGTGCCTGTGTTCTGGTGGATGAGGCTTGATCTTGTCTTTCTTGTTGGCAGGTCCACGTCTGGTGGTGTGTTTTGGGGTGGCTGTGGCTTTAGTATGATTTTAGGCAGCCTCTCTGCTATTGGATGGGGCTGTGTTCCTGTCTTGCTTGTTGTTTGGCATAGGGTGTCCAGCATTGTTGCTTGCTGGTCGTTGAGTGAAGCTGGGTCTTGGTGTTGAGATGGAGATCTCTGGGAGATTTTCACTGTTTGATATTACGTGGAGCTGGGATATCTCTTGTGGACCAGTGTCCTGAAGTTGGCTCTCCCACCTCAAAGGCACAACACTGACTTCTGGCTGGAGCACCAAGAGCCTGTCCTCCACATGGATCAGAACAAAAGGGAGAAAAAATAGGAAGAAAGAAAGAAGGAGGATAAAATTAAATAAAGTAAGATAAAATAAAATAAAGTTATTAAAGTAAAAAATAGTTATCAAGGAAAAATTTTTATAAAGTAAAACAAAAAACAAAAAAAAAAAACGGATGACAGAACCCTAGGACAAATGGTGAAAGCAAAGCTATAAAGACAAAATCACACACAAGCATACACATACACACTCACAAAAAGAGGAAAAGGGGAAAAAACAATCTATCTTGCTCCCAAAGTCCACCTCCTCAATTTGGGATGATTCCTTGTCTATTCAGGTATTCCACAGGTGCAGAGCACATCAAGTTGCTTGTGGATCTTTAATCCAATGCTTCTGAGGCTGGTGGGAGAAATTTCCCTTCCTCTTCTTTGTTTGCACAGCTCCCGGGGTTCAGCTTTGGATTTGGCCCCGCCTCTGCGTGTTCGTCACCTGAGCGCGTCTGTTCTTTGCTCAGACAGGACGGGGTTAAAGGAGCAGCTGATTCAGGGGCTCTGGCTCACTCAGGCCTGAGGGGAGGGAGGAGTACGGATTCCGGGCGAGCCTGCAGCGGCAGAGGCCGGCGGGATGGTGCACCAGCCTGAGGCACGCCGTGCGTTCTCCCGGGGAAGTTGTCCCTGGATCACGGGACCCTGGCAGTGGCGGGCTGCACAGGCTCCCGGGAGGGGAGGTGTGGAGGGTGACCTGTGCTCGCACACAGGCTTCTTGGTGGCGGCAGCAGCAGCCTTAGCTTCTCATTCCCGTCTCTGGGGTCCGCGGTGATAGCCGTGGCTCGTGCCTGTCTCTGGAGCTCCTTTAAGCTTCGCTCTTAATCCCCTCTCCTCGCGCACCAGGAAACAAAGAGGCAAGAAAAGTCTCTTGTCTCTTCGGCAGCTCCAGACTTTTTCCCGGACTCCCTGCCGGCTAGCCGTGGTGCACTAACCCCTTCAGGCTGTGTTCACGCCGCCAACCCCAGTCCTTTCCCGGCATCCGACCGAAGCCTGAGCCTCACCTCCCGGCCCCCGCCTAACCCGGTGTGTGAGCAGACAAGCCTCTCGGGCTGGTGAATGCCAGTCGGCACCGATCCTCTGTGCGGGAATCTCTCCGCTTTGTTTTTTACACCCTTGTTGCTGCGCTCTCCTCTGTGGCTCTGAAGCTTCCCCCCTCCGCCACCCGCAGTCTCCGCCTGCGAAGGGGCTTCGTAGTTTGTGGAAACCTTTCCTCCTTCACGGCTCCCTCCCACTGGTGCGGGTCCTGTCCCTATTCTTTTGTCTCTGTTTTTTCTCTTTACTTTTGCCCTACCCAGGTACGTGGGGAGTTTCTTGCCTTTTGGGAGGTCTGGGGTCTTCTGCCAGCGTTCAGTGGGTGTTCTATAGGAGCAGTTCCACGTGTAGATGTATTTCTGATGTATCTGTGGGGAGGAAGGTGATCTCCGCGTCTTATTCTTCCGCCATCTTCTCAAATCTCTCTCCTTTATTTAAGATGTGACAGTCTCTTTCACTAGGTGTTGCTGCTGGGCTACTTTGTATCTATTCCACTTCTGTTTTAAAGGACAGTTAAACCCTCCGGTATCACCAACACTGCCCATCCTTCTTTTACAAATGGGGCATGAAAATGCAGCTTCCATGCTTCAGATACTACAAAACAATCTTTCTACCATCTCTTTTCACAAACAATCATTTTCCAATTCACCTCTTCCCCACCATTTTTGTTTGTGGAAAAAATGGAGGCTAATTTTCCTACAAATAAAGCATGCTGAAACTTTCCCAAGTTCTCTTACTGTATTCAAATTTTTCTTATTTATTTTTCAAAGTAAGGTTAGAGATTATCTCTTACTTATATAATTTTTAAAAAATTTAACATGCCTTGACATCCATTATCTCAATTTGTCCTTACGGAAGCAGTCTGAAAAAACACAGACATAAGTATTACTTTCTTTGTTTTATAGTTGTGGAAACTAAGGCAGAGACAGAGAAGCTCAGTGACCCAGGAGTAACAAATATGACCTCATTTGGCATCAGTCACCTTCACCCCACCCAGAAGCTGAGTCTATGCTACCACGTGACCAATGGGACGGGACTATGTCACTAACACATGTGATAGGAATGTTAAAATTTCATGAAATAAGCTGTGAGAACCATGACTCATTGATAATTTTGTTTTTTGACTGTAGGAAAAAAATCACATTTTTTCAGGAATTTCTTTTTAATCAAGAGCTTTCCTATATAAAATATATAACACTTTAAAATGATCTGTGTTCCCTACAATGTTGTTACCCTAGACCTATAAGAGTATCTTGTGATAGGGTAGTGGCCAAAATGTGTGAACGTTGTCAAAATGTACAAGCTTCCAGTTATAAAATATGTAAGTCCTGGGGATGTCATATATAGAATGATGACTATAGTTAATAATACCGTATTGCATGGTTAAAAGTTGATGAGAGGAGATATTAAGTTCTCATCACACGAAAAAAATTTAACATTAAGCTAGTTAATGCTAAAGTTGAGATTAAAATTCAAGTCTGTTAGGTACCATTTACACTGCTTTAGCCTACCCTTTTGTACATTAAATATTTAATTTATTTATGCATGTATGCATTCAATAATGTTTATTGAATATTGAAAAGAGCCTAGGGAAAAATTGGAGAAAAATTGGTGAATGAGCTACAAGCATTCATGCTCTGTCATCATAGAGATGATTTTCAAATGGGGAAAGACAAAACCAAATACACAAGAGAACAGGTAATTGCTGGCTGCAATAAAGGCCAAGAGGAAACCAAGCAAGGAGTTAAGGAAGAGAATAAGGGAAGGCCTCATTTTTTTGCCAGGATAGACATGCAGTCTTGCTCAAGAGTTGACATTTAAAGCAAAATTTAGTGGAAAGGAAGGAGCTATCTGTGTAAAATGAACAGAAAAAGGCACTCCAGGCAGCTGGGTTTGCCCATGCGAAAGCCATGTGATCTGAAAGAGCTTGGCTTACTCCTGGAACTGACTAGCCTACCGAGCCTTTTAATCTAAAGCACATGGTGCTGATGGGGGACATGCACAAATCCAGTTTCATGAATCAAAAAATGCAGCATTTACATTATCCATTCACAGTCCTGTTTTCCACAGTCCTGTTTTCCAGTGATTAAAGGTGCACTAAGGAGATACCATGGAGAGCTGTCCAAGGGGTGACTTTATCATACAGTGTCTCTGGATATCCAGGGCATTAATAAATATGGTAAGCTAGCTAACTTTTACTTTTCTTACTTATTATCAGGAAATATTTATAATTTTATTTTCTCAGGTAAACACTCAGCAAAGCCTAAAATGCATTCTAACAGAAAAAAAAAGTGCATTTCTGTATCTTTAAAAATTAAAAGAAAATGAATGTTAACCTAATCTTTAGGATAGTTTGTATATTTAACACATGATGGGCATTATAGAATAAAAATATAGAAGCTACATTGGTCCTTAATAATCAGTATGCTTCGGAACGGACTCACAAATATTGCTTATTTCCAAACAGGATATGGCTGAATAAAGGCAGATTCTCCAAGTGCCCTACACATACACTTATCCAGCATCAAATTCATGTGTTTTCAGTAGATGACTCTATGTCACTCTGTGTTCTCCATTTAATTCACATATAAATATTTAATAGGTGACACAACTGTTTAGTGGATTTTCTCAGGGCAACCTTAATAATGCAAAAATTTAATAAACATAAATGTAAATAAATTGAGAGCCTTCTATAGATCATTGTTGAAATGAGAGTATTATGTGCCTATACATGAATAAATTATAATTACTGGTAAGACTACCACCTCTCTTAATGGTGTAAATAACTTAACCAAACTCACCACTGAATTGATTCATATATCTTACATAAAGATTTATCTTATTTTAAACATGAGTTCTGGTCCTGAAAGACTTTTCTTCAATGGCATTCCATTTACAGCACTATAATTTCAACAACGGGATATTATGGAAAATTTTGCACCAACCAAATTTGGTTTTGAAGGATGAATAAGGCATGCACTGTAGAATATGTCCTGTAGCTAATTCAATACTTTCACAAACCCTTATAGGTAAGGCCATGCTGCAGGTCATTTAATCAGGCTTATCTTTGTACACTAATAAAAAAATACCCAAACTGTATTATCAAGTACAACATGCAGTTTCTATTTCAGAGTTCTCATCAACTTTAGGGATACCACACTAACCTACTTACTCCAAGGATTAGTAGAACTCACAATGAGAACTATGGGTTAATAAAATTGTAGCAGCCCAATCATTTATGTAATGACTCTAGGACAGAGTATAATGAAGGACCAAAATACTGACTCATTTTCACCTACTGAAGAGCTTGACAGAGCCCATTACATGGAAGTTGCTGCTTTAATATTTCTATTAATTTAAGTCATAACTTCCATGATATGTTTTAGGGTTGCAAGAAGGGAAGGGAATGGAGAGTTGGCTCTGTTGACAACCAAGCAGTAGTAGCATGTGCAGTAAAAAATCTATCATATATAGTGTGTTCAGAGCCAAAAATGATGCTGTATGCTAATATGCAACAGCACAAAATGAATATTCTCCACTCAAATCTGGCCTATATCTGTGTGTGTGTGTGTGTGTGTGTGTGTGTATAAAAAAAGTGTTTTCTGATTGCAAAGCTTTAAAATTAGCATATTGTATGGGATTTAAGCTGATACAACTGTATAATTAAAGGGCAGAAGAAGAGAGACAAAGGAACTGATATTTGTTGAAAGCTTACTATTGTGTTTGGAATACTGCTATTCTGAATCCTCACAAATGTAAACTCTTCTTAATTCTAAAGTGGCCTAACAATTCAAACCATTTCTGATATTGAAATTATCTCTATTTGGAAAAATGACCAGTTCATCTTGTTGTATCTCTGTGGACAGTCACTGCACTGACACACTTGTGCTGGCCTTGACAGCAGCCGAAGAGCAGTCACTGTGTTCTGGGGAAGGGAAAGGAAGCTTTTGTTCCAAGGTGAAAGTTATCGACTGTCTTGTTAAAGTTAAATCCTTGAATTGTTGAATTGTAGCTCATGTATTTATTAGTTCTGGAGATCAATATATTAAGGTAAAAAAAATCACATCAGTAAAATATTTTTCATACACAGCAAATAAAGATCTGATGTCTGTTGTATTTAGTATAAAATAAATAGATGAAGGCTAAGAGATGATTTAATAAAAACAGTCTTCAAGTACACTAAAACTTCTGCCACAGAGGTAAAGGTATAAGCAATTGTTTTATATCATGATTAAAGCAAGGGAAAAAAGAGTGGATTCAATTTCAGTTAGAGGGATTTTTAAAAAAACATTCATGGAAAGGATTAGTTAATATTGAAATAGTATTTTAAGAGAATATCATTCCATTCAAGTTTTTAAAATACTGCAGATGCTTGTTTGGTGTAATTATTTAAATCATCCTGGTCTCTCATATTAAACGATATTACCATACAGGAAACATTCATTATGAAATCCTACTGTATAAAATAGTTCTCATAAAGCAGGTGTGAGCCATTTGAAAATAATGATAATGAAATTAGAAAACACAGTTCCAGAGCCGAGATTTCATCAGCCCAACACAGGAGAGACAAGAAATAAAAAAAATCAAAGACACAGACATTGTGTAAGATGTTGGGTGATACCATGACCATCCAACCAGCAAAGAGCTAATAAGTATTGTGAAAAGTATCTCAATACATGGCAACTAAACACAAAGTGTAATTCTAGATTGGATCCTGGACAAGATTTTGGTTTTATTTTATATTTATTTTTTACCATAAAGGACAGTGATGGGATAATTGGCAAAATGTGAATAAGGTCTATTCTTTTAGTTTACAGATTTTGCTAATGGTATTGTGATTATACAAGTGAATGTCTGTGTTTTGAACATAAAGCATTTAAGGGATAAAAGGGCATTGTGTATGTAACTTTCAAATAATTAAGGAAAAATGTATGTACATACATGTATATACAGAAAAAGGGAGAAGGAGAGACAAAGATACAGAGAGAGAGAAAAAATATAAAGTGATAGAGCAAATGAGGTAAAATATTAACATTTGAAGAAATTGGATGAAGGGTATATTGGAATTTTCTCTATTATTTTAGCACTTTTCTGAAAATCTGAAATTACTTAAAAAAAAACAGAAAAATCTAAATATGGGGCTTCCCTAATCGGGCAGTGATTAAGAATCTGCCTGCCAATGCAGGGGACATGGGTTTGAGCCCTGGTTCGGGAAGATCCCACATGCCACGGAGCAACTAAGCCCGTGCACCACAGCTACTGAGCCTGCTCTCTAGAGCCCACAAACCACAACTACTGAAGCCCATGTACCTAGATCCCGTGCTCTGCAGTGAAGAGTAGCCCCCATTTGCGGCAACTAGAGAAAGCCCATGTGCAGCAACAAAGACCCAACGCAACCAAAAATAAATAAATAAAAATAAATGAGTTTATTAAAAAATATATCATTAAATTACCCCTAAATAGTGGGAATTAAAAAAAAAAAGCTAGATATGACCAAAAATAACCTCAAAGTATCTTATCCAAACCCCAGTTTACTAGCTAACCATGGACAGCCATACTTACATCATGTAGCCTTTGTCATTGCATGCACTGAATTAATTAATTTGGCCACAAATTACCAAACTTTTTAAACAACTTTACAAATCTCACTCAAAGCACAAAACACTTATGTGTGAATTACCTGCTTATTTCTTTCCAAAGAAAAGTAATACAATAATTATGTTGGCTCAATTATTCCTTTTAAAATAACAGTTGCAGAAATTTACTACACAATTAGCCATTTTTAAAGAATTAGTCAATGAAGAACTGTCTTCTTTTTAGGTGAAAATAATTTTTATGTATGATATGACCATTACATCAAAAAAGTATTCATTTGCTGGGGGCAGCATAATGGCTTTCAAAGGCTTTTTCCTTTCTAAAATTCTCTGATAAGTCCTCCATAAAAAGAAAAATTATTTCTACAAAGCAGCCAAATGGAAATGTGACTGAACTCAAAATATATAATATTCTCACATGAATACTAATAATCTTTCATTAAAAATAAAATATAGCTCAGCTAAAAGGATTGGCAGTGCACTGTTCCACCAATGTCTATAAAGTGTTCTTTGGCATAGGTTAAAAAAAAAAAGGGACTGAAGTCTCAAAGACAGCTTGTAGAAATTAAAATGAGGGTAAATTTAAATTTCCTGCAAGGCAAACCAAAAGAACACGTGAAACCAGATTGATAAATGCAACAACAACAAAAAAAAAAAAACTGAGAAAAATCTAAATGGTATACCAACATCATATGACAAAAAAATCTTTAAATAAAATTAAAGACGGGGATAGCTAAGAGCACTAAGAACAATCTAATGTTATTCAGGATGAATATTGGCTTCAATTCGTTTTTTATATTCATTACTGAAAAGTGTCATTTGGTGAAAGGCAAAACATGACTATTGACAATGGAACACAAAGCAAGTTTAAGAGAGATGTTTAGGATTGAAAAACTTTCATAAGGTATGCAGGTATTTATCCAATTGGATTGATTTCTAGGAAAAATAAGTGATTTTATATTCAGCAGAATACTTTCATGTTCATTACTGTACAGGCAAAAGTCCTTTTAATGTATTTTACTTCCTTACAAACAATTATAGTAGCAGACAGGGCACTTTATAAGACATTCATGAATTTAATCCCTATATTTCTGTTCCTGGACTTGCAGAGAAATCTGTTAGTCTTGACCCATAAACATGATTACAAAAGGTATGCAGAGTATTTTCTTGGGGGGCAGTATCTAAACATGATTTATAAAATTTCTATTTACCTGTTTCATTTTCACTTGGAGAGTTAAATCCAGTGGATATGAATTTCAAAACAATATTTTAAGATCAATTCTGATTGTTTTCACATGTAAGAGCAATATATATATATATATATATATATATATATATATATAAAATACATATACCTTCAGAAATGAACATATTTGTTAAATGCATTTTAAAATTCATAATTATTAGGGCTTCCCTGGTGGCGCAGTGGTTGAAAGTCTGCCTGCCGATGCAAGGGATGCGGGTTCGTGTCCCAGTCCAGGAAGATCCCATATGCCGCGGAGCGGCTGGGCCCGTGAGCCATGGCCGCTGAGCCTGCACATCCGGAGCCTGTGCTCCGCAACGGGAGAAACCACAACAGTGAGAGGCCCGCGTACTGAAAAAAAAAAAAAAAAAAAAAAAAATTCATAATTATTTATAATTTTACCAGTAGATCTATAGCCAGTTTAGGAATTCTCACTGAACCTGGGTTTTTTTTTTTTTTTTCTCTTTGTGTTACTCATAAGTAGATTAAGTTGCTGTGCAAACATGTCATTTTCTTTTGGTTGTTATATATTCTAGAGAGGGAAAAAAAAGACAAGAGGACCTGTATTTAGACCAGTAATTTCTCTCATTTCTCTCCAAGGGGAATACTAATGTTTTTGAAGGCTAGTGGTTTACAATGTTATCTAAATCAGACCTTAGTCATAGAGCTTGTCATCACCATTTTCCAGATAGGTAACTCAGAGAAGTTAAGTAATGTCACCAACATTACAGAGCCAGAAAAAAAGCAGAACAAGAATTAGAAGCCAGATCTGCCAAATCCCCAGGCCTGAGTTCTTACTACTAAAAAGTGCTTCCTTTTTGTATGTGAATCCTATAAATAAAGTCAAACAAATTCCAGGATTCTATCAATACTAATTAGCTATAATGATGAAAATTACTTTTGCAAATTTATTTACATATTTATTCACACATATTCATGTATATATACTCTGCAAAGTTTCCGATAAAGAACAATATATAAAGAGTTCAACTAGAGTAGAACTTTTCATGAGAAGCCCTATATCTCTGGTAGCATCTGGCATTCATTAAATTGAAGTTTAAAAAAATCATAATTTTATTCCATCTTTAGACAGGCCATTATCGAAGCATAATGCCTTTTAAATGAGTTGAAAAAAAGCCCATAGGCAGTACAAAGTAGTAAAATCAGGAGTGACAGTCTAGTGCATGTTATTTAAATGAGAAGTAAGAGGAGTAAATAAAAGGGCGCTGCCAATTCCAACCAAGAGAGATGACAGTGCAGCTCCCGGGGAGAGGCTGTAATACATTTTTATAGAAAAGATAATAATTTAGTGATATATAGAGTTATTTCCCCTAGATTCCTTCTTTTAAAAGTGTCCTGCTTTTCTTTATCATGTCAATTGCTCAGTGTCCTGGAGTTCAGGTATTGTGAGATATATATATATATATAGATATAGATATAGATATAGATATATATATAGTGTAAACCGTCATGCAAACTGCTTGTCCTAAGTATTAGATGCAAATGTAAAGAGGTTATATCAAAACACAAACTATATAACTCTTACAGTCTTTGGCAACTCATTATATGAAAGGATTTGCACTAAGTGATGAATGGATATAAAAGAAAAATTAATTGTTACTTTAAAGAGTTCATATCCCAGTGAAAGCAATAAACATACACACACACAACTGTATACAAGTGAAGGCTGTCAGTATGTGTATGCTCTATCTCTAAGTCGACAAAAACAAGCTTCACTCTTCATGAACTTACTTGGTATATAGTTCACTGCTAATGGTTGTGTGAGAATAATACACAAAAATTTAATATCAAATAAATTATGTATCTTTATATGTGGTCTTCACATTGCACTCAGTTGGCATATTTATACATTGTATATTGAAAACCCAATCATTTTAACTCTAAATGAGGTCTTTTTGAGACAGGCTGGGACCTGGGACTTGGGACACTTTGCTGCAGTGTTTGCACCTGGACAAAAGTATCCTCAAGCAACAAAATACAAAGAAACTATAAGGGACTAAAAATGACTGCATGCATGCTCAGTTGGGGCAAATTATGGCCAACAAAATACAAAAAGACCAAAACAAACAAACCCAACTACCAATTCTGAAGAGCCGGGAGCAAAAGCAGGGTGTTAAGAGCAACAGCAGGGTACTGTGCATGCCCCCTGCACTCAACACCACCAAAGAGGTGGGCAAACCACCTAAGCCACCCCTCTGGCCCGACCCCTGGACACACCCCTACCCTCACCCCATGTAAGGAACCTGCTCGCTCCGCTTGGGGAGTGAGCAAGGGAACCCAAACTTGTTCTCACTTCCCCCTGTTGCAGCAGGTGCCCCAATAAAGTCTTGCCTCAGTTTCTTGCCAGGCCTCTGATCAATTTCTATTGGTTAAGGAGACCAAGAACCCTGGTCCAGTGGACTCCTGAACAATTAGAGCAACACTTTACCCACCATCCTCCCATTCTGTACTTTTCCTTCCCAATGATGTTTTCTAACTTATTTTGGGTTCCATCAGGCCATCCCCCTCCTATTCTACCCTCTATTTTGAATTAGGAAACTACACACTTTCTGTGACAGGTAGCCTTTTCTCATCTGCACCTTCCTTGCTGTGTCCCTATTAATTCATTGAGAGGCAAGTTCCAGGCTTCGTTCTCCCTAGTATTGAGGGAATAAGAGAGGCCCATGGCTTCATACCTGGGGATTCTGTGTTTCCCTCTTGAACAAAGGTTACTTAGCATCCCTTACTCTCTCCCAAATTTAACCCTTGATTTATCCAATCTTGACCCCAAACTTCCAGACAGACATTTTTATTTTGTATACTTGAAGTTACATTACTGTTTGGTAATAATTGTAGTCTTTTTCTTAGTACAGTTGTTTATCCATGTTCTCATTTTTTCTATTAATTTATCTTATTAACACTTTAAAAAAAAAAACAGCAAGCATTTATTTCCCACAGTTCTGGAGGCTGGAATTCTAAGATCAAGGTGCCAGCAGATCTTGTGTCTGGTGAGGTGCTTTTTCTGAAAATAAGTATATCTTACAGGAACTTATTATTTTGATCAAAACAGAAATTACAATATTTTTCAAGTAAACAGAATTAGAGTTCACTGCTATATTTTGGTATATTTTAATGCATTGGGAATAAAAACAAATTTGAGGGACACCTGTAAAAGTACAATTAATGTACATAGACATTCCTTTTAAGTATGACAGCTATTTAAGTTTGATAGATATTTTTAAAATGTTTTTCTAATTGTCTGACATTTAGATATATATTTTTTCTTGTTCTAAAGAAAATATTCCTAATTGGAAATACAGAAATTCATTTTAAAATCTCAATAAAAAGTAATTTTCAGTTTAAAATTAAATCCTGAATCGCATACATGTAGTTTACAGATAAAATTTTAATACAGTAGACTTATAGTAATATATCCTTATGTGTTAATATAAAACATAATATCCTGGGAGGCTTAAGTATATAAAATAATTATGTTTACTATATGAAGGTAGATAAAAGCTTTATTAAAGCAGAACACTGTAGTCCCACACTGGATACCCTTTCAAATAAGTTAAGGTCAATTTATAGGTGAGATAAAAAAATATTATTTCACAGAGAAAGTTTCTAGAATATCAGCAAGCAAATTCTACTTTTTCTAGTTACAAAAATATAAGTCCAGAATAATTCTATGGGAAAATATATTTTACCAAATGTGGCACAAGAAAATTTCACAACCTGAATAAAGGATAGTCAGGTTAGAGGATGAAAATGATTTGAAGAATTACCTCCTGAAATTTCTGGTCCGAGGGTGTTATACAAGTGAGTTCAATCCCCTTTCCTAGAGCAGCATTATTCATATTCTGTACCACATATTTTACAGTAAGAAATAGGGCACTGCCATCATTTTAAGAATATTAGTGAACCAAAACTTTATTTTTAACACCTCAATTCCAGTTGTAGACAAAAATGTAAAAATCATAAGTTAAATATAAGCAAATATGCTCATCACTATATTAAAATATTTTCTATTCATCAAGTGAGATTCTCAAGCATGCAAAGGTAGTATAATAAGAGGAAATATAAATCTGTGTTTAAGAGAGGATTTGAAGACTAGCTCAGCTACTTAATGGATATTTAACTCTGTCAAGTTAATGAAACTTGCCATGCCTCACTTTCCTGATCCATGACATAGGGCTAACATTATGTATCTCAGACAAGTGTTGTGAACATTTAGGTTGGTTAATACTGTTAAACACTTAAGACAGTGTCTGGAAAATTGTAAGAGTTCAACATTTGTTTATTATTAGTAGTAGTAGTAGTAGTGATTACTACAGTTATATTTTTAGAAAAAGGATTAATAGTAATTCAACACAATGTATCACTGAAAAAAATAAACAAATATAAGCTGGAAAGGCATTACATAAAATGCAATACCTATTACTGAAAACTTAAAAAACAAAGTTAATTTACTTAACTTGAGAGAGATTATAAAGTTTAATGATTTATATAATGTTGTAATTTTATAGTCATTTATTCCAACACCCTCATTTATCCACTTCCCCTGGCCACAGGGCACTGTGTTTTAAATACCTGTATATAGATAGAGGGGTGGAGCGTTTAGGAATCCAGCACATCACCTCTGCCCACATTCCGCTGACCCATAGACTCAGACACATGCCCCATTTAATAATGGGGAGAATAAAAAAATAGTGTGACCAAGAGGAAAATGGTATTGGTGAGCACATATGAGTGTCTTAGCCACACACCTACTGATGCACATTTAGGATGTTTTCAATACCTTATTAATATAAACAGGGTACGTTAAGTCATTTTTTTATATATATGAACATACCTCTAATGTAACTTCCTATCAGCAGAAAATAGATATTTAAAATATTGAGAGATATTTCCAAATGAGCCTCCATTTCTTTTTTCTTTAATAACGATTTTTTATTCTTTTTTAGAGCAGTTTTAGTTCACAGCAAAATTGAGAGGAGGGAACAGAGATTTCCCATGCACCCACTGCCCCCACACATGTATAGCCTCCCCCATTATCAACATCCCCATCACAGTGCTACCTTTGTTACAATTGATGAACCTACTCTGACACATCATAATCACCCAAATTCCATAGTTTACATTACAGTTCAGTATTGGTGTTGTACACTCTGTGGATTTGGACAAATGTATAACTACGTGAATCCATCATTATGGTATCATGGAGTGTTTCCACTGCCCTAAAAATCCTCTGTGCTCTCCCACCCAGCTTCTGGCAACCACTGACTTTTTACTGTCTCCACAGCTTTGCCTTTTCCAGCATGTCATATAGTTGGAATCACATAGTATGTAGCCTTTCAGACTGGGTTCTTTCACTAAGTAACATGCATTTAAGTTTTCTCCATGTCTCTTCATAACTTGATAATTCATTCCCTTGTAGTGCTCAATAATATTTCATCATCTGGTTGTATTACAGTTTATCCATTCACCTAGTGAAAGACATCTTGGTTACTTTTAAGTTTTGCCAATTATGAATAAAAACTATAGATATCTGTGTGCAGTTTTTTGTGTTAACTTAAGTTTTCAACTCCTTGGGTAAATATCAAGAAACATGATTGCTGGATTATATCATAAGAGTGCATTTAGTTTGTAAGAAACCACCAAACTATCTTCCAGGTGGTTGTACCATTTTGCATTCCCATCAGCAATGAAGGAGGGTTTCTGTTGCTCCACATTCTTGAAATCAGTTGGTATTGTCAGTGTTCCAGATCTGAGACATTCTAAAAAGTATCCTCCATTCCTCTATTACTGTTTTATGCTTCCACCAGTAATGTATCAAGTTCATGTTTCTTCATACTTTCATGAAGACAGTGTGTTGTCAAGCTTTTGGATTTTTGCTAATTTAATTGTAGATGAACCGTTATATCAGTGCTATTTGAATTTGTGTTTATTTTATTATGAAATAGATTGAATATCTCAGTATTTATGAAAAATTTTCATTTCCTTCTCTATGAAGTATGTTCATGTCAACTGGTGATGGTAAAAAGATGCTGATAGTGTTTTTTATGTATTCATAGATATACTTTATATATTAAAGAAAATGCCAACTGTGTTAGGAGATTCAAATATTTTCACAGTTGTTAATGGTTGTTTTATATTTTAACTTTTATTGATGTATAATCTACATAGAAAAAATTTTACAAATCTTAATGTACGGGCAAATAAATTTTCACAAACTGAACACACATGTAAAACCAACATCTAGAGCAAACAGCAGAACTGTAGTAGAATCTCAGACAAATCTTTTTAAATTTATCTTCTTGTCTCTAATCAATTTCCAAGGCTAACCATAATTCTTTTTTTTTATTTTATAGAGTAGTATGCAAGTTTTAAAAATTTAAATCAAACAAGTTTTATATCTCGTTCCTTATGTTTGCAATATATTTACAATATTGTTTCTAATATGTTTTTAAATGTCCTCCATGTTTTGTGTAGCAATTGATCAATCATTCTTATATCTGTATAATATTGAACTATTTAAATATACCAAGTTCCCTTCTTGATGGATATTTGGAGAGTTCAGCTTGAGGCTACTAAAAATTGTTCTGCTATTACCATTCTTTTGCTTGTCTTTTGGTGAATGTATGTACGTATTTCTGGAAAGTCCCTGTACTGGGTTCTAGACAATCTCTGCCACAGTCTGCAAACAGTCCTCCTGGCATGGGGACTTGTCAGGAGATACTGCCACGTATGTTCCAGGGATCCTGAAAGTACCCTGTAACAGGCTCCTGCTCCCTCACAGCCAAGTCCATGGGCGGTCCTGCCAGCACAGTGAGCCAGTGGAAGATGCTCACACCTATGCCTCAGGAGACCCTGACGAGCTCTACGCTAGGCTCCAACCCCTCCAGTCATGGTCAAGGAACTGTCCAGCCCACCCAGGTACCTGGCAGGAGACACATCCATCCATGCCTCCAGAGCCAGATCTGCAGACCTCAGTCCTGGCTGTGAAAACCAGGGCCAGGTTTTCCAGCCCAGCTTATCCAAGGCCCAGGGCCCAAAATATATATGGAACTCATATGACTCAGTGGCAAAAACAAACAATCTGATTAAAAACTGGAAACAGGATCTAAATAGACATTTTTTTCACAGAAGGCCAACAGGTACATGAAGAGATGCTCAACATCACTCATCATCAGGATAATGTCAATCAAAACCACAGTGAGACATCACCTCACACCTGTCAGAATGGCTATTACCGAAAAACAAGAAATAATGTCACTGAACCATGTTTGTTGCCTGACTCACAGCAAGCCAAAACGCTGAGCCACCAAGGTTTGCAACAAAGAAAGCATTTGAATATTCGAAAGGCAGCCAAGCGAGGAGATTGGAGAACAAATCTCAAAACTGCTTCCTGAAGGCAAGGAGCTCAGGGTATTTATGGGATGACAAATAAGAAGCAGGGCAGTCTGAAGCGGGAGTGTGGGGAGCCTGGGGAAAGGGGATTGGAAACAGGTGTAGTGATGGTAATTTTGTGCAGGTGTAACTAAGCTACAGGCCTCTGATGGCAAAAGGTCCTGAAGCACATGCCCAGTTGGAGGGTGGGCGGTCCCATCCAGTCTTAACTGGCTCAGCTCAAACTAGATAGAGCTAAGCCAAGTTCCCAGAAAATAACTTAGACAAAGATCTTATTGCTTAGGCTCCATGCAGCCTAGAGGATAGACAAGTCTTATAACCTTGATTAGCAAAAGCAGGTGGAATGGATTTAACCCACAACAACCAGTTTCAACACTGGTTTCAACATCCAGTGTTGGTGAGGGTGTGGCGAAAAGGGAACCCTATGCACTGTTGGTGGGAATGTAAGTTGGTGCAGTCACTGTGAAAAAGAGTATGGAGGTTCCCCAAAACATTAAAAATAGAGCTATCATAAGACCCAGCAATTCCACTTGTCAGTATAAATCACAGGGAATAAAAATAGGATATTGAATCGATATCTGCACCCCCCATGTTCATTTCAGCTTTATTCACCTTAGTTAAGATGTGGAAAGAATGTCTTCTTAAATATAAAATATATTTAAATTCTATATTAAAATAAAAAATATATATAATATAATACTATTCAGCCTTTTTAAGGAAGGAAATCCTGCCATTTGAGACAATATGGATGGGCCTTGAGGGCATTATGCTGAGTGAGATAAGTCTGACAGAGAAAGACAGATGCTGTATGATCACATTTACACAGAGAATCTAAAAAAAAAGCCAAATTCATGGAAAAGGAGACTAGAATGGTGGTAGGGGCTTGGGGTAGGGAAAATTAGGAGATGTTGGTCAAAGGGAAAAACTTCCAGTTATAAGATGAATAATTTCTGGGGATGTAGTAGCCGTGTGACTATGGTTAACAATACTGTTATATACTTGAAAGTTGCTGAGAGAGCAAATGGTAAATGTTCTCGCCACACACAAAATAATTAAGTGAGGTGAGAGATGTGTTAACTAACGCTATTGTGGTCATCACTGTGCAAAATATATGTGTATCAAATTGTCACACCTTTATCTTATATGATGTTATGTATCATGTATAATCCAATAAAGCTGGAGAAATAAATAAAAAATGAGCACACACTCTGAATTAATCTGATCCTGTGAAATTTATTCATGGTAACTTATTACTTAGCTTATGGTTTTTTGGTAAGATTCCATATATTCTTACAAAGTTTGTGAATGCTTATTGTTGGTTTCAGTATCCTATAAATATGTCAAGTTTGTTCAAGTCATTTGTATTCTTACTATTTTTCTTATCAGTTTGTTCTATAAGTTCTTGGGAGGGTTATGTTAAAATTCTCACTAAGATTGTGGATAATTACCTTTATATTTTTAGTTCTATTTTTTCTCTATGTTTTGAATCTTATTAAATTATTGTATAAATATAAATTTATGATTTATTTATCTACCTGATTGATCAATAGTATCTTATCACACATTTAAATGTTTCTTTGTGGAAATATTTTTCTCTAGCTAAAAATTCCATCAGTATTTCTTTTAATGCAAAACATCTATATGTGTTTATTTGAAACTATTTATTGTCTTTATTCTTAAAAGATATGTCAGTGAATATGGTACTCAGCATTGGTGGGGTTCTTTCCCCTGGCACTTCAAATATGTCATTTCAATGTTTTTGTTGTTGTTGTTTTACATCAACTTTATTGAAGTAAAATTTACATACAAGCAAATTCACACATTTTGAATGTAGTTTGATACGTTTATTGCCTTTTGTAAAATTTTATATGCATTGAATTATATATTACATAATTCACTGTATTTTATTTCTCCAGATCATAGAATTTGTTCATATAATTGTATATGTCAGTACTTTATTCCTTTCTTTGCTCCTACTTCCTTATACCACAATCTGGTTACCCATTCACCTGTTGTAGGATGCTTGGGTTATTTCCAGTACTTTATTATTATGAATAAAGCTGGTATGAGATCCATGTACAAGTTTTTGGGTCAACATGTATTTTCATTTCTATAGGATATATTCCTATGAGTAGAATTTCTCATAAAATGGTAAGTTTTTAACTTTGTAAGAAAATGACAAAACATTTAATAAAGTGGTTTGTATAATTTTACATTCCTGCCAGCTATGTATGAGAATTCTATGTGCTCCAAATCCTTGTCAACACTTGATATTGTCATTCTTTTTAATCTTAGCCATTTTAATGAAAGGGTAGTAGCATTATATGTATTTAAATTTATATTTTCTGATAACAAATGAGGTTGAGCATTTTTATGTTTATTGGTCACTTGTGTACCTTTGTTTGTGAAGTGTGTGTTCAAAGTTTTGTTCATTTTATTGATTTTAGAGCTTTATTTTTTCTAATATAAACATTGAAGTTATAAATACTACAAAGCAGTGCTCTAATTGAATCTTACTGAATAGTATCACTGCTAATTGTGTATACTGAGTTGTCATTTTCATTTAATTCCTATTATTTATAATTTACTTCAAATTCTACTCATGAATTATAAAGAAGTGTGTTATTTACATTCCGAATATTTGAAGATTGTTGGGATATTTTTCTGCTATTGATTTCTAAATTGATTTTGTTATGATAGAGAATGTACTATGATGTAAATCATATTATATTTGTTGAGGCACATTTATTTCTAAGCATAAGTTCTATCTCTGTTAATATTCCCTGGGTTGTTGTTGGGTAGATTGGGATGTGTGTTATATATGTGATATTGGAGATATATATTACATATAGGTGTGATAAATGGATATCTATCCTCTATCTATCTATCTATCATCTATGTACCTATCTATTTATCTATACAGACGTGATAAATGGATATCTATGAGATGATAGATAGATAGATATAGATAGATAGATAGATAGATAGATAAATGGGAAGGAAATGTGATACATTAAGCTCTATAAATTATTCTTCAGGTACTTCGAAGTTTAATTGTTCAATCTCATACACATTTAGGGTTTTCATAGCCTGTTGATAAGTTGACTCCTTTATCATTATCATTATGAAATGATAATGCAATGTTGCTGCTATAGATGTCTTATGATTAAGGTTTTTGTAGTTTCACTTTCAGCATTTTTTAATTTTAAAGTTGGGTTACTTATAGACAGCATAAAGTTGGATCTTATGATTTTATTGTCTCTGACAAGTGGAATAATTACACCATTTATGTTTAATTTAATCATCAATATATTTGGGCTTATATCTACCTTCTTGCTAGTCCTTTTCTGTTTTTCCATATTCTTTTTATTTTTCCCCTTCCCCTGCTTATTTTTTTCTTCTTCTACACTTTGTCAGGTGGTTCTGGAGCATTGCAAAATCTGGGACTACTTATTCTCCATTTCCGGGGTGAGACTTCCTGAGTACTCTATCCAATATCCTATAAATTATGAGGGTTTTTTCAGTCTGGTTGGTTGGAATGAGCACTGTTATTGGTCCTCCTGGATGTGGGGCACTGGTCCCTTTAATACTTCCAGATGATTCTTTCCCCAGCCCCTGGGTATTCTCCTCACATGTGTGGGTTATTAGGCTTTCTATTGAAGACTTGAGGGGGACCCTCTGCAGGTCTCCTCTCAGTGCTCTGCCTTGTGAACTCTAGTGTCCTCGATGTCTCCACACTGTCACATCCATCTCCAGTGGCTGCTCTCCCTGTGCCTTGACAGAGAAGCTCCCTCACAGGAGTCAAAATGTTGGAGTAATCACAGAATTCACCTTTTTTGTTTTCTATCTCTTGGGGATCATTGTCCATCACTAATTCATTTTTCAATTTTTTTTTATTGTTTTAGCAGCAGGATAAATCTACTCCCTCTTTCTTCATCTTGGTGGAAAGCAAAATTCTACAATTAAAATTTTTAAATAAAAAACTGAATATACCCATTTCAGTCAGTGTCCCAACAGAAGTGGATGGAAAACAAATTAGAAAAATTTAAAGAATGTTTATATTCAAAGAGGTTATTTACAGAGATTTGGTGGCATATGAGGAGGCCACAATAAACAGTGTAACAATCCTAGGCCAATAACAGCAGAGCTGTCACTAACCCTAGTCCCTTGGGGGAGGATCTGTCTGAGAAGGCTTCCTGGAGATACACTGATCTCACTCTCTTCCATCCTCCTTTCTTCTGTCTATGGGATAAATCTAAACCAGAGGCCAAAGACAAGGGAGAGTATGGAGCAGTTTGCACAGGTCAGCTTCTCAGAGTACAGAGTGAAGTGGCTTTGCAAGGGCACTGAGAGAGTCTTGCAGAGATGCTGACAGGCATCCCTCGGTCCACGCGGTCGTGAGCCCTGGTGACCGCGTTTGACTCTCCTGTCTCTCACCTCCCCGTTCCAGGTGGCCACTGATTCTGTAGATTCTACATTTAATAGGTTACATATTTATTGCTTCCTCTTCAACATACTACTGCCACCGTCTTAATTAATGTTGTCACTGTGCTTGCTAGAGCTTTGTCATAACCTCCTGAATACTCTCTGTTTCCCAGCTCTATTCTGTCTGTCAGTCCATCCAATTCTTTAGAAATAATGGGATTGTTTTTCCCTTTTTAATTCAAATCTGATCACCTTCCATTTCCCACCTTTACATTTTCCAGGTGTTCAAACTTTTCAATGTGGGTTTCAAACGATCTATTTTCTGGCTTCTATCATTGTCACCATCTTAAGCAAGAGGAAGTCTTAATAAAATTAAAATAAAAATTAAAGTTCGTTGGTTTCTCTTAATTCCCTATTTCCTTGTCCTTTGAATGTCACCAATATTTTGTTACAATTGTTACTATGTTACCATTTCTCCACAGTGTTGAACTGGCATCCTATCTCAACCAAGTGATGCCTCTTTAGTGCTCATTAAACTAAGAATTACTTCTATTAATCTTATATTATTTCTCTTGATAAAAGACTGCTTTTTACATAAGGTATGCCTCATATCAAATTCAAATGTGAACTAGTTTCTCATTCTTAAAGTATTCAGAATCAATACTTAACTCACTTTAATTCAATTTCACTTAATTCACTAGTGAACCATCAATTAATTCAGTTTCTAATCCAATTTTTATTTTATGTGCACAATTAAACACTTTATATAGTACCTTAACATTTTAAAATCTTGGCTGCAGAGAATACATTTGAGCCATTTTTCTGTATCTCAAATAAATACCCAGGAATATTGTTCCAATATCCACTTCATTTACCTATGTCATTCCAGGACTGTAGAAGCCATTTGCCATGTTCAGAAGGGAGCAGAGGACTCGGTGAACAGCGATGGTAAAAAGCAATGTGAACATACAGGCTCAGCTTCTTATCACCTCTCCCCATTGAAGTTCCTTCTTCACTAAAATTCCACCCCTCACAACGTTACTCTCATCTTTACATTCTGTTCCCTCTGGAGTTTAGTCATTTCTGGACTCTGGGTTTTCATCTGAGTCCACCACTTATTACACTTATTAGACTGTGACCTTGAACAATTCTTCTTTGGATCTCAGTTTCCTGTTTTGTTTTTGTTTTTGTTTATTTTATTTTTTTTTGCAGTACACAGGCCTCTCACTGTTGTGGCCTCTCCCGTTGCGGAGCACAGGCTCCAGACACGCAGGCTCAGTGGCCACGGCTCACAGGCCCAGCCACTCCACGACATGTGGGATCTTCCTGGTCCGGGGCACGAACCCGTGTCACCTGCATCGGAAGGCGGACTCTCAACCACTGCGCCACCAAGGAAGCCCTCAGTTTCCTCATCTTTAAAATGTGAATAATAACTCCTACCTCAGGGCAATTTTGTGAGAAATGACTGAGTTAATGCATTAAATGCTTAAAGCAGGGTTTGGAATCTAGAAAGCAATCTACAATGTTGTTATTATTATTAAATCAAATATAGATGCTCACTCTGTCCTTCCTCCTCTCTAAAGCCAACCTGTTAACCTGATCTGTGCTCTTGCTGCTCATCAATTTACACCTCATCCAGTGTCTCACTCTCATCAACTGTCAAAATTCTGGTCCTGGGTTGAAGAGGACCTGGGCAACCAAGTTTATCACCTGAAGGCAGGAATGGAGAGGCCCTGACAAAACTGGAGGTTGGTCTCTCCTGTTTCCTTCTCAGGGTAAGGGATACCATGTATCTTTTCTCTGTGTGGGCTCAATTCAGTGGCTGTCATAGAGTATGTACCAGCAAATATGAATGAAAGATTGAAAAAATTAATATAAAAGGCAAAGGATTGGTCACAAACAATAGGACATATATTTAGTTAATAGAACTTGGGCCTAAAGTCTGTAGGATTAATATATGGTTGATTTTAGGCTGACTAACTGAGCTGCAGAGCTAGAACACTTCTTAATTTGCCTACTTAAAATAGGAAGGGGCAAAGCATTGCTATCCCGATTTAGAGCCATGATAAAATAAGAGAGCAAGGGCTAAAAGCCTGGAAGTTCATTTCAATATAAATGACCTTTAAAAAATATTATAGTATAAAGGTCTTGTTGATTTGCTGGTGAAGAGAAGTACTCACTGACCCCTCTGATCAATGTTTGTTATATGCAGGTGTGAGTATTATTTACAAAAAGATGTAATCATATGATATAGAAAATAGTTTTATAAAAATTAAAGTGTATATTGTTAAATTGAAGGAAAGCCTCTAGAATATAGAAAACAAACAACAGATTCATGTTTAGGAGGAAGTTGTGATCATTAAGTAAGAAGATAGCTTTTCATTGTAAAAAAATGGTAGCATTTTGAGCTATTTGGATCATTATCTTCCTAGTCAAACAGACTTATTTTCATTACAAGCAACTGCATTTGAATATTAACATAATACTTTTTTAGAATTGTCATTTTATTAGTTACTTCCTCCTCTCATCTGCAATTTGGCATTTAATTACTCTATGTATATGCCTATACTAATTAAAATATATAATTTAATTGTATTATATATTTAATTAATATGTATGTACATATATATATATATTACCTCTATAAAATACACTATTTAATAAAATTAACAACATAGTGCAAGAATTGACTCTGTGTGTACACACATGCACACACACACACCCCTCCACCTTATTTATTAAAAATCTACATCCAACATTAACTGTTTCTATGCAATTTTTTGTAGTGTTATATGGTAAAATGTTTCTTAACTGTTGTAATGTCTAAGTGTTTGGATAAAAGTAAGAAAATCATGTTGACTGGGTTCACTAGGATTGACTGTCCCTTCCTTCAGGTGGGTCTCATTGCTTCAGATCAATATTTTCATTCATTTTTGGTGGATTCTTAACTCTTTCCCCATAGAAGATACTGTAAACTTGTTCCCTTCTCCTTCAGTCATGAGCTTACTCTTTCTTCTTTAACCCCAGGAGATGGCTTTGTTGGCAATTTATTGGAAAATTAAGCCATCCGGTGTGAGTTTCACATATTTCTGTTTTTCCCTCAAAACATCTCCAGCCTAACACTCTTTGTACTGCCACAGAACATCTTGGTAGCATCACCCACTAATTGCACTTTTCCTCCAGCCTACAACTGACATTGCCCAGGACCGTACCAGGATAGGGCTGCATCACTGCCCTGCCCGTCCTGCCTTGGACCCTCTATGCCACTTACGACTCCAGCCTCCTTTAAACGTTACCATTTCTCTTGGCCTTGCTGCTCCTCACCTCCGCTCAGTTATTTCCCACATCAGACACCTTTCCCTCACCCTTCTATCAGCTCAGTCTAATTCAGTATATCATTCATTAGCTGTTTAATTAATCATTGTGTAAAATAAAGATGGAAATGACTAGTAAGGCCAAATTCTGGTGTTAAAGAATTTGTTCTCTGATAAATTGAATAGTACCCTTGCACGAGTGACTACCATGAAACAGAGTTAAAGGATTTTAGTGATACAGAGACCAAGTACAACAGGGGCCCAAGAGACAGAATGCCCCCCTACAAAGGTTTTATCAGGAACATATTAATCATTATGCTTTCATTTCAAAATGTCTTTAAAGACTTAGGAGGAAATCAATAGGGTGGCAATCAAGACAGAAGGAACTACAGGCACTGAGCCATGGTATCAGAAAAATTACAGAGATTGCTTAGGAATTGTTAGGTGGGAAAAACAGAAAGTAATGAGAAAACTGCAGATTATCGCCAAACCATGAAAGTTCTGGAATTGCAGAGAGGAGAGTTTTACCTAACTGTGTAGGCAATAGACAGCCATCATGAGTTCTAAGTGAGGCTGACATACTTGGAGTTTCACATTATCACAAAATTGTTCTGACAGCAAGTTTAGGATAAATCAGTGTTGAGAGTGACTGTGCCAGAGGACAGGATGCAAGCAGGAGTCTGTTTAAAGGTCTCTGTGGAAGGCAGGTGAGCATATGTGTAAGATTTGGGTCTCTGGAGCTGGGCTGTTATCACTCAACTCCTGACACTGATGTCAGCAGGTGAGAAGACCTTGGTCCTTGTCTTCTTTGGAGAAAGAATTTTACAAAGGTATATTATAAAGCAGTCACGGAGTTTATTGGAAGCACAGTACGTGCAAAGAACAAAATGCAGTCTATTTAGAGCAGGAGCAAAGCAGAAATACACACCCAGAGAAGAGTGCAGGAGTCCTCCCTAATGAGAGGCACATCAGAGAGGTGATTTAAGTCACTTATATGGGGGCAGTTTTTCTGGGTCTTTGCTTTCCTCTGGCCAATCATCTTGCTTCACTTACCACATCTGACCTGACCCAGGGCCCTTTCCGACATACACATACATCTTTTAGCCAAGCTGGATTCGAGCGAGGGGGTCTCTGGGAGATTGACAGAACTTATTATGAATTAGTGTCCCCTCCCTTTTTGTCCCCCAAGGAGCCTTTTTGCACATGTGTAGTTGGGAGGTCTCCATGACCTCAAGAATGGAAGATGTGGTCATCTTATCTTTTTACTCCAGCAGAGCTCAGCTCCTCTATGCTCCTGCCATTAACTTTGTCCTTGAAGTGCTGGGGGAAACAAACTCCAATTTACTCCACTTGACAAACTGGAGCTGCTCAGCCCAGGGGCCCATCTCCCTCCTACCTCAACTCCATTGTTTATTACTTGGTGACTTTAAGCAAATTATTAAATCTCTTTGAGGACCACTTTCCTCATATGGAAAAGAGAAACCACACCAGTACCTCCCTTTTGGACTAGTTGAGGATTGCAGATGGCAAGTCACCTCACTCACCAAATAGTCACAGCTGTTGTCGTCACCAACAGCGTAATTAAACCATGGTGGGAGGAGGGAAACTAAAAGCAGAATGTGGAACTATAAGCCATTTTGGAGGTAACTGAGGATTTTTTAACTTATCAAGTGGAAATAGGAAAGAGTCAGAGATGTCTCAGAGGTCTCATTCTGGATAAGTCAGAGACTGCTCATGCCATTAATCAAAACACACAAGTCACCAGGAGTTGCTGCTTTTGTAGCCAAAGCAATAAATTTGGGTTTCCTCCTGCTGATTTCAAGGTACAAATAGGTCACACAGGGAGAGCAGTTTTTATGCAGTTGAAAATGCATTTTACAAATCAGGGATAGAAATGCAAATCCTAGAATTGCACAGACAGGTTGAAATCTTGAGAGGGAAGAAAACTCCTCCCAGTTTCAGGAGCAAAAGAATCACACCTCAACCACCCCCAAGTCTTCCCTCTGAGCTGTGAGCTCATACAGGTTTTGTGAGCAAATCCTCTTGGTTTCCCTGAAGTGGGGCCACCACTGTCTACACATCTGCTTTAGTTTGTTAATTCATAAGTCATTTTTCTCTTAATGCCAAAACCCCCAGCCACCTGCATCTGCGTGACTGTGTTTGCACAAAACATTTGGAGAAAATGAGGTCGCCTTTCTTGATTCGATGTCAATGGACCCGCTCTCAGGATTTGCTCCCCCTCCCCCGACACTCAGGGTTGGACCAGAAAGTCACTCACATGGACTGTGCTATATGCAGAACCTCTTTTCTTATGATGAATATTTTCCTAGGGGATTCTGAAGTCCATACTATAATTTTTAATTCATCAATTCAAATAGACATCCTGGGCCCAGTGGAATTTTCCCAGTTTTATCTGTTTCCTGTTTCGTACGCTTCTTTCTGGGAGTGAGCTCCCAGATCACTTCCATACTCTGAAAAATTACTTATTTTGACATCATAGCTGCCCAGGTCTAAGGATTGTTCTTTTTTTGTTCCCAGAGGTGTTTCCTCAGGACTGCAGGGTACCCCCTCCTGTCTAGTTTACTGCCCTGGAAGTAGCCTCTGCAATAAACATGGTTTGTGAAATTGAATGTTGAACAACATTATTCTAGAAGCTCTATTTGGGACTCTTTGTAATTGAGAAATTAGCAACTCAGAGACCAGTTGCAAACTGTCTTAGCTTGGGTGAGAGGCAAAAGCAGTAATATGAGGCTGAAAACCTTAAAATAAAAAAAAAAAAGACAAGAAAATTAATAATATTTTGGGACCTTATATTTCTAAGAGATTTACTTAGCTATTTCTAAATATGATGGACCCCAAACAGATATTTTACACGTCCCCTTGGTCTCTGTCTGAGATATTGAAGTCATGGTTAAAACTTTTCCTTATATTTGATAAATTTGTTATTTTTGCTGTATACAATTCCAGCAAGCATTTGTGTGAATATGAAGACGTTGGTGTATTGACAATCATAACTCTTTTTTTCTACACTAAATAAAAATTTGGTTCATTTGGTTCGTTTTCTTCCTAGCCCCAAAGTGAGGTATTTGACCCAAGGGTAGAATGCGCTCAACCTTTGCCGTGGGGGTTGTGAATGCGGAGCTCAGGGTTCTGTGCACAGAACAACCCCTTAGAGGGTCACCAGCACCTGAGGCTCCACGCAAACCTCAGCCACAAATGCAAACACCACAGGAAGACACAACACACCACTGCCAGGGTTGTGCTTAGTTTACTTTCGGAAAGTAAAGTTCTGTGCACCAATACCAGCTTTTCCTTGTATTGTACTGTTTGCTTGTCTTGAGATTTGAGGAAAAAGAAAAGGGAGAAATTTTTCCAGACTCTAAAGAACGCCCCAGGAATAATGGAGTGAATCACAGCACACAACTGTGTATAAACCAGATACAGCCTTGGAATCCAAAAATATTTGATTTAGGGTTTAAAAAAATTTTTTCTAGTCAGTTCTATTGAAAGTGGGTGAATGAAAAATAATCAATTTACATTATGTTTAGCAAATGTCAAAACATCCGGTCAAATAAAACTTTTAAGTAATTTCATAAGCTTTATTTTAACTTCATTATAAAATATTTCTTTTGTTTTTTTCTCCAAGTGTATAATTCAATTTTCTACACAGAATGGTGACTCAATGAATGCTATAATGTAGTGATATACCCTTCCTACACACTAATATAGGAGATGATATAAACTGCAAAATTATCTGTATTAATATTTTTATAATTTTGATGTTGTACAGATATTTATTGTCTATTTTATGCCAGATATTTACAAGGCCTTGAGTATACAATACTGAAAAAACAAACATCAATACTTGACTTCTTGGAATGGTAGTCTAATGTTCAATTCTTGTGTACATTTATTCTGTGGAGTGATCTGTGGAAGGAAGTAAATTTTGCTATAGGAGCTTAGCCCAGAGAAGCCAAATCTACACCCATAGATCAATCACAGTTCTCAGTATTAAGAAACACACTGTTCACTGGGGAAAACAATGCATAATAAAAGTTAAATAAAACTTAGCTTTTCAATAGGATTTTACTATTTACAAGGTGATTTTCAATTATGACTTTAAAGGAAAGGAAAAGATTTGTACAGATATATAGCTGTATATTGCTAACCATTAATGGTTACTTATTTTCTGATTCAATTTATTTTTAGTTGGAATACTGTATTTTTTATAATCTAAAGTCATACCTCTAACTTTTTGAATCTAGTAATTCATTGCTTTCAATTCAATTTACTAAACATTTATTCAACACTTTTTACCTGCCAGGCATGTAGTCAGTGCTGAGACTACAAATATACCAAAGGCATGCATTTTATTTTAAGGAACTAACAATTTAATATGTACATGACCTTCTAAATGTTTCTAAGAGTTATTGGTTTCAGTAATAAATATTTAGCCAATCCTAAAATACAATGCTAAAATTAAATTTTAATTTATAATGTTTAATGACCCAGTGAAAATAGTAAATTCATATAGTTTGTTACCATTAGTTTGTAGGCAAAGACCCATAGTGATAAGTTTTGTAAATGTAATTAATTTAGTTTACTTATTTCAATAACAGATTTAGAAATTACTAGAGCACCTGAAGATTGTCTTCTACTTATTGACTATAAGCTAATTATTAATGAAACTTACAGTTGAGTACTGAAGTTTTCACTTATTAATATTCAACTGTGAAAGAGCAACAAAGGTTAAAACACATTAACACTAATTAACTAATCACTTGAAGATTACCTTATGAAGCTCTACCTAAACTTCAGTATATCATTGACAGTTCCATAATTGCAGTAAATCTCTTCAAGTTATAGAAAGCTTAATATCAATGTGGACTTTGGCAGAGGACTGTATCTGGAGATTTAAAAAAATTAAATGAGGTATTATGGAATTCCATGCCTTGATAAGATTCTGGTTATTTATTTGTCTCCTCTGATAGTTGCCCTAGGACACCTTTCCTTATGTTATTGCTTTAATAGAACCCTAAGTTATGGAAACAGAAAATACCAGTTGCACTGAAGGTATGGGGGTCTTGCCAGACAGTAATGGGTACAACATATATCTCCCTCCAAACCTGTTCTATCTGCTACAGGGAACAGCTGTGGTACCATGGACAGAACACAAGGCATATACTCAATAAGTTATTGCTTATTTACTTAGTGAACTTTGACACATGAATTAGCCAACTTGCAAAATATTAAAATAGTGTAGTAGCTATTTTGCCTAGATTACAGGGCTGTTGTGAAGATTAAATGAGCTCAGTTATGTAACTGCAGGTGGAAATCTTTCAAATGTTATACAAATGCAAAGCTTTATTATTATTTCTCTTCTCATGGAAACCTCATTGGTGCTTTGTAGCTAGTGTTGCTTTAATATTACCTAAGCCATAGTCTCAGTACATGCTCCACAAAAATTAATGCAGACCTTTTAGTAACAACTTGCATTACATTTATTTCCGCTCTAATACCATGCATCATATAGATAATAGGAGCCTGGCAATGCAGTAAAACCTGTCAACCTATATGCTGAGCCACCCTTTACATCTAAGATGTATGCCAGCATCTCCAGGGTTGAGGTAGGGAAGTAAGAAATATACCTTTAAAAAGCCCCACTCCCTGCCATCACCATACCCCCACACAGGGCCATATCGTGGAAGTAACAGTGCTGATCTGCCTTTGGATCCGTTCTATTCTCTTAGTATGAGCAGTCCTCACTCCACAAATATATGGCAGAAGCCAATCCACTTCAGGTCTGCCTTTGTATCATCTCTCTTTTGGAATTAGTAGCTAAAGGGTTAAACTTGCAAGATAATTTTGTCTGAGTCTAGTTAGCTCATAGCATATTTCCAAATTACCCAAACTTCAGTCTTTCCAGTCATCTGTATTCCTTATTTGGGCTTCCACCAGGCACCAGGTGCTGTTTTCAATCTTTTCTGTGAGCACCTAAGAAACCCATGGGGGTGAGGAGTGGGGGTGAAAAACCTCAATGCTAATGACGTTATAATGATATTACAATGTAGCCAAGGTTACTAGTGGGTGACTCGAGACCCCTTCTGCGCATGTGTCAGGCTGGGAAATCCTCTCCACCACAGAAATGAGGGACTGTGGTTGGCTGCCTTTGTCCTTCACTCAAACAGGGCAGATCACTTCTTTTGGTTGTTTACCTCAGTAGGAGAGCATGAAACCAGCTGCAGCAGGTTAACCCGAGGCCTATCTATATCCTACCTCATTTTGCAGCATGAAAGTTTTAATTTTGATGGAATTCAATTTATCTAATTTTTTTTTCTATTTGTTGTTTGTACACGTGTTGTTATGCCTAGAAAACCTTTGCCAAAATCCAAGGTCATGCAGATTTGTTCCTATGTTCTAAGAGTTTTATAGTTTCAGCATTTAATTCTTATTTTCTCTTGCTGGGATAGTTTTCCCTTGTCTTTTAGTCAGCTCTTTAATTCTTCAATCTTGTTTCAAAAGTCATGTCTTCAGAAAGGTATTCCCTGACCACTTCTCTCTCCACATATTTCTCTATCACAACCATTATTGTTGTCTTCATAGCAGCTTCCATAATCAGAAATCACACAATTTATTCTTTCATTCATTCACTATTAATTTGCTTACTTACCCTCTTAGTTATTGTCAGTTTCTGGTCACTAGGATATAATCTCCCAAAGTGTTCTGTTACTCCTGAGTTAATAGTGCTCAATAAATAATACACTAATGAATAACAAGTGATAAAAAGGAAAAGTGGTACAGGGTTCCAGATCAGAGACAGAAAAACATTCCTGGTGAGTCTAATAGTGAATAAGTGAGTCCATGGCTTGCTTTGATATATTCCTCTCTTAATCAGATATTTCAATGTTGGATTCCACCTGTATGCACATGTCAGTGTCAGTCACTGGGATCAGGATCCAAACACAAGTTCAGGAAAAATAGAAATATATAAGTAGCAGGGATCACGATACAACAGGTCTCCATTTTCTTAGATTAATTTTGGAACAGTTAAAAAAAGAATTAAGTTGATTAGAAAGTTAAAAAATGATATCCAGAAAATGAGGCTGATATTTAAAGATCACCTTGAGACTATTGATCTAGGTACAAAAGGTCAACTATTTGAATACACAAGTGACTTACACAAATTAAGTGCATTTAAATGCATCACACCTGAAATGATTTCCACATTTTAATGTGTATGCCCCTAGAATTTTAATTAAAAAATAAACTATAATGAAACTGATCTTTGGATACCAAATCTTGTTTTTTTCTGAGAACTTGAGAAATCCTCCAGCTTTCAGAAATGTGACTGTGAATACTTTTCTTTGACCTCCTCCCACAGAATTATTCCATCCTGCAAGGATATTAATATCCAGGTTTTTAATATCCAGGATTAATATCCATCCTTGAGATTTTGGAATTATTTTTTATTATATTTATTGCATCCTGCCTGTACACATCTCCGTCCAGTATCAATTTAGGTATTTGGTTTTCCTGCTGTTTCCACCACAATATTTGCTGAATCACTTTTAGCTTTACTTCAAAAGCTACCAGCCGAGCTCCCACATCAGCTGGATTTCTACATATTTCAGCCAGTATTTCTGTCTGTAGATTTTCTCCACTACAGTCTCTTCCTCTCACTCTCACCTGAAACATCTTTTAGAAACATCATTTCATTGTTTTCCTTCATCATCAAGGGCCTAGCATAGCTCTTCCTTGGATAGAATCTGAAGCTCTGCTGTGAATTAAGCCCAATTTTTCTTTCTCTGTTAATAAAGGTTAATGACTTTACCATCTGCTGGACTTGCCAGTGATCTTGGAGAGACAGCAGTAAGCAGTCCTGAAGTAGGATCTTAGTTCCCTGCCCAGGAATTGAACCTGGGTAGCCTGGATGAAAACCAGGAATCCTAGCCACTAGACCACCAGGGGCTAAAGGTTAGAAGCAAAGTTGCCCTAGATCTTGCCTTAATTTGAAAACAAGAATGTTTCAAGGAGGCAAAACCTGCAAAAACAGGTACAAAGTTTATTATTAGAGACACAGCACAACACATGGGAGAGCACACAGAGAAACAGTTTATTTATTTAAGACAGAGCAAGACAGAAATACACACCAGGAGAGAAAAGGTGTGCGCATCCTTTCTAATGAGGAGAAGTGCAGTAAAGGGGTGGTTAAATCATTTATATGGGGCAGTTCTTCCAGGTCTTTATTCTCCTCTGGCCAATTATCTTGCTTCTTTCCCACACCTGACCTGTCCTAAGGCCCTACCTGATATGTGTGCACATCTTTTTGCCAAGATAGATTCCAGCACAGAGGCCTAGGGGAGATTGACAACACATTTTATGGTGTAGCACCCCCTCCTTTTCTAACCTCTGAAGAGCCTTCCTGCATGTGTCCAGTTGGGAGGTTTCCTTTACCCCAGGAGTGACAGATGTGGTCATCTTATCTCTTTACATCAGCAGAGCTCAGTTCCTGCCATTAACTTTGTCCTTGGAGTGTCCAGGGAAAACAAAGCTCCAATTTATTCTGCTTGACGAACTCCAGCTCCTCAGCCCAGGGGCTCATCTACCTCCTGTGTCACCAGGACCAGTCCTCCTCTGCCCATTCTATCTTCTCAATCTAAAACAACCCTGTCCTTTCCTCTACAGTCTAAACCCCACTTTGTTTCTATGACTTTTGCCAGTTCAGGTCTTCCCCAGCCTCAATCCTTACTCCCGTGCAGCTGGGACCACAGGTATCTTAATTGAAAGGCTCAGTCTCCTTCTCACCACTGATCCAATCCTAAAAAGAGTGGTTTTTAAACTCTTTGTTTTTTAAACAAATGTTTAAATCACATCAGTTTCAAAACAGCATAAAGCAAAGAATAGGAGATATTTAAGCATGTTTTTATGTGGAAGAACAAACAGAAACTAGAAAAGAAAGCAATTAAGCTTACAGGTGAGAGACTGTGGGAGAGGAGACAAGTAATAAAGAAGTGGGGGGTGGCCATGGTGGTGATGGTCAAAAGAGAGAGAGAGAGAGGATACATTATCCACCTTGGTTAAACAAGAAAGGGGACTATGTGTGTTTCCATTAAGAGAGACTCGAGGCTGTGAAAAAGTTACAGAAGCTTTTGTCAAGGCTGTAAAGCTTAGAAGCCCTGATGTGAGAAATGCACAAAGTAGTAAAGTGGAGAAGATTATGTGTATCAGGCCAAAATGGAAAATATCATTAGGGTGTGCCAATCTCTGGAAGTCTCTGAAATTAGGTTTGCCACATTGATTATGGAGACAGACAAAACTTTACTTTATTCTTATTGACTCAGTACTCCTGGACAAGCAAGGTCACTGGACTAGACTCAGTGTCTTCATCTGCTAATTGGGTCTTTGTGAGGGGGGTGAAGTAGTGGATGTGAAGCACATAGCACAAGGGCACATGGCTGATACACAACGGATTTTGCTGCCATTATTAATCAGCCGATTTGTCTGAAATACTGACAATTCCCTGAAACATTTGCAGTTATTTTGGTGAGAAGTAGAGGAATCCAGAAAACATAATTATAAATACATTAAGGAAAAAATTTCCTATTTGACAAGAGATGGACAAATAAGAAAGGTACATAACTTGAGTTTATGCTTTTGCAGTATGTTTAAAGCTGACTCAGGCCTCTTCATTCTAATTGCCATTTCTTGGTAATTATATGTGTCTTTTATTTTATATATATGTATATATATATATATGTCATATATTTTATATATGTCTTTTACTTATCGTATTATTTTTCAGAGAAAAGATTTGTTAAAATGTTTGTTGAAATTCTAAATTTCTTGACTTAAAAAGAAAAAAAAATGTATGCAGGACATATTCATGACCAATGGCTCACAGGCAACATGTCAAGCCAAGAAAGAGGAGTTAATTTTTAAAGCAAGTGGTTTTGAAATTTTATTATATTAGGGTTCCATGATTCAATAGACCATGGGAATTATCAACAAGGATATCAGAAAAATAAAATTAATAGTTTATGTCTCACAGAGAGGAACACTACAAGCTGATAAATAAGTTCTGGGAATTATCCAAATGCTGAAAGCAGCGTGCTGGGTCTCAAAATTAGCTCTAATGTTACCAAAACCACTAGAGTAAGATGCATCCATTTGTTCAAAATAAATGGAATAAACAGAAGATACAGTATTTATTGGAAGAGAGGGACCCTAGAGACAGGAGACTCAACAGGGCAGCCATGCTCTGGGCTGAAATAATGAATCCTCAAATGTCTGGAGAAAATGGCTTCATTATTTTAGCACTTGAAAAATATATCTATCCAGCCAGTCCGTGTCTATTCTGGCCCTGAAAGTCTACCAGAGCTAATCAGGAAGTGGCCGTGTTTGCTTGTGAGATATTAAAGAGAATATTTTTAATGACACAGGTTTTCTACCGACACTGAAGCAGATGGACAGTGGGGATGAGTTTTTGACCATGACCACAAAACCCAAGAGCGTGTCTGGCTTCTTGCAGCCCAGCCTGGCAACGCACCCTCCCAAATCCGGCCAGCCCTGCACAGACCCTCTCACCTCCTGCCTGGTCTATAGAAACTCTCATGGGACATTGGCCAGCATGACCACCCTAGACCAACAGGCAGTGGAAGTCAATTCTGAGGCACTCAGAATATAGAATTCTTCAGAAGGTCTTGAGGCATTGACCACCTGTCAGTCTAGGCATTTGCCTCCTCAGGGCACGTGTGCTTGGATTCTCACCTCTTCTCTTTTACTCACCTGTCCCTCACTCTTCCTGCTAAGATTACCTTCCCCAATAAACCACACACGGGCCACTCTCTCATGCTCTGCTTTGCGGGGACCTAGGCTAAGAGACAACAGTTGTTTCTTCCTTTGTTGTAATAGTTAAAACAATTTTTTTTCTTTTTCGGAAGCTGATCAAAGTCTGTTTGCCCAGATGTACAGTCTTATTACATATTTTCTCTGATTGGTTTATCTGTTTGTTCAAAACGGCAAATGATAGGAAATAAAGTTAATTTAAGTTTACTTTAGGAGGAGAAAACTGAAAACTAGTACCAGGGTCTTCCTTTCTGTGAACACAAACTTCCCCCATCATGCACATGTGATGGTTAGTTTTATGTGTCATGTTGTTATAGTTCCCAGTTATACAACTGCACACAGGTCTGGGTGTTGCTGTGAAAGTATTTTGCAAATATGGTTAACATCTACAATCAGCTGACCCCAAGTACAGGAGATTATTCTGGACAATGTGGGTGGGCTTCATCCAATCATTTGAAAGCAAGAACTAAGCTTTCCCAAAGATGAAATTCTTCCTCAAGCCTGTAGCATCAACTCCTGCTCAAGAAATTACAGCCTGCCTGCTGCCCTATTGCAGACTTGCCAGCCCCCATAGTTACATGAGCCTATTCCTTGAACTAATGCTCTCTCATTAGGTATAGGCATGTGTGTGTATGTATATGAGCATATATATACATATATATATATATATATGTAGGTATATTTATTATCTTACTTGTTCTGCTTCCCTGGAGAACCCTGACTGATACATCATGTAATATTCTAAAATTAACATATTGTATAATACATAATATGAAGAAAAATTTTGCCATTAAGATCATATTTACATTGAATAAATAAAGGGGAAAGAAAGTGCAAATCTTTCTTACAGATGAATTCAAAATCATATGTGTAAATACACTCCCTTCCAGGAGGGTGGGAAGGACTTAATAACTCACTTTCAAACGATTGAGGAGGGAAAGGGAAGAGCAGTGGCTTTAAAGTGGGGAAACCTCGCAGACACTGCCTCGACCAAGTGATGAAGCCCAGCACCATGAGTGGTGCCGTGTAGTTAGCACGTATCCCCAATGCGATGTGACAAGAAAAACACCTCACCTCTCTGTTGTTCTTTTCCCAAACACTATAACCCCAGCCTAAGCATAGGAAAAACATCAGACAAACTTAGACTGGGGGACATTCCACAGGACACGAAGACAGGGCTCCTCAAAACTGCCACAGCCTTGCCGCAAACCAGAGGGTAATGGGGAGATATAATAATTAAATGCACTGCAGTACCTTGAATTTAATCCTGGAAAAGAAAGAGGACATTAATGAAACAAGTGGCAAAATCCAAATAAAGTCTGGAATTTATTTAATAGTAATGTACTAATATGGTTTCTTAGTTCTGACAAAGCACCATAGAAATGTAAGATGTTAAAATGGGGGACAGTGGGTGTGAGGTATACAGGAACTAATTTTACTATCTTTGCAACTTTTCTGTAAATCTAAAATCATCCCAAAATAAAAATTTGTTTTAAAAAGAGAAAATATTTACTTATATTCACTGTGTCCTAAGTCATGACAATATATAATAACTCTAAGAAACATTGTTTTAAATTACAAAGGCCTCTTCTTTTAGCTGTTTTATTTTTTTTTTTTAATTTTTAAACTTTTTTATTTTTTAAATTGATTTTGTTGCACCGGGTCTTAGTTGTGGCAGGCGGGCTCCTTAGTTACAGCACGTGTGCTCCTTAGTTGTGGCCCACTGGCTCCTTAGTTGTGGCATGTGAACTCTTAGTTGCAGCATGCATGTGGGATCTAGTTCCCTGACCAGGGAATGAACCCAGGCCCGCTGCAGTGGGAGCAGAGTCTTACCCTCTGTGCCACCGGGGAAGTCCCTTAAGAAGCACATCTGACATAAATGTTTTGAAAATTTTTCAGAGGTTAAAATATTGTTATTTAATAAGAAAGACACTAGTGTTTAATAATCATGAAAGTTACAATATGCATACAGAGAGAAAATCCTTCATATAAAAGAGAAATTTGACATTAGCTGAGTTATAATTTCTCAGCTTTTAGCAGAAAGATTCTAAAGACATTAAAATCGCAGAGAAGAATATCATATGATTTTTCTGCTTTCATTTCATCTCACTTTACTCTGTAAGATAAGTTTTAAATCGAAATTTTATGAATGATCATATAAATTATGTTATATTATTCATAATAAAAAATGATCTATAAACAAACCTGATATTTTTTTACATATTTGTGTTAAGTTTTGGTTACTTACAACATATTGAGAATAAATATCTATCTTGATATCAGAAACAGGTTATTTGAAATAAAGTTACAAAAGCATAAAATTTAATAAAATAGTAGTCTCTACAATTACATCATTGTTATTTTAACATGCATCGGCAAAATATTATGTTCCATGAGGGAACTAAATATATTTTTGGAACATTTGCTTTTTATTTTATATCTTTATAAGACAGTAAGAAAAATAGTACATTTTTGGTTAAGTAATATCGATCTGGCTCAGTTCATTTCATATTTGACTCATAATGTTACCAAAATGTGTAGAAATAGTATATAAATCAATGACATGATGAAAAATTATTTCTGATTATCTTCTAAATTCACTAAGACCAGATTCTACATCCACCCTCTGTCTTTTCTTGCAACAGAAGAAACAAGACCTTACTTGCTTCCTAATTAATATCTTTTGTCTGCTTTTCTTGTTTAGGGCAACATGACTAATGAAAATGCTTGCAACTCTAGGCTGTCTTGGAGTAAGCAGTGGATCTGGGACTTTGCTATGTGCAACAAGACTAAACAGGTGTTTATGGAAAACAAAATTCCAGGAACACAGTTTCTTTAATAAAGAAGAACGTCATAGCCATCCTGTGTCGTTTGTTCTCTGCCCTTTTCCCTTTTCTATGCCTGGGACATTGAACCAAGTTCTCGAGGTAGATCAGTCATCTTGAATCATGGAGACAAAGTGCACATGTCTGGGAAAGTGGAACAAGAAGCTTGAATAAATCAAAATCTTTGCTTATTTACTTAGGCAACTTACACAGCTCCGGACAGCCTACTTGAAAATTTCTTTTAACTGATAAATATAAACCACTATTTTGTCAAAATACTATTGTTAAATTTCTGTTGCATGCAAATGCATCCTGTATACCATCTTCTGTGCCAGAAATTTATTATAGATCATATTCTCATTCTTAGTTTGAAATTATAGCCCATTTGGTTATTGAATCTCTTGATCATCCAAAAGGTGGGGAAAAGTTTTGTAGTATCTTTCACTGTGATTGGTAATTTGAGAACTATAGTGACAATTCCTCTCCAACACATACAAACCACCTGTGCCATTTCAATGCTTTCTCTTGGTTAAAGAATAATAATTTCATTTGACGTGGAAATTTTCAAAATTATCACCTACCTCTTAACAGTGCTTATTTATTGGTATATGTAACTGCATTTTGTCTCCCTTCTATATAATGTTATACATTCATTAGTTGTTTTTTTACATAACATTTTTACATTTGGATACCTATCCTGTAATTATATAATTTCATGCAATCACAACAGTTGTATATCCTCTGATAAAACATGGTTTTTTATATGCTAATCATTCTTCTTAATTATTTTATATATTCTTAGGAAGAAGATATAGAGTGTATTATATACTCTGTTTTACCTAATGTTTCATATTTCCATGTTTGTTGTTCAGGATGAAGTTTGGCTGAATATGGCAAAAAAAAATCTGTTCCACAAAAATGGCATAAATATGATGAAAATCTCTCATGTTGAGAAAGTCTAGATATAGGCAGTCCAGATATATTATGGTAGCTTTATGTTGACATCAGAGTAAAGTCTCTGTAGTAGATAGTATCTGTAGTAAAGAATTTGGCAAGATAGAGGTCTGGCTTTTTTCTTTGGCTCCTTGTAGGAAATTTCTAAGCTGTTAGAATACTCTGCCTGATAGAAATGCCTTTGTTTGTCTCAGGATCTTGGACCAGTCATATACAAGAAGGTGACTTAGACTGAAATATTTGTGCCACACATATAAGGATATGATTTAGTTTGGGGACCTTGGGTCCCAGATATGAACACAGTGATTTGGGGGCTTTGGGTCATGTTCTCTCAGTGGACTTCCAAAGGAATTGGTGTCTGAAGGTGGCAACATGGGTGTTCAACAAAGTTTACATCATCCAGTCCTTGTTAATACTCTGATACCAAGGCTCTGGTGAACTTCCTGGTTGGAATACCCCATGCATCTTCTCACACATCACAGCTGGGAGGGCAATACCATCTACAACTCCATCAGAAGAGGACAAAATACTGGCAGCTGGAAGCCCAGTTGCTTGGAACTTGCCTGGGGTCTGTCCCATGTGCCTCTCCCTTGTGCTGATTTTAATCCGTACACTTTAACTGTAATATACCATAACCGTGAGCTTTCAGTGAGGTTTGGGACTCCTTCTGGCAATGTACATAACCAAAAAGTGATCTTGGATACCCCTGCATTTGTAACTGGTGTTGGAAGTGACTGTTCTTATGGCCTGGTCTCTCCAACTTGGCAGGGACCCAACTCCTATTTTTTTGTTCTATCCAAACACAAGGCTTCTATCTTCTAGGTTACTTTAGGGCCCAAGATGTCTGCTGGTATCCCAGAAATTATATCGTCGTTGAAGACTGAAAGGATCATAAAAGTATAATTGTAAGTAGCTGTTCCTCCAAGCTTAACTGAACTTGCTGTAAGCATCTTCCCCCAAATTCCTAACAGCATGTCTAGTTACCACTCTTAAATCACATGACCACATTTAACTGCAATGCAATTTGGGAAGTCTTGATCCAGTGACAATGTACTTAGTAAAAAATTAAAATTCTATTACTTAAGAAAGAGGGAAGCATGAAGTTTGGATTAGAGCACTACAGTATTCTTAATGTAACATAAACTATACATGTAAATAAACTCTTTGCAGAATAAAATATTTTTAATATCATTATGATTCTGGAAATAAAATATTTGAACATTGGATAGCTGGTTTTAAAAACAAATTATGTGAAGGTACCTAAGAAAGATAAAAGCATAATGTCCACATGGACTCATGTATAAACCATCATATTCATGATAGCCAAAAACTTGAAACAATTCAAATGTCTATCGGTGAATATATGTTTTTAAAATATAGGACCCCGGAGGAAGATGGCGGAAGAGTAAGATGTGGAGATCACCTTCCTCCCCACAGATACATCAGAAATTCATCTACACGTGGAACAACTCCTACAGAACACCTACTGAACGATGACAGATGACCTCAGACCCCCCAAAAGGCAAGAAACTCCCCACATACCTGGGTAGGACAAAAGAAAAAAGAATATACAGAGACAAAAGGATAGGGACGGGACCTGCACCAGTGGGAGGGAGCCGTGAAGGAGGAAAGGTTTCCACACACTAGAAGCCCCTTCGCGGGCGGAGACTGCAGGTGGCGGAGGGGGAAAGCTTCGGAGTAGCGGAGGAGAGCACAGCAACAGGGGTGTGGAGGGCAAAGCGGAGAGATTCCGAAACAGAGGATCGGTGCCCTCAGGCACACACCAATCCGAGAGGCTTGTCTGCTCGGCCGCCGGGGCGGGCAGGGCTGGGAGCTGAGGCTCGGGTATCGGGTTTCAGTTGGAGCGCAGGGAGAGGACCGGGGCTGGCGGCAGGAAGAGAGCCTGAAGGGGTTACTGTACCACGGCTAGCCCGGAGGGAGTCCGGGGAAAAAGTCTGGAGCTGCCGAAGAGGCAAGAGACTTTTTCTTCCCTTTTGTTTCCTGGTGCGCGAGGAGAGGGCATTAAGAGAGCTGCCTAAAAAAGCACCAGAGACGTGCGCGAGCCGCGGCTAAAGGCGCGGACCCCGGAGACGGGTGTGGGATGCTGGGGCTGCTGCTGCCGCCGCCACAAAGCCTGTGTGCAAGCGCAGGTCACAGTCCACCCCGCCTTCTGGGGAGCCTGTGCACCCCGCCACTGCCGGGGTCCCGGGACCCAGGGACAGCTTTCCCGGGAAAGCGCACGGAGCGCCACGGTCTGGTGCAACGTCACGCCGGCCTCTGCCGCCGCAGGCCCGCCCCACTCTGCGCGCCCCTCCCTCCCCTCTGCCTGAGTGAGCCAGAGCCCCCGAATCAGCGGCTCCTTTAAACCCGTCCTGTCTAAACGAAGAACGGACGCCCTCCGGCGACCTACGCGCAGAGGCGGGGCCAGGTCCAAGGCTGAGACCCGGGAGCTGTGAGAGCAGAGAAGAGACAGGGAAATCTCTCTGTGCAGCCTCGGAGGCAGCGGATTAAAGCTCCACGGTCCACTTGATGTGCCCTGCGTCTGTGGAGTGCATGAATGGACAGCGAATCATCCCAAATTGAGGAAGTGGACTTTGAGGACAAGATTTAAGACTTTCCCCCCTTTTCTTCTTTTTACAACGAATTATCCCAAATTAAGGAGGTGGACTTAGAAAGCAAGATTTCAGACTTTTTGCCCTTTTCCTCTTTTTACAACGAATTACCCCAAATTGAGGAGGTGGACTTGGAGAGCAAGATTTTTGATTTTTCCCCCTGCTCTCTTTTTGTGAATGTGTATGTGTATCCTTCTGTGTGAGATTTTCTCTGTACAGTTTTGCTTCCACCATATGTCCCAGGGTTCTATCTGTCCGTTTTTTTTTCAATAATTACTTTTTAATTTTAATAACGCTACTATATTTTATACTTTATTCTATTTTACTTTACCTGCTCTTTCTTTTTTTCCTACCTTCCCTTCCTCCCTCCCACCCTGAGCCCCTCCTTTCCTTCTTTCTCTCTTGCTTTCCTTCCTCCCGCCCTCCCTCCCTCCTGTCTGTCTTTCTTTCCTTCCTCCCTCCCTCCCACCCTTCTTCCATTCACTCTTCCTTTTTCTTTCATTCCTCCCTCCCTCCCTCCCTCCCTCCTTTCTTTCTTTCTTTCTTTCCATCCTTCCTCCCTCCCTCCCTCCTTTCCTTCTTCCTTCCTTCCTTCCTTCGTTTCTTTCCTTCTTTCTTTCTTTCTCTCTCTCTTTCTTTCTTCTACTAATTCTTTCTTTCTAGTTTTTCTCCCTTTTATTCTGAGCCAGGTAGATGAAAGGCTCTTGGTGCTGCAGCCAGGAGTCAGTGCTGTGCCTCTGAAGTGGGAGAACCAACTTCAGGAAACGGGTCCACAAGAGACCTCCCAGCTCCACATAATATCAAGTGGCGAAAATCTCCCAGAGATCTCCATCTGAACACAAGCACCCAGCTTCAGTCAACGACCAGCAAGCTACAGTGCTGTTCACCCTATGCCAAGCAACTAGCAAGACAGGAACACAACCCCACCCATTAGCAGAGAGGCTGCCTAAAAACATAATAAAGCCACAGGCACCCCAAAACACACCACCGGACGTGGACCTGTCCACCAGAAAGACAAGATCGAGCTTCAACCACCAGAACACAGGCACTAGTCCCCCTCACCAGGAAGCCTACAAAACCTACTGAAACAAACTTAGCCACTAGGGACAGACACCAAAAACAACAGGAACTACGAATCTGCAGCCTACAAAAAAGGAGACCCCAAACACAGTAAGATAAGCAAAATGAGAAGACAGAAAAACACACAGCAGGTGAAGGAGCAAGATAAAAACCTACCAGACCTAACAAATGAAGAGGTAATAGGCAGTCTACCTGAAAAAGAATTCAGAATAATGATAGTAAAGATGATCCAAGATTCTATTTTCAAGATCCAAAATCTTGGAAATAGAATAGACAAAATGCAAGAAACAGTTAACAAGGACCTAGAAGAACTAAAGATGAATCAAGCATCTATTAAAAACACAATAAATGAAATGAAAAATACTCTAGATGGGATCAATAGCAGAATAACTGAGGCAGAAGAACGGATAAGTGAGGTGGAAGATAAAATAGTGGAAATAACTGCTGCAGAGCAAAATAAAGAAAAAAGAATGAAAAGAACAGAGGACAGTCTCAGAGACCTCTGGGACAACATTAGACGCACCAACATTTGAATTATAGGGGTTCCAGAAGAAGAAGAGAAAAAGAAAGGGACTGAGAAAATATTTGAAGACATTGTAGTTGAAAACTTCCAGAATATGGGAAAGGAAATAGTTAATCAAGTCCAGGAGGCACAGAGAGTCCCATACAGAATAAACCCAAGGAGAAATACGCCAAGACACATATTAATCAAACTGTCAAAAATTAAACACAAAGAAATCATATTAAAAACAGCAAGGCAAAAACAACAAATAACACACAAGGGAATCCCCATCAGGTAAACAGCTGATCTCTCAGCAGAAACTCTACAAGCCAGAAGGGAATGGCAGGACATAATTAATGTGATGAAGGAGAGAAAACTGAAACCAAGATTACTCTACCCAGCAAGGATCTCATTCAGATTTGATGGAGAAATTAAAACGTTTACAGACAAGCAAAAGCTGAGAGAGTTCAGCACCACCAAACCAGCTTTACAACAAATGCTAAAGGAACTTCTCTAGGCAAGACCCACAACAGAAGGAATATACCTACAATAACGAACCCAAAGCAATTAAGAAAATGGGAATACGAACATACATATCAAAAATTACCTTAAATGTAAATGGACTAAATGCTCCCACCAAAAGACACAGATTGGCTGAATGGATACAAAAGCAAGACCCATATATATATTGTCTACAAGAGACCCACTTCAGACCTAGAGACACATACAGATTGAAAGTAAGGGGATGGAAAAAGATATTCCATGCAAATGGAAATCAAAAGAAAGCTGGAGTAGCAATTCTTATATCAGACAAAATACACTTTAAAATAAAGACTATTAGAAGAGAGAAAGAAGGACACTACATAATGATAAAGGGATCGATCCAAGAAGAAGATATAACAATTGTAAATATTTATGCACCCAACATAGGAGCACCTCAATACATAAGGCAAATACTAACAGCCATAAAAGTGGAAATCGACAGTAACACACTCATAGTAGGGGACTTTAACACTCCACTTTCACCAATGGACAGATCATCCAAAATGAAAATAAATAGGGAAACACAATCTTTAAATGATACTTTAAACATGATGGACTTAATTGATATTTATAGGACATTCCATCCAAAAACAACAGAATACACATTTTTCTCAAGTGCTCATGGAACATTCTCCAGGATAGATCATATCTTGGGTCACAAATCAAGCCTTGGTAAATTTAAGAAAATTGAAATTGTATCAAGTATCTTTTCCGACCACAATGCTATGAGACTAGACATCAATTACAGGAAAAGATCTGTAAAAAATACAAACACATGGAGGCTAAACAATACACTACTCAATAACGAACTGATCACTGAAGAAATCAAAGAGGAAATTAAAAAAGACTTAAAACAAATGACAATGGAGACACGACGACCCCAAACTTATGGGACACAGCAAAAGCAGTTCTAAGGGGGAAGTTTATAGCAATACAATCCCACCTTAAGAAACAGGAAACATCTCGAGTAAACAACCTGACCCTGCACCTAAAGCAATTAGAGAAAGAAGAACAAAAAAACCCCAAAGTTAACAGAAGGAAAGAAATCATAAAGATCAGATCAGAAATAAATGAAAAAGAAATGAAGGAAACGATAGCAAAGATCAATAAAACTAAAAGCTGGTTCTTTGAGAAGATAAACAAAATTGACAAACCATTAGCCAGACTCATCAAGAAAAAAAGGGAGAAGACTCAAATCAATAGAATTAGAAATGAAAAAGGAGAAGTAACAACTGACACTGCAGAAATACAAAAGATCATGAGAGATTACTACAAGCAACTCTATGCCAATAAAACAGACAACCTGGAAGAAATGGACAAATTCTTAGAAATGCACAACCTGCCAAGACGGAATCAGGAAGAAATAGAAAATATGAACAGACCAATCACAAGCACTGAAATTGAAACTGTGATTACAAATCTTCCAACAAACAAAAGCCCAGGACCAGATGGCTTCACAGGCGAATTCTATCAAACATTTAGAGAAGAGCTAACACCTATCCTTCTGAAACTCTTCCAAAATATAGCAGAGGGAGGAACACTCCCAAACTCATTCTATGAGACCACCATCACCTTGATACCAAAACCAGACGAGGATGTCACAAAGAAAGAAAACTATATGCCAATATCACTGATGAACATAGATGCAAAAATCCTCAACAAAATACTAGCAAACAGAATCCAACAGCACATTAAAAGGATCATACACCATGATCAAGTGGGGTTTATTCCAGGAATGCAAGGATTCTTCAATATATGCAAATCAATCAACATGATACACCATATTAACAAATTGAAGGAGAAAAACCATATGATCGTCTCAAGAGATGCAGAGAAAGCTTTCGACAAAATTCAACACCCATTTATGATAAAAACCCTGCAGAAAGTAGGCATAGAGGGAACTTTCCTCAACATAATAAAGGCCATATATGACAAACCCACAGCCAACATTGTCCTCAATGGTGAAAAACTGAAACCATTTCCACTAAGATCAGGAACAAGACAAGGCTGCCTACTGTCACCACTCTTATTCAACCTAGTTTTGGAAGTTTTAGCCAGAGCAATCAGAGAAGAAAAGGAAATAAAAGGAATCCAAATTGGAAAAGAAGAAGTAAAGCTGTCACCATTTGCAGATGACATACTATACATAGAAAATCCTAAAGATGCTACCAGAAAACTGCTAAAGCTAATCAATGAATTTGGTAAAGTAGCAGGATACAAAATTAATGCACAGAAATCTGTGGCATTCCTGTACACTAATGATGAAAAATCTGAAAATGAAATCAAGAAAACACTCCCATTTACCATTGCAACACAAAGAATAAAATCTCTATGAATAAACCTATCTAAGGTGACAAAAGACCTATATGCAGAAAATTATAAGACAATGATGAAAGAAATTAAAGATGATACAAATAGATGGAGAGATATACCATGCTCCTGGATTGGAAGAATCAATATTGTGAAAATGACTCTACTACCCAAAGCAATCTACAGATTCAATGCAATCCCTATCAAACTACCACTGGCATTTTTCACAGAACTAGAACAAAAAATTTCAAAATTTGTTTGGAAAAACAAAAGACCCCGAATAGCCAAAGCAATCTTGAGAACGAAAAACGGAGCTGGAGGAATCAGGCTCCCTGACTTCAGACTCTACTACGAAGCTACAGTAATCAAGACAGTGTGGTACTGGCACAAAAACAGAAAGATAGATCAATGGAACAGGATAGAAAGCCCAGAGATAAACCCACGCACATATGGTCAACTTATCTTTGATAAAGGAGGCAGGAATGTACAGTGGAGAAAGGACAGCCTCTTCAATAAGTGGTGCTGGGAAAACTGGACAGGGACATGTAAAAGTTTGAGATTAGATCATTCCCTAACACCATACACAAAATAAGCTCAAAATGGATTAAAGACCTAAATGTAAGGCCAGAAACTATCAAACTCTTAGAGGAAAACATAGGTAGAACACTCTATGGCATAAATCACAGCAAGATCCTTTTGGACCCACCTCCTAGAGAAATGGAAATAAAAACAAAGATAAACAAATGGGACCTAATGAAACTTCAAAGCTTTTGCACAGCAAAGGAAACCATAAACAAGACCAGAAGACAACCCTCAGAATGGGAGAAAATATTTGCAAATGAAGCAACTGACAAAGGATTAATCCCCAAAATTTATAAACAGCTCATGCAGCTCAATAGCAAAAAAACAAACAACCCAATCCAAAAATGGGGAGAAGACTTAAATAGGCATTTCTCCAAAGAAGATATACAGACTGCCAACAAACACATGAAAGAATGCTCAACATAATTAATCATTAGAGAAATGCAAATCAAAACTACAATGAGATATCATCTCACACTGGTCAGAATGGCCATCATCAAGAAATCTAGAAACAATAAATGCTGGGGAGGGTGTGGAGAAAAGGGAACACTCTTGCACTGCTTGTGGGAATGTGCATTGGTACAGCCACTATGGAGAACAGTATGGAGGTTCCTTAAAAAACTACAAATAGAACTACCATATGATCCAGCAATCCCACTACTAGGCATATACCCTGAGAAAACCATAATTCAAAAAGAGTCATGTACCAAAATGTTCATTGCAGCTCTATTCACAATATCCAGGAGATGGAAACAACCTAAGTGTCCATCATCGGATGAATGGATAAAGAAGATGTGGCACATATATACAATGGAATATTACTCAGCCATAAAAAGAAATGAAACTGAGCTATTTGTAATGAGGTGGATAGACCTAGAGTCTGTCATACAGAGTGAAGTAAGTCAGAAAGAGAAAGACAAATACCGTATGCTAACACATATATATGGAATTTTAAAAAAATGTCATGAAGAACCTAGGGGTAAGACGGGAATAAAGACACAGACCTACTTGAGAATGGACTTGAGGATATGGGGAGGGGGAAGGGTAAGCTGTGACAAAGCGATAGAGAGGCATGGACATATATACACTACCAAACGTAAGGTAGATAGCTAGTGGGAAGCAGCCGCAGAGCACAGGGAGATCAGCTCGGTGCTTTGTGACCGCCTGGAGGGGTGGGATGGGGAGGGTGGGAGGGAGGGAGATGCATGAGGGAAGGGATGTGGGAACAGATGTATATGTATGACTGATTCCCTTTGTTATAAACAGAAACTAATTTAAAAACTTTCATGCTGTTAAAAAAAATAAATAAAATAAAATATAGTAAATCCGTACAATGGAATACTATTCATCAGTGAAAAGGAACTAACCACTGATACATAATGTAACATAAGTAGATCTCAAATCATTATGCTGAGTCAAAGAAACCAGACAAAATAAATCACACAGTGACTAATTCCATTTATATAAAATGTGCAGAGAAAGGAAAAACATTGAGATAGAAAGCAAATAGCATACTCAAAAGGGCGTAAAGAAACTTTTTGGGTAATGGACATATCCTAAAGTTGGATGGTGATAATGATTACCACGATTTAATAAATTTACCCAAAAACTTTGAATAGTATTCTTATGTACCTTACTGTATGTAAATTTTTACCTCAGTAAAATTATTTTAAAATAAATAAGTTTTGTGAGCTTCCAGGGAAGATGTGTCAGAGAACTGCCCTAGCAAAAGTTTAGCTGTGTGAATGTGTTTTGTAGTATCTGATGCAGTGATTCTTAAATGTAGCCTAAGGACCCCTCTTCTTTAGTATTTTATAATGAAGTTTGGTACAGATGTTCTTGTACTCCACCCCAGCACTCTAAGTTGGAGCTAGATAAGTTTAAGTTCAGTGAGTTCTTCAAGTGATTATTTTTTCACTCTCTCATTTATAAATGAGTCCCTGGTCAAAAGAGATAGGTAATTCAGGTTAATGACATCAGACATTAAGAATTTGGATGAGGAATAAATGGAGAATGGATATTTTTAAGCTCAACAAGGATTTCATTTTTATAACATGATGCCATTATTTGTATCAAACATTTAAAGAAAATCATATATTTTTCACAATAATAGAAATAAATTTCTCTCAAGTTTCAAAATGAAAATACTTTATGAAATAATACACTACAAGCTTACAGCATAAGGTAAAGGCCTCACACACAATAAGTGTTTTTGATTTAATGGAGAATGGTTGAGAAAGGAAAGAAGGAATTTGAGTGGGACTGGGTGGAATTTAATTATAACAAATCAATGGGAAGTTTCTTAAGTTGTTGATATAGTTATCTCTTAAAATATCAGAATATAATTCAAAGATTCTAAAAGTAGAAAAACAAATTAAGAACAATACACATTAACACTAATTTTGTCTGTGCTCAAGGGAAAAATATGTACTGTGTAGTTTCAGAATAGAAGCTTAATCAAGGTTAAGAGTAAGTATTGTTGTTTTAGGACTAGGTATATAATCTATAATCTTCAAAAAGCAGAAAAAGTACATCCACTTTTGGAGAGAAACTTGCCAGTTCAAAGAGGGAAGACAGAACAAATTTTAAAATATGATAACTGTGATCTACTCATGCATTACTTGATGGATAATGGTAGTTTAGAAAGTGATAAAAAGTGTGTTAGGGAGTTAAAAAGCTTTGGGGAGCAAATAATTCTTCTTCAAAGAAAATCAGTGATAAGTGGGGTTGCTATTTTTTCCATAGAAAATTCCATGTCATTCTGGAGAACAGAGCAAATGACAAGCAATTCCTTAAGATTGAAAATTCATCTCTTAAAAAGTTCTTTGCTTGAAAATGCAATAGTGAAAGGTTAATTATTACCTCAAAATGGTACAGAGAAAGTTCAAGTGTTCAGGGAAGACCCCTAAAATGATCTGGATTCCAATACTTCATAACTATAAGAACTTGGACAAATAAGTTTATTCCTTTGTTTTTATTTCTTCATTCTGTAAAATGGGGCTGGTAATACTAGCTAATTCAAATGATTTGGTGAGGGTAAAATTGGATGATAGATGCAAAGTACTTGGTGCAAGCCTTCAACAAATGTTATTATATAGTATTATATATTATGGTATATAATATAATATGATATTATACATATTATGTTATTATATTTATATGTTATTATATATTATATTACATATGTCTATATTATATGTAATTATTATTATACTTTTCATGACTGCTGTTCTAAAGGTCATATTTCTTTAAGATGTCTAACTCAAAATAAAAAAGCAGCCATAGTTTTTTTAGTTATCAAATCCTAAGAGATTAGAAATACTGTTCTTTCCTTGGTGTAGGTTGAGAATGGTTTTCTTTCAGCAAACTTGGACTGTCAGTTGTGCCCAGCCCAGCTGTTTCATGCTGCCCTCTGCTTTTAATCACGCTTTCTTCTCTGCTTGGAATTTCCATTCTTCCAACCTCTCCCCTCTCTTCTAACTGCCTAGATTTCCCTTGTTTTCTTACAATCTTTTCTCACTAAAAGCCATCTCAAGCCCCACTGTCACAGGTAAGTGCTCCTCTTCAGGGCTCCTGTGACAATTTAGTGTAAAATTACCATGTTTCATCACACTCTTTTTAACAGTGTTTATGTCAGCCCACTTTCTTAAGGCAGAGGCTGCTGTTATATCTGTGTATGACATTGCCCAGAATAGAGACTGGTTTATCATAAGCACTTGGTAAATATTATTTGGATTTGATTGGCTTGAATCAGTTTGTGGAATCTGTTAAAGCTGTGATGCAAGTTGAAAATATTAATAGGTTCAAGGAGCATTTGAAAAATACATAGAAGAATGACTTAGAATGACTTATAAGAAATGAATAAAGTAGCATATATTTATTTAAATATTATTTTCATGAAGAATATTGCCCACCAGGCAAACATCCTGGCCATCAAGTGTGCTTGGAACATTTGATTAGATAAACCATACGTCTTTCTCATCTTGGTATTTCTTAATTCTGGCATACACTTTGTCCTCCTTTATTTTCTCTCTACTGATTTTTTGTTCATTAAGCAAAATCAGTAATAATCAAACAAAAGTACCTAGGATTAAATAACCCTTTGATTCTTTATAAAATAAAAGTTTGCTTTAATAATGTTTTATTGTGTCCAAAATTATTCTTGTTTGTAATTGAAACTTGTAAATGTTTCAGTTCCTCTGTAATTTGAAATATGTGTCCAACAAAACATGAAAAGTATAAAATGATTCACTACTCAAAGGGTATTTACTTTTAGTACAGCCGAATTCGTTTTATTGGGCTTCATAGATATTGTTTCTTTTTTTTTTTTTTTACAAGTTGAAGGTTTATGGAAACCCTCCCTAAAACAAATCTATTGGTGTCATTTTTCTAACAGCATTTCTCACTTCATGTCTCTGTGTCACATTTTGGTAATTTTTCCAATATTTAAAACTTTTTCATTATATTTGTTATGGTGCACTGTGATCAGTGATCTTTGATGTTACTGGTGTAATTGTTTTGGGATGTTATGAACAACACCCATATAAGATAATGCACTTAAGGAATGCTATGTGTGTTCTGACTGCTCCACCAACAGGGCATTCCCCCATCTTTCTCCCTCTCCTTGGGCCTCCCTATTCCCAAGGACACAACAATATTAAAATCAAGCCAATTAATAACCCTACAGTGGCCTCTAAGTGTTCAAATGAAAGGAAGAGTTTCACATTTCTCACTTTAAATCAAAAACTAGCCATAATTAAGCTTAGTGAGGAAGGCATATCAAAAGCCAAGACAGGCTGAAAGCTAGGCCTGTACCAAACAGTTAGCCAAGCTGTGAATGCAAAGGAAAAGTTCTTGAAGGTAATTAAGAGTGCTACTGCAGTGAACACATGAATGATAATAAAATTAAACAACCTTATTGCTGATATGGAGAAAGTTTTAGTGTCTAGAAAGAAGATCACACCAGGCACAACATTCCCTTAAGCCAAAGCCTAACCCAGAGCAAGGCCCTAACTGCCTTCAATTCTATGAAGGTTGAGAGAGGTGAGGAAACTGCAGAAGTTTGAAGTGAGCAGAAAAAGAAGCCGTCTCCATAACATAAATGTGCAAGGTGAAGCAGTAAGTACTGATATAGAAGATACAGCAAGTTATCCAGAAGATCTAGTGAAGATAATTCATGAAGGTGGCTCCACTAAACAACAGATTTTCAATGTAGGTGAGAAAGGTTTCTGTTGGAAGAAGATGCCACCTAGGACTTTCATAACTGGAGAGGAGAAGTCAATGCCTGGCTCCAAAACTTCAAAGGACAGGCTGATTCTCTCACTGGGGCTAATGCAGCTGGTGACTTCATGTTGAAGCTAATGCTCATTTACCATCCTGAAAATCCCAGGGCCCTTCAGAGTTATGCTAATTCTACTCTTCCTCTGTTCTATATATGGCACAACAAAGCATAGAGGACAGCTCATCTGTTTACAACATGGTTTACTGAATATTTTGATCCCCCTCTTGAGACCTACTGCTCAGAAAAAAGAACGTTTTCAAAATATTACTGCTCATTGAAAATGAACCTGGTCACCCAAGAGCTCTGATGGAAATCTACAACTAGATTCATGTTGCTTTAATTGTCTAATAACACAACATCCATTCCATAGCCCCTGGATCAAGGAGTAATTTTTTACTTTCAGGTCTTATTATTTCAGAAATACATTTTTTAAGGCTACAGCTGCCATAGACAGTGATTCCTCTGATGGATTTGGGCAAAGTAAATTGAAAACCTTCTGGAAAGAATTCATTATTCTAGATGAAGAATATTCATAATTCATGGGAGGAGGTCAAAATATCAACATTAACAGGAGTTTGGAAGAAAGTGATTCCAACCCTCATGGATGACTTTAATGGATTCAAGACTTCAGTGGAGGAGGTAAATGCAGATGTGGTGGAGACAGCAAGAGCACTAGAATTAGAAGTGGAGCCTGAAGATGTGACTGAATTGCTGCAATCCCAGGATAAACATTTAATGGATGAGAAGCTGCTTTTTATGAATGAGCAAAGAAAGTGGTTTCTTGAGATGGAATCTACTCAAATGAAGATTGCTGAAATGACAATAAAGTATTTAAAATATTACATAAGTTTGGTTGATAAAACAGCAGCAGGGTTTGAGAAGACTGCCTCTGACTTTGAAAGAAGTTCTACTGTGGGTAAAATGCTAACACACATCATTGCATGATACAGAGAAAGCATTCATGAAAGGAAGAGTCAATTGATGTGGTAAACTTTATTGTTGTCTTTTTTAAAGAAATTGCCACCCCAACCTTCAACAACCACCACTCTAATCAGTCAGCAGCCATTGACACTGAGGCAAGGCCTTCCACCAGCAAAAAGATGATGACTTGCTGAAGGCTCAGGTGATGGTTAGCATTTTTAAGTAATAAAACATTTTAAAATTAAAGTACGTACATTTTTAGACATAAAGCTATTGCACACTTAATAGTCTACAATATGGTGTAAATATAACTCTTGTATGCACTGGGAAACCAAAAAAAGATCACATAACTTGCTTTATTGCAATATTTGCTTTATTACAGTGGTCTGTAACAGAACCCACAATATCTCCAAGCTTACTAAGCCTGCACTAATTTGCATAGAAAACCCCACTTTTCCTCGTTTCTTTATAAAAATTCTTTCTGGAGTATTTTCCATTTAATTGATGTTGAAAATTTTAATTTATATTACCTTCAATCTAATTAGTATATATTTATTGATTAAGGCAGAAGTAACTGCAATGTGGTCTTGCTTTTATGTAATATCCAAACTAGAAAGACATTTATTCACTGACATAATATTTTATCCTAAACATCCCTCCCCCCCCACCAAGGGATTTGAAGTGTTCTTAATGGAAAGCATCTGTACAAATAATAATAATAATAATAATAATAATAATAATAATAAATAGCAATTGAAATAGTTTCAAGGCAAGGGGAAGAGAAGAAAACAATGAAATATGATGCAAGAGGAAAATGAAATAATACTATAATATACTAGGTGGTGTTGGAACATGAAATAGGAAATAGTTGCTTCAAGGTAGGAAGAGATGAGGGAAGACTTGTTGGAAGAGGTGGGGTTTTAATCTGAATTCTATGGACAAGAAAATATTTATAAATGGATAAAAGCATGTCAGGTCAAGGGAATAGCTACAAAATCACAAAATTCTATGAAATGAGTATTTTGGTGATGTGAGTGTGTAGAGTACATGAGAGGGCTGTTGGGAATGGTGACGACTGGATTCACATATAAAGAAATCTTGGACTTTGCACTAAAAAGTTTAGGGCAAGTTTAGGGCAAGGGGGAAACCAAAATTTTGAGCAGAATGTGACATGAAAACTCAGGTGGTTTTAAGTAGAAAGAACTGGATGAAGAAAGAATAGCTATGTAAATATTGTAACAGTCAAGGTAAGAAAACATGAATCAGAACTAGGTCATTGGAAATATTCTTTAAGAGTAGAACTGCATTTTTTATATTTCATAAAACTTAACAAAATGTCTTGCATAAAATTACTGCTTAAAGATTATTTGTTGATAGAAGGATGTAATTGTAAGTAAACTCACTCATCTCTTTTTTCTCTTTTCAGTGTATGGTAGGACTTACTTCATGATGTTATGAATTAACTTCTAGTATCTTCCTATTTTCAGGAATAATAATTGATTCCTGGAAAATTGAATAGATTAACTTGTATACATTATTGAAAGAATGTGGGCTGCTAATATGAATTTGAATACAAAATTTAGATTGTTAACTAAAAAAGCTGAAAGTATCCTATATAGAGAAGTAATTTACTTCAGTTGCTCAAGTTTGAAAAAGACAAACTATCCAAAGGAATAATGTCAGTAATATAATATACTTCAAGAAACGAAGATTGTTAGACTTATTTGTTGCCAAATGTACAAAATGTAAGAATCACATTGCAGAATAACTGATTGCAAGGAATTTTGTCTGAGTATATCATATAATACTATTTCCATTTTATCTATTTTTTACCTATCCTATCCGTTATTAAACAAACCAACAAACTTCGTAATCCAGAAAACGCAAGTATTTATTTTGAGTTCCAGTCTCAAGGCTGAGTTAACCTTGCTGTTAGATGTTTGATTTGAAAGATTATTCTCTGGAATTCCCGAAACTACTAGGAGCAGCCATGCAGACCTCACCTCGTGGTTTGCACGACTTCCTTAGTTTGCCTCCTTATTGCCAATAGCGCCCATTTGCCCACTGTAGATAAGAGCAACTGGAATTTTAGATTGGATATTGGTGAACAGAAGCTGTCAGCAAGAATTTGAGCAGTTCAGCACTCCCGAAATGTAATATTTCCCCTTCTTCCTAGCCCTCATTATCTGTACTTACCACATCCACTCACAGGCATCTGCGGCCCAGTTTTGAAGCAGGCTGTCTCTGCCTCCTGTGAAGTTTAGAAGCTGTACAAATATCATCTACACTTTTCCTAATACTCCCGGCATAATCTCTTCAACCAAGAACTTTTGAGAGCTCATTAGTTAAGAAAAGCATATTTTATTTATTTTCAACCTTTATATTTGTTTTCAACCTTTTATCTTCTCTTCTAATTTTGTTTTTCTTCCTATTTTATCAAGACTGTAGCTCTAAATTATTTTGTGCTACAAGGAGCTCTTTACGATAAAGATTAAAGGCAAATATGAAAAAGCCCAATATTGAACTGGCCCTTCAGTAGGGAACACAAAGTGTATATGTTACATCATATATACGGAAATAATTACATTGAAGTTGAAAAGTGGGAAATCCCTTGTCAATAAAAACCTGAACTTGCATATTAAGTTTCTGGGTAGGGGGGCAGACCGTGGAGATAACTAATCAGAGCAATGTGCTTTCAGCTTTTCTTTAAAAATAAACAGAACCCTTAAGCTAAACTATTCCTCTTTAAAAAAGGCTCAATTGCTTCGTTTCATTATCTGAAAGCCACCATTAATATTCAAGTTGGCTTTGGATAAAAGATGAATGCTGTGTTATTTTTAGAAATATAGTTTCTCAGTGGAAAGATTCTTAGGAGCTTGGAAGTTAAGGCTGACTCCGGCAGGTCTGCAAACACACCTATCTGCCTCGTACAAGCTGCAGCCTGAAGGCGGCGGGGTGGGGGTGGGGGTACATTCTGTTACATTTCAAAATTCCAGCATCATGAAAGTGGTTAAAGACCAAGAGTAAAGTGATTTTACATTCAAGAAATTGATATAGGGCTTCCCTGGTGGCGCAGTGGTTGAGAGTCCGCCTGCTGATGCAGGGGATACAGGTTTGTGCCCCGGTCCGGGAGGATCCCACATGCCTTGGAGTGGCTGGGCCCGTGAGCCATGGCCGCTGAGCCTGCACGTCTGGAGCCTGTGCTCCACAACGGGAGAGGCCACAACAGTGAGAGGCCCGGGTACAGAAAAAAAAAAAAAAAGAACTTGATATAAAGACACACTCAAGAATACATGTAGTATATTTTATTTCAAATATAGAATTATGAAGGATGAAGTATTCATATACTTGGATACATCAATGTTCCCTGTTTTCTCTTAGTCTCTTTCAAGGGATTCACAAACTATAACAAATGGAGAGCTTATACTGATCTATGGAGAATTGAAAGTAACAACAAATTTAATTCAGGATACAGCTTAAATTTATGGCAAGTATTGCCAAATGTAAGGGATAATGCTACCAAGTTTCTCATTGTCTGTTTTTTTTTTTTTTTCTGCCTCTAATTAAATGCCACTCAGATTTGGGGAAAAATAATTCCTAAGATATAGTGGCCTTTTGTCTTGCTACATTTCTCTTTTAGATTGAATTTTCCTTTGTATTTAAGTACAGATAGGATTGTTTAAATTATTACAGCTCAGGGAAAGACTAATAAGATGTGTCTGTTCAGTTAGACTCTGAAGATTACTTTGAAATGATCAAGAAATAAAGCAATAAAATCAGTTTTCAATCCAATCAAAGTACAATAAATATTACTTAATATAGAATATAGGGAAATTCAAATTATTCATCCAAAGATTGCAAACAACAAAAAAGAAATATTTATTTAAAATTATTTTGCCATGATTACTTGAAAGCCAGCTTTAATGTTTCAGTTTACTCTGCATAAAAGAGGAATGCTGTATTATTTCAGAAAATACATTTTCTAGAAGACCCTTTTGGGACATATTTACGATGGATTTTTATTTTCTTATATACTGTATATAAGTAATATATATATACAAATAATACATATATACATATTATGTACACACACACACACACATACATGCATACTGGGAAGAAGTAAAGGCCATTAGTGTCCACAAAGAATATGAAAATGCCTTAATAGGTGTAGATGCCTGAATATATTTACTGATAAAAGGGATTTTATCAAAATCTATGACTTAACAGCCTATAAATGAATGGCAGATGCCTAAAGATAAGTGCAGGGTCCTTACTCTTCATAATTTGATTTCTGAGGAAAGAGTTCATACACACAGGTGTAGGTTAATTGACGTTCCCCTCTGTGTTACTACAGCACTCATATGTTTAAATTTTGGTCTTAATTTTGCCTAAATCCCCATGTGCAACACTTCAAATGTTTTCTTTTAAATTTTTGCTATTTCTCCAATGAGATTTATGCATAACTACTAAGTAATATTGATATTTTTTAGACTTTGTTAGAATATTTATTTACACTCACACTTGAATCACTTTTGTTGTCATTCAGCTAATTTTCAGGTTGGTTGTTTCAGAGTCTTCCAAATGCCTGGCTTAACCCTGTGTAATAGGAGAACATATTTTATTTTGGTGTTCTGTCCTTAGCTTGCCCCTATTTTCCTCAAAATCATAGTGATACCAGGGCTTTTGATCTTTCCTGACTTCTGGGGCTGCTCTCACACTGTCTCATTCACCCACTGCCTTTCCTCTGGTTTCTCTTTTGCCTTCAAAATTATACAAGGTCTCAATTCAGATTTAAAATATCTTTGCTTGACTCACAGATGATTTGTGTTATTTTTCTCTTTTTTCTTTTCATCTCAAACTTCTGGAAAGAATAATCTAAAAACTCAGACAGCATTTACACATACCATTTCTTCCTTGATCTTCTCTAATGTGGATTTTGTGCATGTAACTGAATCCAAATTTCTCTCTTGCCAGTTTTAGTGTTTTTGTCTCAATTTTCACTTTTTTAAGTTCTCTGACTGGGGCTTCCCTGGTGGCGCAGTGGTTGAGAGTCCGCCTGCTGATGCAGGGGACACGGGTTCGTGCCCCAGTCCAGGATGATCCCACATGCTGTGGAGAGGCTGGGCCTGTGAGCCATGGCCACTGGGCCTGCACGTCCAGAGCCTGTGCTCCGCAACGGGAGAGGCCACAACAGTGGGAGGCCCGCGTACCACAAAAAAAAAAAAAAAAAAAAAAAAAAATGTTCTCTGACTTATGGGACAATATACTCTCATGGTTCTCTTCCTACCCCTATGAGAGAAACTTCTATGTTAATTGTTTACATGACCTTCTTAAATATTAAATGTAAAGTGATATTTGGTATTCTCCAAAGGTTCATCTTTAGAGCTATACACTTAATAAATTTTCTTTCCTGGAGAATTCAATCATCATCATGGAATTAATGCTATTTTTAATCTCTCAAACTTCTTTTTTTTTATACTGTCAGTGTTTCATCTGCTAAGATGATCATCATTTGTGATATACTTGTTTACTTGGAAAACTTAAGATCATCAAGTTAAAAAAAGCTCTGTAAAACAATGGGAGAATTTGGTGAGGTGTGTGTTGACAAGAATGATGGGCCATTTACAATAGTGATGACAGGCTTTTTGGAAAGAAATATAAAGCTAAACATCAACTTCACCTCTATAACCAAATAAATTCCAGATGGATCAAATATTGAATATAATAATGAACCCATGATTTCTAGGAGCAAATCTGGATAAATTTATTTGTGATGTTAGAGTGGTGAAAAACAAAATTAGAAAGATTGTAAGATACATGATAAATGAATCAACAATTACATTGTAAGAGACTTTACAAGTAGTTATGAAAATCAATGTTATACAAGTCAATAAGAAAACAAAAGAGAGCAAAGTAAATGTATAGGCAATGCATTGAAAGAGAAATAGAAACACAAATGTTAAATGAATAAATATGAAAAAATGTTCAATCTTGTAACTAAAGAAACAAGATACTAGTTTCTATCAATCATAAATAATACCTGATTCTGGCAAAGGTGTGTGTGTATGATGGGGGAACATTTTTGTGGGTTTGTGATAGTGTAAAGTACTATAAAAGTTTTGAGAGGTAATTTGAGTGTATGTATAAAAATCAAAAATTTGCATCATTTTCATACAACTGTTTCACTATTAGGAGTTTGATTATAGACATGTATGTATGCATATATAAGATACATCTATAAAGATAGTATTAGCAAGAAGAACCATAAATTTTCATCAAAAAGCATCAGTCAAATTAAATCTATTGTATCTGAATAATAATTTTTATTCTAAATAGAGTATATTTTCTAATATAGAAATAACTCTAAAATAAAAAAACTCTAAAATGTATTATTAAATTAAAAACAAGATATAGATCACACTTATTAGTTTGAGTCACATAAAACTGTTGGTTAACAATTATTTCATATGTTTCAAATGTTTCAAATTAATATGTTTCATATTCACATATTTCAAATTAATATACTCCTATGTATAACAAAATGTAATATAACACAAGAAATTCTTAAAGTGGCTATGTCTGGAAGAGAAAATGGGTGTGGTTTTGAGAGAGAGTTTTACCTGTTATTTGCTAAATTTTCTAATTATATGGACTTTTAACTTTCATTTTAACAAATTAATATAAATTGCCTGGTGATGGGTTTATAGATAATTTTGCTGTTTCCTTTTATACTTTGTGTATGTGCATATATGTATATATATATATATTTAGTATTAAATATTGTTTTTAAAATAATTTTTGCTACTAGAAAACTGCCATGGTCACTGGAATTCCAAACCAGTTACTCATTTTGAATATTGACTTTTCCACCAAAAGATTTGTTAGCAAGCTTTACTAGTGTATTTAAATATCATTTTATTGTCATTGAACATATTTGAAATATACATGTAATCTTATTTTTAAGCCTTTGAGTTATCTAGTTTAATGGGAAATAAATAGCTTTATTAAAAAGTAAACATTAAAATATCTATTAAAATTACAGGTGGATTTGAACTGACATATTAATAAAAAGGAATTTTCCTGTGTGTGATGCCTTTAAAAGGGATATAGTAAACACTAATCTGTAATGTGGGAAGAATGCGTTATTATTAAGGAAGTATTACACTACACCACGGATTTTCTTATCTGACTTCTTGTTTAACTAGAGACTCAATTACAAATACTTGAAAGTTAACTCCCCCACTTTATACATAAATGCTATTTAAATGTTTACAATCTATCATTGCTATTATCTATTTACCATTTGTATCAGAATCAATTGAAATCATTAATTTTATATGTTTTGACTAAAGATGAATTAGGGCATGGTGACAGCAAGCCTAAGGCAACAGAATATTTTTATAAATATATTTTAATTATTAACCTCTCTTTTATCCAGATTTTTACTTAACAAGTCATGTAGAAGAGAGCTTACTAAGCTCTAAAACTTCCCATTCTTGTCAGAAAGCAGTTCTATATCAGATGGATCTCACCTGTTATGGACTGAACTGTGTCGTCCAAAATCCGCATGTAGAAAACAAAGCCCCCCATGTGACTGTGTATGGAGATAGGGTCTTTACAGATTATTTCAGGTTAAATGAGGTCAAAAGGATGGGGTCCTAATCCGATTGCACTGGGGTACTAATAATAAGAGGAAGCGACCCTGGGAATCTCTCTCTCTCCAAACACACAGAGGAAAGACAATGTGAGGCACAGTAAGAAGGCAGCTCCTAAAGCCAGGAAGAGAGGTCTCACCAGAAACTAGCCCTGCTGCCACCTTCCTTTTGGACCTCAAGAGCCTCAGAATTGTGAGACGATAAATGTTTGTTTTTTAAACTAACCATTGTGTGATATTTTGTAATATCAGGCTGAGCAGACTGAGACAACGCCACAATTTTTTATTTATAGTCAAGTAGTCATGGATATTGTTACTTGTCCAAGAGGGAGGGGATATATGTATACATATAGCTGATTCACTTTGTTGTACAGCAGAGACAAACACAACATTGTAAAGCAATTATACTCCAATAAAAAAAATAAGTATTAAAAAAATAAATAAAAGCACAATTTTTACCACCTTATCTTTGATTTTAGAATTTTTATGAAAGTTTGTAGTATAGTAGTTGGGCCTACAAAAAGTCCATTATTTTCCAAGAACTAGTAAATTCTCATTTCAGAACGGATTATGTACAAAGCCACCTAATCAATTGTTTCTTAAGATACAAACTAAAGTGCAGGTCAAGCCTAAAATAGAGCCTGCAAAATGGACCATTCCAGGTCATCATTGTCCCAGATAATGTGGCAAAGACTAAAGATGGTCTGAGGTCCAGTCCGCTCTGTGATGATAACAGCTGGCATTTGTTTCCCAAGACTCCCAAGGTTGCATCGAACTGCATGTAGGATCCCAGAATAATCTTGCCCACCCTGTGTTCTAAAAGCCCAGTACTTTGTCAGCTTTTCATCCTAAAAGCAGCTGCCTGCCACTCTTCTTTAAACCCAAGGCACCACCATCTCATCTCTATGCCCAGTAGGATATGAGATTTTGCTAAGCTTACTTTCTATACTTTACTATAATTGGCTATTTTGGGAAAAAAGAGTACAATGTACAAGAGGAACATAGCATTTTTTTTGTGTGTATATATTGGACATATTATTAAATATCCTATGCTTCCTAATCAATAGAAACATTCCCAGTAAAGTTTCTTTAAAATTTTTTTAAATTTTCTTTTGGAGTATAGTTGATTTACAATGTTGTGTTTCAGGTGTACAGCTAAGTGATTCAGCTATACGTATACATATTCTTTTTCAGATTCTTTTCCAGTATAGGTTATTACAGAGTATTGAGTATAGTTCCCTGTGTTATACAGTAGGTCCTTATTGATTATCTATTTTATATATAGTAGTGTGTATATGTTTAAAGTTTCTTATACCATAACAATTTGGGGATCATTTTTGCTTAAAATAAGGTGATTATCTCATATTTTACATACTCATGGCAGAGAAATCATACATATATGGGATTTATGGAGTCATAGTATTCCCAAATAAAACATGGGAAACATTGGAAATCTGGAGGATTATTTCAGTAACTTGAAGAAATGTAATTTTGAAATGTGTCTAGTGTTATCTAGGGCACGGATTATTTACAGTATCCCAAAGACAGAAATAAAGATGGATATAAATATAAAAATTAAGACATTCTTAAATTCCAGCACTTTGGCTTCTATATCTGCTGAACTTCATTGCAGAGCTACTGCATTTGGTTACTGATTTCAAAGGCTTTTTAATCAATCTTCACGTCTCTCAGTATTTATATCATTGCATTTTCCCCCACTTCTCTGTCTTGACACTCTTTCCTCTCTTGCCTTGTGTGACAGTGTTTTCTCCTGATGCCTGGGGGCCTCTCTGTCAACTGTTTTTCTTGTTTCCAGTGTCTCTTCTTTATCACTAAATTAATTCTGGTCTTATCTCTGCTTTGCTTATCTTTTGCTTCTTTCCTACTCATTTTCTCCTATCTTCCCTGCACATTCACGCCTGTCAAGTCTGTCTTCTGACCCCTGTATCTCCCCCAGGTTCAAGGCCGTGAACCCCTCTTCCCAGAAGTTTTTTCAGCACGTCAAACTCTGTGAGGGCAAAACGAGGGCATTTGGTACTACCCAAATCTGTCAAGGCTTCTTTTTCTCTCTTCTGCTCAGAGCTTCACTAGCGAGACGAATGCTCTCTCTGCGTTCCCCAAGTAACGTCGCCTGCAAGTCCTGTTAGCTTACTCCTCTTCTTCGAATACATCCCTACTTCTCCATTTCTTTTGCGTAGGACTTATTAATTCTCAGTTGAAATATTGTTACCACTTCTTGTCTGACTGATGTCTTCACTTCCATTCTCTTTTCCTCCTTAGTGTCTCATATTTAACATTATCTTGGTTAAAAATATGATGCTGTATTTTCTGATACAATCTTGGGATATATGAACTGGTTATCTTTGTACCTCCTCAACACTTGGAATCTTCTCTTGAGGAGGAAATACACATTCTGAACTGCTAGAAAATTTGAAATATATCAACATTTTTTTTTATCCAGACAACAGAATAACTGCTATGGGGGCTGTCTTTAAATATTTGAAAAATATGTTGAGCTTGTAGTCAGTATTAGTGCTGCATATCTGTTCAAAGCAGGGCCTAGAAGGTTCTGTTTCTAACCCATTTACACCTGAGGAGACTTAAGCTTGAAGAAGTTAATGAGTTCTCCACAGTCCGAGTTCTATTAAGATGTGAGACGAGGATTGTAAAAAAATCACTCTAATTTCCAAGCCCTGACTCGTATCCGATATTCTGTATTCGTGTTACTTAATAGATCTCCATTGGAGGAACTGAGATGCTATATTGAGGAAGATTGTAGGCAGGGCAGGCTTATTAGGAAAAATCAGAAGTTCAGATTTAGATTCATTAAGTTTATGAATAAAGGTCTTTATAGCCATTAGGAAAAAACTCTGTCCATAAAAATGAATACCATAATGTGATTATACTTATAATATTACCTTTTTAATTTATCACTGAATAAAACCTCTAGACAATGGGAAAAGCTGAAACAATTACATATGGACCACAGCAAACTCTGAAATGAGAGTGCTAAGTACAAACAATGAAGAGTTAAGAGGAGGGCATAGTACCCATGAATAAGATGAAAAATTAAACACAGTAAATTTTTTTTTTTTTTTTTTTTTCCGTATGTGGACCTCTCACTGTTGTGGCCTCTCCCGTTGTGGAGCACAGGCTCCAGACGCACAGGCTCAGCGGCCATGGCTCACAGGCTCAGCCGCTCCACAGCATGTGGGATCTTCCTGGACCAGGGCACAAACCCATGTCCCCTGCATCGGCAGGCGGACTCTCAACCACTGCACCACCAGGGAAGCCCAACAACGTTAATTTTTAAACCCTATAGGTATAAAATTGTTGGGGAAGTAAAGGAGCTTAAAAATCTAGGGGGTCCTCATGAAAAGATGCTCAACATGACTAATTATTAGGGAAATACAAATCAAACACACAATGAGATACCACCCCATACCCATTAGGAAGACTACTAATGGCTACTATGAAAAAAAAAAAAAACACAAAATAAGAATTGTTGGCAAGGATGCTGAGGAATTAGAACCCTTGTTCACTGTTAGTGGGAATATAAAATGGTGCAGCCACTGTGGAAAAGTATGGCTGTTCCTCAAACAACTAGAAAATAGAATTTCCATATGATCCAGCAACTTGACTTCTGAGTATACATTCAAAATAATTGAAAGCAGGGTCTCAACAAGATAATTTGACATCATCCATGCATCACTATTCACAATAGCTCAAAGGTGGTAGCAAACCACATGTGCAACAATGGATAAATAGATATTGAAAATGTGATATACACATACAATGAAATATTATTCAGCCATAAAAAAGAGGGAAATTCTGACACATGTTGAAAGTGGATGAACCTTGAGGATATTATGGTAAGTTAAATAAGCCAGTTACAAAAACACAAATACTATATGATTCCACTTATTTGAGGTCTCTAGAGTAGTCATTCATAGAGACAAAAGTATTGGGGGGGCCAAAAGCTTCATTCAGTTTTTTCCATAAGATGTGTCTAGTAGCACTTAGTTGTCTTTAACTTCATTCAAAACAATTTTATTATATTGTATGTGACAACTGTCATACCCGTGTGCATTTAAAAATAGACATCAAAATTGGTGAATTCTTGTGTAGCCACTTTAATATTGAATATGGAAGAAAAAAGCAACATTTTTGCCATATTGTGGTTTATTATTTCAAGAAAGTTAAAAACGCAACTGAAAATGCAGTAAAATATTTGTGCAGTGTATGGAGAAGGTGCTGTGACTGATCGAACGTGTCAAAAGTGGTTTGCGAAGTTTCATGCTGGAGATTTCTCACTGGACGATGCTGCACGGTCCGGTAGACCAGTTGAAGTTGATAGCTATCAAACTGAAACAATAATTGAGAACAATGAATGTCATACCACTCAGGAGATAGCTGACATACTCAAAAATATCCAAATCAAGCACTGAAAATCATTTGCACCAGCTTGGTTATGTGAATCACTTTGATGTTTCGGTTCCACATAAGAAGTGAAAAAAAAAAAAAACCTCCTTGACCATATTTCCTCATGCGATTCTCTACTGAAACATAATGAAAACGTTCCATTTTTAAACAACTTGTAACAGGTGATGAAAAGTGGATACTGTACAATAATTTGGTATGGAAGAGATCGTGGGGCAAGGGAAATGAACCACCACCAACCACACCAAAGGCTGGTCTTCATGCAAAGAAGGTGGTGTTGTGTATATGGTGGGATTGGAAGGGAGTCCTCTATTATGAGCTCCTTCCGGAAAAAACAAACGATTAATTCTAATGAGTACTGCTGCCAGTTAGACCAACTGAAAGTGGCACTCGACGGAAAGCATCCAGAATTAGTCAACATAATCTTCCATATGGATAACACAAGACCGTATGTTTCTTTCATGAACAGGCAAAAACTGCTACAGCTTCGTTGCAAATTCTGATTCATTCACTGTGTTCACCAGACATTGCACCTTCGGATTTCCATTGATTTCAGTCTTTACAAAATCATCTTAATGGAAAAAAAATCAATTCCCTGGAAGACTGTAAAAGGCACCTGGAAGCGTTCTTTGCTCAAAAAGATAAAAAGTTTGGGGAGATGGAATAATGAAGTTGCTTGAAAAATGGCTGAAAGTAGTAGAACAAAAGGGTGAATATGCTGGTCAATAAAGTTCTTGATGAAAATGAAAAATGTGTCTTTTTTTATTTAAAAAACCAAACGCACTTTTTTGGGCCACCTTATAGAATGATGGTTGCCAGGTGCTGGGGAGGTGGGAATTTGAAGTTATATTTTAATGGATATAGAGTTTTTAGTTTTATAAGATGAAAAGCGTTTTTGAGGTAGATGGCAGTGATCATTGTATGACAGTATGAATGTATTTAGTAACACTGAACTTCACAGCTAAAAATGATTAAAATGGTAAATTTTATGTTTTGTATATTCTATTATATTTAAAAAGAAATGGAAAAAATGTAGTGTGTCCTAAATGAAGAAATTCAACATTGTCAAGCTCAAGACATTTCTTTCCATATGAAATTCATTCCTTATGAATCAGTTTTTTGTCACTCACTTGACAAATCAACCAAAGCAATTTGTGTGTATGGACCCAGACCTAACTTGTGAATAAAAACTAGATTATATTGAATTTTCCTATAAAGTAAAAAAATGAATGCATTAAATTATGACTTTCATTGTGGGAGATTTATTTTTTTTTCTATTTTAAGCTAATTAAGCAAAATGGTCTTTTTAATTCAACAGACAGGGCTTCCCCGGTGAAACAATGGTTAAGAATCTGCCTGCCACTGCAGGGGACACGGATTCAAGCCTTTGTCCGGGAAGATCCCTCATGCCGTGGAGCAACTAAGCCCATGCACCACAGCTACTGAGCCTGTGCTCTAGAGCCCAGGAGCCAAAACTACTGAGCCCACATGCCACAAATACTGAAACCCACGTGCCTAGAGCCCGTGCTCTGAAACAGGAGAAGCCACTGCAATGAGAAGCCCGCACACCACAACAAAAGAGTAGCCCCCACTCGCCGCAACTAGAGAAAGCCTGCACGCAGCAGCAAAGACCCAATACAGCCAAAATTAAATAAATAAAATAAATAAATAAATAAAGTTCAACAGACATATGTACTTAAAGGTATCAATAACATTCTCTAGACTTTTTTATAACAAACTGTAATTATACTTTTAGAAAGTTCTTGTAAGATTTTCATAACTAATAACCATAGTCTTCCTCACGTGATCCAGTGTATTTTTTTTCTGAGCTCTTCTGAAGTCTAGTTGTGTGGGTGTATTAAGATACATATGCATGCACTTCTGGGGGAAATAATGACAGTTACATGGAAAAGCAGAAAACTGGAGATACTCTAATTATCTTCCTATTCCTTTCCAGGAACACTGTATGTGATGGCTCATCTCTTCTGAGAGACCCAGGGGTAAAAGCACCAGACAGTTTAAAAGAGCTGTGGTACATTATCCAGGCACCTAAAGGATTAATTTGCAAATTTCCATTAACGCTAATGAGAGTTATTATAGATGAGTCACACTTTAAAGAAAATAAAATAAAATTTGTTTTCTATTTTGCCCACCTTGAATGAATCGCTCCTTTTGTTTTGCAAAATTCATATGAAAAGATGAGGAATAAACATCAACAATTGAAATATCTCAAAAATAACTGTGAATGGTGCTCTTTCTGGTTGATCAATTTCAAATGTCAGTTTTTGAATTCTCAGCAGTATGCCCCTGGACTCCTTCCTGATTTCTGCCAGGGCATAGTTAGGCAGTGAAGGTCAATTTTAATATTAGGTTGATATGCTGCTATTACTAGTCATATAATACATGAAAAAGGAGTTTTTGTTGTTGTTACCTGAATTTTGAGTCTAACTAAAAGCAGAGTATCATCTAGTAATCATATTATTATCTACTGGGAACCTTCAAGGTACTGAACTAGATTGGGATGAAAATGTTCATCTTTTCTTTGAAAAGCCTGTGGTTTTGTAGTAAAAAAATGTAGGTTGATACAGGAACAGAGCTTTCCCCAATCCCTTCTCCCAATATTGCCTCACATCCTATGGCTTTCCTCCTTTGAGTCAGATAGGACTTTGATCATTCATCTTAATGCTGATGTTCTGTAGTTTATGATGATATAACCCTGAAAAATAATGTTGAAGTGGTAGAAAATTGATTACATGTAGATTTGCATTTAAGGCCAATTTAAACACGTATCCTTTGGAATATGCTTACTAATTTTGGCAACTCATTTCCATGTTATTTTGATTTAAAAAATTTTTCTCGCATAAGCTAGGCTACATTCTTCTATTATTTTATTATATTAGCTCACAGAATGGAACTCATGTCCATTTACATTGTTTCAGTGAATATTTCAATCTCAGGACTAAACAAATCTCTAGGATTTTTGCTTATATGATGGCATAACACCAAGTTTATAGCTTTGTTGAGGAGCTTACACACGGCCTTTGTCTACGTGCAAATGAGCAGAGAAGCTTTTCAGAAAACCAATCATTCTCACAGGCTGCAATTTCCAACATTTCTTAAAATCTTAAGTAATGGTTCAAAATGCATGCTGATCTTGATGACATATGCAAAGATGAGTAAAATCAATCTTAGCCCAACAGGTACAGGTCGAAGTTTTAGATCAGTAGCTGGTGTACCAAGCAGACATAGCTTTTTGCAAATTTTCTGCTCTGATAAAAACAATTGTGGGTTAACTGTCTAGTTTCAAGTGAACTTCATAAAAAGTCAAAGAAATAAACTTAGAGATAAACAAAAAAAAACTAATGTGTGCACCATCAAAACAAATTATACTGGTTTTCAATTGTGGAGATTAAAATGTCCAGTAAGGATTGAATTATACTCTTGGATTTGCTTGAATATGCAAGATACACTTACATGTTTCCTCAGTATTTATATTTATATCTTGATGGTGACTGAGACGAAGTTCTTATTAGAAATAATTTGATGCAATTCAACAAATATTTCTGAGCACTTTGTATTTTCCAAATATGGTGCTGGGCATATACAGATGAATGACATAATGCTTGCCATAAAAGAGTTCATGATTAAGAATTAAGTAGAATATAGACATGGTCACACATGTTCACACTGTGTGTGTACGTATGCACACATATGGTTAATGAATGTATGGATTTATAAAACGAAGCGTAGAAAGCATGAGGAATAAAGTGAAGTGGAAACTTTAAAAGAGGGAGGTAGGGAGTCAAATGGGATGGTGTGGATAAAACCCTCCTATTTTATAGGATACACTTGACAACTCTACCCTTCTTGTAAAACTCTCTTAGTTTTTGCAGCAGCAGATCACACTGGCTACTCCTTTTAGACTCCTTTTCCAGCTATGTTTCTTCTACACACAATCTGAATGTTGGCGAGCCTCAGAGGTGAACCCTAGGTGTCTCTTTCTTCACCTCCTATTCTTGGTTTTAATCACCATTCATATTCTGACAACTCCTGTTAGACCCAGGCTGGCATATTCTCCTGCCTACTTGATATCTTTACATGATTATTATATCAGCATTTTAAGAATATAAAAAATATTAACTTAGAAATATTCCTTCCCCTTTGCCAGCAGACCTGGCTGCACCCAAACTCCCCCAGTTCAGTGAATAGTGCTAGCACTCACCTTGTCCCCAAACCCCAACCTCCAGAGATCATCAGGAGAGATCATCGACCTCTCCTCTCGTCCTTCAAATCCAGCCCAGATTCAAATCTTGTTGTCTCTCCAACAGAGCATCCATATCCACTCACCTCTACTTTACTTGCCACTATCAGAGTTCAAGCCAAATGAACAATTCACCAAAACCTTGTTTTTTTTTAAATAAAAAAATTAACATAAAATCAATAGTCTGAAAGCCAATACATAAAAATCCAGTAATCAAAAATGCAAATTTACTGAAACATTTATATTAAGTATTTATATAGTTTCCATCATATTGCAGTGCATGGATGGTTTCAAGAGATTTTGAGAATTTTTAAGATTGTCTCTGAGTTGATTCACAGTAGTATTAATACTGCTAAATCTTACTTCACTTGTTTTGCAGTGAATTTGTATGTGTTTATTTAAATGTCTATTTTAAGTGCTTCACATTTCAGTCCTTAAGAAATTCTCAAATATTAACTTGATTGAGCTTATTAATGAATTTGTGACTAAATATATTGAAAAGTAGAAAATCACTCTTTCATTTGAAAGTCCCAATATTGAATATACGCCCAGGACTGGTCACTGAAAATACAGACACTTCTCATTCCCAAACCAGGATTTGGTAAAACAATCAGGAAAACACTAGATTTTGGCTGCCAGAGTGAAATGGCTCATAAAAAATGAAGAATAAAATAAATACAAAAATAACAAAACAGGGCTTCCCTGGTGGCGCAGTGTTTGAGAGTCTGCCTGTCAATGCAGGGGACGTGGGTTCGTGCCCTGGTCCGGGAAGATCCCACATGGCGCGGAGCGGCTGGGCCCGTGAGCCATGGCCACTGAGCCTGCGCGTCCGAAGCCTGTGCTCCGCAACGGGAGATGCCACAGTAGTGAGAGGCCTGTGTACCACAAAAACAAAACAAACAAACAAAACAACAACAACAAATTGCTTGGCTAAAACATCTCGGAAACCTTCAAAGTTCATTAAAACTATCCATTTCAACAAAGTATCTTTTTTTTTTTTTTTTTTTTTTTTGTGGTATGTGGGCCTCTCACTGTTGTGGCTTCTCCCATTGCGGAGCACAGGCTCCGGACGCACAGGCCCAGCGGCCATGGCTCACGGGCCCAGCTGCTCCGCGGCATGTGGGATCTTCCCAGACCGGGGCACGAACCCGTTTCCCCTGCATCGGCAGGCGGACTCTCAACCACTGCGCCACCAGGGAAGCCCCAACAAAGTATCTTTAAACTTTATGAATAAGTAATGTTTTCCAGTAAATTGGTAAATTTGGCAAATTGATCATTCAGCATATTTATGAATTATTTTTAAAGATTCAGTGATTTTGTAACTGATGCATGTTTTCTCGTGGGCAAATTGAACTAAAATCGTGCATTCATTATACCTTCACTGGAATATCATGAATGGTCCTAACTAGCCTTTCCTCCTCCTCCTCTCCTCCCCCTCCTCCCTTCCCCCTCCTCTACCACCATCCTCCTCCTCCTCCTCCTTCTTCTGGGTGTTCTACCATTTCTCGCTGTTTATGGCAATTACTTTAAAATGCTATGATGTGGTAATACATATATACAATGGAATATTACTCAGCCATAAAAAGGAATGAAACTGGGCCATGGATGGACCTAGAGACTGCCATACAGAGTGAAGTAATTCATAAAGAGAAAAACAAATATTGTATATTAACACATATATGTGGAATCTGAAAGAACTTGGTATATACAATCTTATTTACAAAGCAGAAGTAGAGACACAGACGTAGAGAACAAACGTATGGATACCAAGGTGGGGGGGGGGATGAATTGGGAGATTGGGATTGACATATACACACTATTGATACTATGTATAAAATAGATAACTAATGAGAACCTTCTATATAGCACAGGGAACTTTTCTCAATACTCTCTGGTGACCTAAATGAGAAGGAAATCCAAAAAAAGGGATATATGTATATGTATAGATGATTCACTTTGATATACAGTATAAACTAACACAATATTGTAAAACAACTATACTCCAATAAAAAAATTGCTATGATCACCATATCTTTGCCCATTAATGGAGCCCAATTTACACAGTAAAATATAATCTCCTCAGAAGCCTTCAGTCTCCTGGTGATTTGACTCCTGACTACAGCTTCAAATTCACCTTATGCTGCTCTTTCCCTGCTTACCGCATCTTAGTCACCTGGGTCTTTATCCCACTCCAGAAAAAAATAAAATATTTTCTGTCCAGGGTCTTTGCATTGTTTTCTCTGCCTTAAAATTTATTTTCCTGATTCTTCATTTGGCCCCTTTTAATCTAAAGTATTACTCCCAGCAATCCCACTCCTGGGTATATACTCGACAAAAACAAAAAGACTAATTCAAAAAAATATATGGACCCCAATGCTCATAGCAGTATTATTTACAATTGCCAAGACATGGAAGCAACCTAAGTGTCCATTAACAGATGAATGGATATAGAAGATATGGTACATATATACAATGGAATACTACTCAGCCATAAAATAAAGAATGAAATTTTGCCATTTGCAGCAACATGGATGGACTTAGACAGCATTTTGTTAAGTGAAATAAGTCAGACAGAGAAAGACAAATATTGTATGATATCACTTGTCTGTGGAATCTAAAAAATACAAAAAAAACTAGTAAATATAACAGAAAAGAAGCAGACTCACAGATATAGAGAACAAACCAGTGGTTACCAGTGGGGAGAGAGAAAGGGGGAGTGGTGATATAGGGGTAGGGGATTAAAAGATACAAACTATTATGTATAAAATAAGCTACAAGGATATATTGTACAACTCAGAGTATTTATTAATTCAATGTTATCAACCTGGAGAAGTTGCTCAAGGTGTGTACTATAGGATTATGTATTGGTTTTATTCTATTTAACTTTTTTTTAAAGTAAAAATATTTCTAAAGATATATAAAACATTCAGTCAATGCTACAAAGCAGGATGGATTGTTAAAATATTCACTGACAGGATCAGAAGAAAAGTATATGAAATTAGGCTAGAATAATGAGCTTAAACAGGGCAGATAAAGTTTATTAAGAATAGGTATAAAATTTTGTACTTATATATGCAATTTAAAACATAGATATTAGGTGAGAACCGGTGATGCTTCAGTGGAATTTAAGCATAACCAGAGGTCACTCTCTTGTGGTTGTGAAGTTGAAAGTGGAAGGTGAAAAAGAACTTATACTAATAGAAACAGAGAGATTAGTTCCATCCTAATGCTCACGAGTCCAACCATGTAAGGTATAGTGTATCTAACCATGGGCTTCACATTCTGAATATGAAATTGAGACAAAACTTATCTAGAAGGTAAAAATGCCTGGGAACAGTTCTTTAAGCAATAGTTACATGAAACTGTAAACTAAAAGACTAAGCAGGCACATAATATGAAAAGAAAGTTTGGAGGATTGATAACCTTTAGGTTTTATCCCAAAGGTAAATTTTCTGATTTTATTATAGCTAAAAATTACCTTTAAAATGTTAAGCAAAGAAATGAGTATTAACAGTGATCCCATGAGGAATGGGGTCTTGTGATGACAAAAGCTGTCATTTATGAAGCATTTATGTGTCATGCACTATGGAAGACAGCTTACATGTTTATTTCATATCACTCACACAGAATATTTTGGAAAAATGGATATTATTGTCCTTATGATATAATTAGGAAATTGTGAAACAAAATCATTTAATAAATTTCCCCACAGTTCAGAGTAAGAAAATAGACATATTGATATTTGAACCCAAATCTGTTGGACTCTCCAGTCCATAGTCTTTCCAAAATAAAAGGTTGTCTTTCAGCTTATTTACATTTTATTTATATTTTATGTCATTATAATGACTGTGGGTTACTCTGATGAAGAGAAGTGTGTTTAAGCTAAAACAATTAAAATTCACAAAATAGTTGGTTATGTTGAGAGTTTTGAAATAAAAGTAGAAAATGGCTTGCAAATGGACAAAGAAAATTTTTTGAAGAAAAAATACATTTTTACTCTTAAAATGGTTATATTCATTTGTCTTGATTTCATACATTTTCTGTAGTGATTAAGAGAGAGGTTCTTATATCTAGAGTAAAATAAATATGGTCTCGTGTTCTTGCAGAAGATAGTTGCAACTTCAGAATTCATGCCATCCTCAGAAACCATGAGATAAGCCTACTATTAAATTAACAGCACTCAGGTTTTTAAAATCTTTGTCAAAAATTTCCACTATTTGATTCTTACAAAATCCTTCTTCATTTCAGAGGTATCAAAAAATCAGAAAATTAAAGTGAGGCCACAGAGGATGCAAGTGGCAGAATGAGCCTATAGTCTGAAACTTGTGACTCCAAATTGTTTTTATACACCACATAGACTCAACACTGTAAAGGAAGGGAAGTGTGTATAAAATAACACAAAATGTGGTACACTATAAAAGCAACATTATTGACAGGAATTTTTCAACAGTAACAGTAATAATGCTGAGATTTTGAGTCTTAGGAGGTAGTCAGTCCTTGGTTGGTGCCCTTGTCCAGTTGGATATTCTCAAAACCCTACATGATCACAAATGGAAAATCTGTGGCATTTTCAAGGCCATCTTTATTTTACTCACATTTTTATTTTACTCATCTTTTAATTTTACTAGTAAATATATTCTAGGAAGAGAAATAAAACTTCAGCCATGTTTCTACCTGAAAGAAATTCTGTACTGTCTTTTTATAGAGATTGGTTTTGTTACAGCTAAAGTGAGCTAATTTATCACCAAGGCTGTGGTGAAAATGTGCCCTTTATAGAAACATGGTTTAAAACTTTAAGTGAGTAAATCGACTTTTATATAACAAATATCCTAATAAATGTGATTTCTTATAACTAACATCCTCTACAGGTTACAAATCAATAATTCTTGACAATTTTAAGACTAACGTTTTCAACATTCCAGGAAAACCCTTTGCCATGATTAACAAATGGACTTACATGGAAACTCAAATTTATGATTCCCAGATACAGAATGTATTTAAATTTAACTTAAAATTTAAGGTAAAAGTAAATATATCTAACCTCTTTTTAAACTGTTCTTCAACAAAATTAACTGTCTAGCTTGTGGGTTGCCCACTCAAATTACCTATGTCAAAAGTCTACTATTCTTTTAAGGATTTTATTAACCAATGATAAGTTATACTTCCTAGTCATGGCCAAATTAAAGAACATAAGGATTGTAATTCTGTCTCTCCACATCTGAAACTAGTCTCTTAAATTTAATTCTAAGGTACTCCTGGGGAGTGGTTGAGCATAAATTGGAGATAGATGTATTTGAGCATAAGAAAAATGTCTTAGCAAATTATTTTTAAGGTTTCAATTTGAATGTATATATGCAAAGAATGTGAGTATATAACTTCATATGATGTCTAATTATCCTATTACTTCCTCTGTGTCTTCACTGTTTTTTCCCTTTATTCTTCACCGTTGCCAAGAGTACCGTGTAAAAATTAACTTTGAGTAGAAAAAAATAATTTAAAGAATTAAATCATCTGATTTAAAAAGTCAAAATCAAAACTGTCCTCTTTCCTTTGATTCTGTACTTCTCTTTAAAAGGATCTTACTGTAATGAATGTTTAGGGATTGTTATTCAGTAATGAGTCTGAAGTCCATCAACATGGGAGATTGCATCACAGCATAAGAACTTTATTGGAGATGAAAAAAATGATTATTGAATGTTACTATTTTGGCAAAATATCATTAAACAGCATGCCATTCAAGAAATAGAGAACAGAATAAAGCCAGCATGTTCCCAGAAAGGCTAAGTGGCAAAGTATGACACCAACAGAGTAAAATTCTCTTTGGCAGAGCTACTGGCCCCAGCATGGCTGTAGTGTGTGATTTGTAATTTGACAGTAAGGCGTAGATTTTCTCAGATGTGAAATGTCTGTCCTTCCACCAGGTCACAGTGAAAGCAGCATAAACCCTTAGATGAAACCAACAGTTGTGTCAACATTGAGACACATCTTAGGTAAATAGTATGTCGCATTAAAACAGATTCAGGGATCATGCCGTTTGCTCAAGTCAATGAGCAGTAGGTGTATCACAAGGCTAGGGTCTGCCATTAACAAGGCGAATCCCAGCTATTGTAAATAGAGCTGCAGTGAACATTGTGGTACATGACTCTTTTTGAATTATGGTTTTCTCAGGGTATATGCCCAGTAGTGAAATTGCTGGGTCTATGGTGGTTCTATTTTTAGATTTTTAAGGAATCTCCATAGTGTTCTCCATAGTGGCTGTATCAATTTACATTACCACCAACAGTGCAAGAGGGTTCCCTTTTCTCCACACCCTCTCCAGCATTTATTGTTTCTAGATTCTTTGATGATGGCCATTCTGACTGGTGTTAGATGATATTTCATTGTAGTTTTGATTTGCATTTCTCTAATGATTAATGATGTTGAGCATTCTTTCATGTGTTTGTTGGCAATGCGTATAAAGCAGAAAGTAACACATCATTGTAAAGCAATTATACTCCAATAAAAATGTTAAAAAACAACCACAACAACAAAAAACACGATAAGTCCCCACAAATCCTGAGCCAGTGAGATCTTTGGGACATTCAATTTTGCTGCAGTCAAATAAAGTGAGTGTAAAAATGGATTACTGCTTTATGCAAAACTGAGAACAACCAAAATCGTGGTAGAAAGATAAAAGTCTATGAGGACATGCCTAAGCATAATTTCAAGAAACAGGGCATAGCCAATCGCTGCTGGGAAACCATAGCAACAGGAAGACCAAGCTGGCATGTTAGTGATCTGAGCTGGGATGGTTCTTGTGAAAGAAGGAAGCTGAACTGGAAGCAGGATCAAGCCTGTAAACATAAAACGAGCACACTTTCTCTCTAACAAGGAAAATAGCCTTGTTAGTTACAATATTCTAATAGATGACAGTAAAAGTAGAACTGTCATTAAATAAGAATCATACTGGAGCCTCCTATACCTTTAGAATCCATGTATCAGGACTACCTTATAATGAAATAATTTTGGCAATTCAGTAATTTATTCCTCTTGGATGCCTTTAGAGAAAAATTTTTTTAATCAAAAACAATAATAGAGGGCTTCCCTGGTGGCGCACTGGTTGAGAGTCCGCCTGCCGATGCAGGGGACACGGGTTCGTGCCCTGGTCTGGGAGAATCCCATGTGCCGTGGAGCAGCTGGGCCCATGGGCCATGGCCGCTGGGCCTGCGGGCCATGGCCGCTGGGCCTGCGCGTCCGGAGCCTGTGCTCCGCAACGGGAGGGGCCACAACAGTGAGAGGCCCACATACCGCAAAAAAAAAAAAAAAAAAAAAAACAATAATAAAGCATACTAGAACAAGGCTCTAATATATATCATCTAAGTTAAATTGCAAAAATTTTATTTGGTGATCTACAGTTAGAAATTCAGGATGTACAAAAAGTGCTATAAGCGACAGCTTTTTCAGATGGAACATGGAGATTCAAAAATGTAAGTCTTCTGTCAAAAATGGAACATAACATTTTCTCCGTATAAATCCTGAGAACACAAGGAACATGTAGACATGCAGAAATGGAAACACTAGGATTCATTTTATATTTTTGCTCAGGAAAATACTTTCTACTTTTTTTCTTTTCCTTAGATACCTACTATAAGGTATCTAATCTGTAGCATAAGGTAAAAAGAACCACTAACTACTAATAAGATGTAAGGTGTTCTCAATATTTCTTCCCATTATTACTGTCTTGAATATTTATAAAGCTGGACTACACATTTTCCTGCATGAATTAGCTGTAATTCTCCAGTCATATTTCAGCCAAGTAAATACATCTTTAAGGAAAGACCTTTAAAGAAGGAAAAAAATGGGATTTTAAAGCCAAATTTTAAGTACACCTCCCTAGATAGTATTTTATTTGAGACACTTTGCTCTGCTATAACATAGAAAATCCCTTTGAAGGTGAGCATTTGTATGAATTGCAGCTAGGTCCATACTTGTTTCCAACAGGATAAAAGAAATTTTGTAAAATTTTGTGAAAACCTGATCATATTAGTTTAAGAAAACCACTATTTAAAAAAGTACTATTAAAAAAACTTAACTGGTACTAAAAAGTAATTTTAAATGCAGATCTAAACGACAATATGAAGATATTTTACTTTCTTTGTGTCCGTTGACTCCTCTCAAATAAAATAAAAAGAACAAAATATAGACAAAGAAAACTTTCTTTAATGAAATCGAAAAGAGATCATAACCTCAAATCATAAATTATATTAAAAACACTGTAAAGTATGCTGAAATTATCACCAAAATATAGAGGGGCATGAAGAGCTTACCTGTACTTCCTTAGATATGAGGAGGCAAGAGGGGGTTAAGAAGTCCCTAGCCGTATACATCAGGTTTCTAAGAGGTGTGTCCAGTGGCTCTAACACAGAGACGGGTGGTCATAGAGGAAATATGGGTTTTGCCTCAGTTTGGCACATTATAATTGCAGTGGAAATTAGAACTGAAGGAGAGACTATAGCAGCCATCAGATTTTAAAATTTGAGACAGTTATTTATTGAAGGAGATTGCCAAAATGAACTGCAACAATGGAGGAAAAAAACAGTTATCATAACATGAAGACTCCATGAATGAAGGGACTTTATTATGTGTCATATCAACCAGCTGAATATAAACAACCCAGAGTGGCCATGTCTTGAAGGATAATGGGCAGAAGAGACTTAGTGCTCCAGACAACAATCCTGAACTAAAATCGTGGCTGTCACCAGATGTCTGCCCTCCACACTACTGTTCAGGAAGTGACTGGCTTGAGTCACAGATGGGTAATAATAAGGAAGGAACCACCATGGCATATGCATATATACATATGTATATATCTATATCTATATATCTATATCTATCTATATGGATATGACTAAAAGTCAAGGGATAGAGAATGGGAAATCAATACAATTAAGGTGAAGAATATGATAAATCTAAAGAGAAAGAGAAATAATTTAGTTAATATAGTTCTCCTTAGTTTTTATGTAATAAAACACAGCACATTTTCCATAAAGAATGGATCCTACAACTGCAACAACAGCAACAACTAAATGTAACAACAACAACAAAATAGAAGAGAGCAGCTTGAGATAAAAGGCAAGGAATTGCAATTAGGGAGAGGCAGAGCTGAAGGTGGCTTAGACTAATATATTAATGGTGTGTAGAGTGAGAAGATGTACAGTTGACCATTGAACATGGGTTTGAACTGCACGGTTCCACTCATCTGTGGATTTTTTCAATAGTAAATATTACAGTGCTACACAATGGATGTGGAAACCATGTATACGGAGGGTTGGCTGTAAGTTATACATGGATTTTTGGCTGTGCAGAGTGTTGGCCACCCTTAATCCTGCACTATTCAAGGGTCAACTGTATTTAGACTAGAGATAGATATTGGAGGAGAAATGGGCAGAATTTTAATGGATCCAAAATATTTTACAGAAGAGTAAGGTCAATCCTGTCGACTGTTCATAGCATCCATTTCTCTGGTCCTCCTGATGTCATAATGCTGCTTTGATTCCTATATTTCTCTGTTCCCCAACTAGCCCATCTGATATCCTGGAAGCTGGCTCCATTTTCACTTTAAGACTGATACCAATTAGTCATAATCAATTATGTTAGTAGTTTACTCCTTGCCAGATACAGGATTCCAGTTTTAAGCAAACCAGTACTTGACATTTTACTGATTAAAGGTATTGGTCATTTAATGTAATCACAAGAAAAAATTTGTTCCAATCATACTAAAGTAAAAGACATTTTCAGATAAGAAAATAAATTCATCTTCCACAGGGTGTGAATATCTTGTGTATGTTGATTAGACGGTTAAATAAATGAGTCTGTTTTAATATTAAGGTTAAATATGTTAGACCAAAAATCAATTTCTTATACGTATCTGGTATGTTGAATAAGATGAACATATAGGATTGATTTGTAAAAGGAACTTTGTTTTATTTCCAGTATCCTTTTACTCATATATTATGACCTTCCTAATTAATGTTAGGCAATAGAGAAACCAGTAGTTATTTAAGACCCAGCACAGTCTTTAATTTAAATTTAACTTTATCAGTTAGATAAATTCACTCCTTTCCTCCCTCACTCCTCTGCTGCCCTTCCATGTGACTTGGAGGGTGCCTCCACTTTTCCTTCTCCTTCTAAGCCCACTAACTGTGGTTTCAAACCAGGTCCCATCAGGAAGAGGGAGCTGAATTACATGGGAAGGAATGTTCTTACACAGGTTGATAAGTTTCTAAGATGGATTTGTGTTCTCTGAGTCTGATGTATATTTAAAGATATTTTTTTCCTCGTGGATACTTTCAAAGTTTCTTTAGGGCCCTGTTTGTGATGTCTGACTGCACATAATGGAATTCAGGGCATGTATTTCCTACATCCTCCTTCATAATTTCACTCCACTCCTTCCTAAGTTGCCGTTCCTTCTCTGGAAACCTTCTTAGAGGGTGCAAATTGGTCTCGGGTTATCTTTCCTTCCTCACTCGCCTCTGATCCATGGAAAACTCTCAGGTATTTTGTCTGGACAATTTCCAGGAGCCAGGCAATTCCAGTGCAGCAGTATCTCCCCTCTCCTCCCTCACTCTGTAGTCAACCAAGTATTCTTATGTTTGCAATCAGGCCCTAGATGGAATCAGGCACCAGTACACTTGGCCCCACTAACTTCACCAAACACATATTAAACTGTTAAACGAATTAATGAAAGTGCCATTTCTCAGATTCAGGAAACCCGACAAATATCAATCAGGAAAAATAAAAAGAAAGACATAGCTAGATAGCTCATGGGGAAACTGTTGATTATCTCTTTCTTATGTCTGTACTTTTGTCTCAATATCCTATGTGCTGTAAAATTTCTTCAGATATAACTTCCAAATAACTAATTCTCTTTCAATGGTGTTTAATTAAAGTAGTAGCATAAGAGTGAAGGATACATCTCTGAGGCCAACATGGCTGCATTAAATTCTAAATCTTCTGTTTACCAATCACACAATTTGGGGGCAAACCCTTGACTTTCCTGATTTTACCTTTTCTTATTGTTTCTGGCCTTAGAAATGTTTTCCTTCTTTTTATTCCAATTCAGCTTTTCATACATAGATATAGATAGATAGATAGATAGATGACAGAGTTGGAGATTGATATTTAAAATTTCGGTAGTGGGAAGGCCTAAAGATATATATGAAAATAAATAATATGATTAGAATCACACAGAAGAAACATTTACCTGCAAAGCAGTGTGCTGCCTGCACTGGTGTCTGGACATCTTCTTTTTTTTTTTTTTTTTTTTTTGCGGTACGCGGGCCTGTCACTGTTGTGGCCCCTCCTGTTGTGGAGCACAGGCGCCGGACGCGCAGTCTTAGTGGCCATGGCTCACGAGCCCAGCCGCTCAGCGGTATGTGGGATCTTCCTGGACCGGGGCTCGAACCCGTGTGCCCTGCATCGGCAGGCGGACTCTCAACCACTGCACCACCAGGGAAGCCCTGGACATCTTCTAAACGGTGACTTCAATTAGCATATAGCCTATGCTAAGGAATATTTAAAAATTCAGACAAGAGGTATTAGGAACTTATTATGTTAGTAAGTATAGGACTGGAAATGGCATGAGTCATTTAAAGAACATTTTTGCATAAAAAATGTATATAAGGAAGGTGGGGCCAAATATTAAGATTTGGTACAAAAGAACCTAAGAAAGAAAATGTGCTTAGTTTGGGCACATTATGTTTGAAGTCCCAAGATGATAATCAGTATAGTGTGTCCAGTATGGCATTACATGTGTAGATTTTTAGCTCAGAATGAGATAAAAGACACACAGAAATAATAGTTAACCCTGTGAAGGAGGAGAGTGTCAAGAGGGAAAAGTCATGGACAAAGATGATAGGCATATGCCAAGAAGTTAGTGATGCTTAAGCTTTTGAGCTCATCACTTGCATGGACCCCTTCCAAGGCCATGGACAGGTCCCTAGGAATATCTTCACATGGTCACATTTTTTGGAAAATTTGTAAAACTAAACTTTTTGTTCTTTTCTTTAAAGAGGGCTCCCCTCCCCAATTCTCAATGTGCCATACCTTACAAAACATATATCTGCTTATCTTAGTTTGCATTCTCTTGAGAGCAGAAGACAAAGACAAATGCAGGTCATTTATTTGGAAGATGAGCCCAGGAATCAGGAAAGAGGGAATAGGAAAATTTGGGCAGGGAAGAAGGAAAAGCATTATCAAGGTCATTGTTGTAAATAATAGGATTCAGTTCCACCAGGACTTGCAAGAAACAAAAATTATCTCCTAGAATTCTGCACCTAAAAGCCAGAGGCTAGAGTATTTAGCTACTAGTTCTTATAACCCTCTAAACAATTGGTAGAGGATAGCTCCCAGAGGGTAACTCTTGTTGAATTTCTGGGTTGCTCCCTGAGTTAACAACCCAATTCTTGGAATGCCTGAGGCAGAATGCTGAAAGACAGGCACATGACGGGGACAGCAACAGCCAGGATGGGTCTGAAGATGCTCTGAACTGTCTCTGAGAGGTGGGCTGAGGGCAGGGAACACATTCATGAGGGAAGTCCACGTCAATCCCCTGGATCAGAGCATAAATGCTAGAATGCCCTTCTGTTGGGTGCGAGAGAAGGAGAATAACAAGAAAATGGGAAGAGCTAAATCAAAACAATGTTAGAGAAGCAAAGCAAAGAAAGAATGTCAGAAGGAAGTCTGATCAAATATGACATTTTTGAGGGTACTGAGGAATTATATGTTTAAAAACTATTGACTGCAGTTAATGAGAGAAGATAACTGACATTACAGGGAAATTTCATTGAAAAGTGGGACAGAAAGGCACATTAAAAGACATAATTACTTTCTTTTCCAGCATTTCTAAGAGCTGATCCTTTTCCTGAAAATCCTCCCACTAAAGCACCTCTGTTTCTGTGAGCTTTGAGTGAGTTAATACATGTGTAAAGGGATTACAACTATGTCTAACCTATCGTGGGCAATATGGAACTGTTTTATGTTATTATTTTTATCATTTAGAAGACTTTAAAGACATTGTGAACAATGTAATAAATCAAGTAGAGATCAATTTAAAGATGGTTAAGAAAATAGCAGGTTCTTCTTGAGTCAAAGAAAATTATTTTATGGTGATATTAAGAGCGCTTGGGAGTTTAGGATGGCAAACCCCACACACACCCCAACACACACATACACACACACACACACACACACACACACACGGTGATCAGGGAAATCCAGGTTCTAGGGACGGAAACCAACATAACATAATGATAACATAATATACTTTACAGAGATTGGCTCAAGATGGTGGAGTAGAAGGACGTGCACTCACTCTCTCTTGCCAGAGCACCACAATCACAGCTAACTGCTGAACAATCAATGACAGGAAGATACTGGAACTCACCAAAAAAGATACCTCACATCCAAAGACAAAGGAGAAGCTACAGTGAGATGATAAGAGGGGCACAATCACAATAAAGTCAAATCCCATAAAAGCTGGGTGGGTGACTCAAAAACTGGAGAACAATTATGCCACAGAAATCCACCCACTCGAAAGAAGGTTCTGAGCCCCACATCAGGCTTCCCAACCTGGGAGTCTGGCAATGGGAGGAGGAATTCCCAGAGAATCAGACTTTGAAGGCTAGCAGGATGGGAGTGCAGGACTTCAACAGAACTGGGGGAAACAGAGACTCCACTCTTGGAGGGCACACACAAAATATTGTGTACACAAGGACCCAGGGGGAAGGGACAGTGGCCCCACAGGAGACGGAACCAGACATACCTTCTAGTGTTGGAGGGTCTCCTGCAGAAGTGGGGGTGGCTGTAACTCACCATGGGGACAAGGACACAGGCTGAAGAAGTGCTGCGAAGTACTCCTTGGCGTGAGCCCTCTTGGAGTCCACCATTAGCCCCACTAAAGAGCCTGTGGGCTCCAGTGCTGGATCTCCTCAGGACAAAAAACCAACACGGAGGGAACCCAGCACCACCCACCAGCAAACAAGCAGATTAAAGTTTTACTGAACTCTGCCTGCCAGAGCAACACCCAGTTCTAAACACCACCAGTCCCTCCCATCAGGAAGCTTGCACAAATGTCTTAGATAGCCTCATCCACCAGAGGGCAGATGGCAGAAGTAAGAAGAACTACAATCCTGCAGCCTGTGGAACAAAAACCACATTCACAGAAAGACAGACAAAATGAAAAGGCACAGGACTATGACCCAGATGAAGGAACAATATAAAACCCCAGAAGAACAAATAAATGAAGTGGAGATAGGCAACCTTCAAGGAAAATAATTCAGAATAATGATAGTGAAGATGATCCAGGACCTCAGAAAAAGAATGGAGGTAAAGACAGAGAAGATGTAAGAAATGTTTAATAAAGACCTAGAAGAATTAAAGAATAAACACCTAGAAGAATTAAAGAACAAACAAACAATGATGAACAATACAATAACTGAAATAGAAACTACACTAGAAGGAATCAATAGCAAAATAATGAGGCAGAAGAATGGATAAGTGACCTGAAAGACAGAATGATGGAATTTACTGCCATAGAACAGAATAAAGAAAAAATAATGAAAAGAAGAGAAGACAGCCTAAGAGACTTCTGGGACAACATTAAATGTAACCACATTCAGATTATAGGGATACCAGAAGGAGAAGAGAGAGGGAAAGGACACAAGAAAATAATTGAAGAGATTATAGAAAAAAATTTCAGTAACATGGAAAAGGAAATAACCATGCTGGTCCAGGAAGCACAGCGAGTCCCATACAGGATAAACCCAAGGAGAAACATCCTGAGACACAGTGTAATCAAATAGGCAAAAATTAAAGACAAAGAAAAATTACTGAAAGCAGCAAGGGAAAAATGAAAAATAACATACAAGGGAACTCCCATAAGGTTAACAGCTGATTTCTCAGCAGAAACTCTACAAGCCAGAAGGGAGTGGCATGATATACTTAAAGGGATGAAAGGGAAGAAACTACAACCAAGATTACTCTACCCAGCAAGGATCTAATTCAGATTCAATGGAGAAATCAAAAGCTTTACAGACAAGCAAAAGCTAAGAGAATTCAGCACCACCAAATCAGCTCTACAAGAAAGGCTAAAGGAACTTCTTTAAGTGGGAAACACAAGAGAAGAAAAGGACCTACCAAAACAAACCCAAAACCATTAAGAAATGGTAATAGGAACATACATATTGATAATTACCTTAAACAGAAATGGATTAAATGATCCAACCAAAAGACACAGGCTTGCTGAATAGATACAAAAGCAAGACCCATGTATATGCTGTCTACAAGAGACCGACTTCAGACCTAGGGACACATACAGACTGAAAGTGAGGGGATGGAAAAAGATATTCCATGAAAATGGAAATCAAAAGAAAGCTGGAGTAGCAATACTCATTATCAGATAAAATAGACTTTAAATAATGTTACAAGAGACAAGAAATGATCAAGGGGATCATTCCAAGAATATATAACAATTGTAAATATATATGCACCCAACATAGGAGCACCTCAATACATAAGGCAACTGCTAACAGCTATAAAAGAGGGAAGGACAGTAACACAATAATAGTGGGGGACTTTAACACCTGACTTACACCAATGGACAGATCATCCAGACAGAAAATTAATAAGGAAACAAAAGTTTTAAATGACACAATAGACCAGATAGATTTCATTGCTATTCATAGGACATTCCATCCAAAAACAGCAGATTACACATTCTTCTCAAGTACACATGGAACATTCTCCAGGATAGATCACATCTTGCATCACAAATCAAGCCTGGGTAAATTTAAGAAAATTGAAATCATATCAGGCATCTATTCTAACCAAAACGTTATTAGATTAGAAATAAATTACAGGGAATAAAACATAAAAAACACAAACACGCAAACACATGGAGGCTAAATAATGTAGTACTAAATAACCAAGAGATTGCTGAAGAAAACAAGGAGGAAATCAAAAAATACCTAGAGACAAATAACAATGAAAACACGATAATCCAAAACCCATAGGATGCAGCAAAATCAGTACTAAGAGGGAAGTTTATAGCAATGCAATCTTACCTTAAGAAACAAGAAAAATCTCAATTGAACAATCTAAACTTGTACCTAAAGGAACTAGAGAAAGAAGAACAAACTAAACCCAAAGGTAGTAGAAGGAAAGAAATCATAAAGATCAGAGCAAAAATACATGAAACAGAAACAAAGAAAACAAGAGCAAAGGTCAATAAAACTAAAAGATGGTTCTTTGAGAAAATAAACAAAATTGGTAAACTTTTAGGCAGACTCATCAAGAAAAAGTGGGAGAGGATTCAAATCAATAAAATTAGAAATGAAAAAGGAGAAGTTACAGCAAACACTGCTCAAATACAAAGCATCCTAAGAGACTACTACAAGCAACTCTATGTCAATAAAATGGACAACCGGGAAGAAATGAACAAATTCTTAGAAAGGTATAACTTTCCAAGACTGAACCAGGAAGAAATAGAAAATAAAAACAGACAAATCACACGTAATGAAATTGAAATTGTGATTAAAAATCTTCCAATAAAAAAAAGTCCAGGAACAGATGGCTTCACAGGTGAATTCCAGCAAACATTTAGAGAAGAGATAACACCCAACCTTCTCAAACTCTTCCAAAACATACAGAGGAAGGAACATTCCCAAACTCCTTCTACAAGGCCACCATCACCCTGATACCAAACCCAGTTAAAGATACTACAAAAAAAAAAAAAAAAAAACCTACAGAGCAATATCACTGATGAATATAGATGCAAATATCCTCAACAAAATTCTAGCAAACAGAATCCAACAACACATTAAAAGGATCATCCACCATGATCAAGATGGATTTATTCCAGGGATGCAAGGATCTTCAACATATGCAAATCAATCTATGTGATATACCATATTAACAAATTGAAGGATAAAATCCATATGATCATCTCAATAGGTGCAGAAAGAGCTTTTGACAAAATTCAACACCGATTTATGATAAAAACTCTCCATAAAGTGGGCAAAGAGGGAACATACCTCAACATAATAAAGACCATATATGACAGATGCACAGCAAACCTCATTCTCAATGGTGAAAAACTGAAAACATTTCCTCTAAGATCAGGAACAAGACAAGGATGTCCAGTCACACCAATATCATTCAACATAGTTTTGTAAGTCCTAACCACGGGAATCAGAGAAGAATAAATAAATAAATAAATAAAAGTAATACAAATTGGAAAAGAAGAAGTAAAAGTGTCACTGTTTGCAGATGAAATGATACTATACATAGATAATACTAACATTGTCACCAGAAAACTGCTAGAGCTCATCAATGAATTTGTTAAAGTTGCAGGATACAGAATTAATGCACAGATATCTGGCATTTCTATACACTAACAACGAAAATCAGAAAGATAAATTAAGGAAACACTCCCATTTACCATTGCAACAAAAAGAATAAAATACCTAGGAATAAATCTACCTAAGGAGGTAAAAGACCTGTACTCAGAAAACATCATCTTTCTTTGATGAAATAAATCAAAGATGATACAAACAGTTGGAGAGATATAGCATGTTCTTGAATTGGAAGAATCAATATTGTGAAAATGACTGTACTACCCAAAGCAATCTACAGATTCAGTGCAACCCACATCAAATTACCAATGGCATTTTTTACAGAACTAGAAGAAAAAATCTTAAAATGTGTATGGAGACACAAAAGACCCTGAATATCCAAAACAATCTTGAGGGAAAAAACGGAGCTGGAAAAATCAGACTCCCTGACTTCAGGCTATACTACAAAGTTACAATAATCATGACAATATGGTACTGGCACAAAAACAGAAATATAGATCAATGGAACAGTATAGAAAGCTCAGAGATAAACCCACACACCTATGGTCAACTAATCTATGACAAATGTGGCAAGAGTATACAATGGAGGAAAGAGAATCTCTTCAATAAGTAGTGCTGGGAAAACCGGACAGCTACATATAAAAGAATGAAATTAGTACACTCCCTAACACCATACACAAAAATAAACTCAAAATGGATTAAAGACCTAAATATAATACTGGACACTATAAAACTCTTAGAGGTAAACATAGGAAGAACACTCTTTGACAAAAACCACAGCAAGATATTTTTTGACCCACCTCTTAGGGTAATGGAAATAAAAACAAAAATAAACAAATGAGACCTAATGAAACTTAAGAGCTTTTGCACTGCAAAGGAAAATACAAACAAGATGAAAAGAGAACACTCAGAATGGGAGAAAATATTTGCAAATGAATCAGAAAACAAAGGATTAATCTCCTAAATATATAAACAGCTCGTGCAGTTCAATATATATATAAAAAAAACAAGCCAATCAAAAACTGGGCAGAAGACCTAAATAGACAATTCTCCAAAGAAGACATACAGATGGCCAAGAGACACATGAAAAGCTGCTCAACATCACTAATTATTAGAGAAGTGCAAATCAAAACTACAATGAGGTATCACCTCACACTGGTTAGAATGGGCATCATCAGAAAATCTACAAACAACAAATGCTGGAGAGGGTGTGGAGAAAAGGGAACCCTCTTGCACTGTTGGTGGGAATGTAAATTGATACAGCCACTATGGAGAACAGTATAGAGGTTCCTTAAAAAACTAAAAATAGCATTAACATATGACTGAAAAATCCCAGTACTGGGCATATACTGAGAGAAATCTACAATTCAAAAAGACACATGCTCCTCAATGTTTATTGCAGCACTATTTACAATAGCCAAGTCATGGAATCAACTTAGATGCCCATCGACAGATGAATGGATAAAGAAGATGTGGTACATATATACAAAGAATATTACTCAGCCATAAAAAGGAACAAAACTGAGTCATTTGTAGAGATGTGGATGGACCTAAAGAGTGTCATACAGAGTGAAATATGTCAGAAAGAGAAAAAAATGTATCGTATATTAACGTATATATGTGGAATCTAGAAAAAACGGTACAGATGAACCAGTTTGCAAGGCAGAAATAGAGAGACAGATGTAGAAAACAAATGTGTGGACACTAACTGGGGAAAGCTGGGAGGGGGGATGAATTTCATGATTGGGATTCACATATATGCACTAATATGTATAAAATAGATAACTAATAAGAACCTGCTGTATAAAAAAAAATAAAATAAAATTCAAAAAAAAATAAAATAGATAACTAATAACCAACTCTATAGCAAAAAAATTTATACTGTACAGCTTACAGACCTCACACTTCTCATAGTAATGCATACATACACAGACACATTCATATGTACGTATATGTGCATTATATGCATGTATATATATATATATATATATATATATATATATATATATATGCAAAATTCACTATATACATGAGGATATTTCTTATCATAAATTAGTGGGAAAAATATTTCTTATCATAAATTGGAAAGATAATTAATAAGATAGATGGTTTAACTTATTATTCTACTAGCAATTTCACTAATGATTTTTTCTTCAATACTTTATTCTAATTAATAGAACACAGCAGTGATTTACAGATATAATTTCCTTATTAAAAACATTTTACTGAAATATTTTTCATATCTTCTTATAAAATAAAAAAAAAATACAAAGTATCTCAATGTCCATGACTGATAGGCTCTAACTGACACTTACTTTTAAATTAGCTTGTTAATTTTTGGCTCATTGTGTTCCTATACATTGTTGATATCATTTTTATAATTTTAAATGTTCAATGAGACCTCTCAGGTTTCTCTTTCATCTGCTTTATATTTGAAATAACGAATTCTCATCTGCCACAACCAAGCCCTTTTTGGTCTTTTTTTTTTTTTTTTTTTTTCGGTACGCGGGCCTCTCACTGTTGTGGCCTCTCCCATTGCAGAGTACAGGTTCTGGAAGCACAGGCTCAGTGGCCATGGTTCACGGGCCCAGCCGCTCCGCAGCACGTGGGATCCTCCTGGACCAGGGCACGAACCCGAGTCCCCTGCATCGGCAGGCAGACTCCCAACCACTGCGCCACCAGGGAAGCCCCCATTTTGGTCTTTATAGCAGTTATCTCCATACACTCTCAGTGCTTGTGTAAGAAATATATGCTACCTTTCTTTTTCCCATCAGTTAGCAAATATCAGAATATTGAAGATATCCCTCATTTTACTACACAGAATTTCACTAGCACAGAACATTATCCTCAAAGATACATTCACTTCAATGTCTTCCAGTTTTCTCAAAAGATTATTTCAAAGTGTAATTGTTTTATATGAAAGAGTGAACACTCATATGTTACCATGGTATTGACTGTTGCAAATCAATATGTATATACTCTTACTGTGCAATCAGGAGTGGCACATTGTGCTCCCAAGTGGGCAGTGAGTACAGAACAAATCTTCACTGCAGAAGACTAACTTCATATGAATTAGTATATGAATCAACTAGTTACTATCTTCTACTAATGCAGAATATTTTATGGAAATATCTCTTCCACTATCTTTGAGCATAAATCATCAAAATGAAGAGCAGAAAGACATCTATTTTATTTTACTAGAAAAAGAAGAAAATACAACTTTCTTATCCTTTGGAGAAATTTTTAGCAAAATATTTTAAAGCTCTTTTTGGAAATTTATTGAATTTACTCTATTCACCTCAACAAATTAGTAGCAAAATAAGGAACTGAACTGTTAAGAAAATACCTTTCAACTTAGAGATCAATGGGATGATCACTGTTTTATGATCCTAAGAAAGAAATTCAATGTTTGCTTTTTAATAGGACTGTAATTTGAATTCAGTGAAGTTATTATTTGTAAATGTCCTCATCTAATTAAATGAAAACAAATATATCTTAATTCATGTCCCCAACAGAAGTAATCCCTTTGTATCACAGTTAAGTTCAATGTTTCCAAAAGATTTAAATAACTGAGAAATGTGCTTAAGTAAAAATAGCTAGTTATTCCAATTAACTTTCTGTTAAACATGAATGATGCTTCATTTCCAATGTTCTGTGCTATAAATAGTGACAATTACTTCATTTATTTGTTAGTCAGCCAATAAATACTAAATAATCACTACCTACATGCATAGAACTGCTCAACTTTGGCAGTTAAAAACTCTCCAGTTATCAAGGAACATAAAATCTAATAGGAAATAAAAAGTATATACATAAATAACTAAAATAAAATATAGTAATTTTAAATTGATAATTATATTCCAAAATGAAAAATAGTACCTTAATTTTATGTTTTCTCTTCATCATCATCATCATCATCACTATAATACATTTTATTAGACCTTTAGTTTTTGAAAATTTAGTTGACCTATTCTTGACAGTATCATACTCTCAATGATAATGGTGGTGATGACATTAGCTAACAGTTATTTGACATTATTGCCAGTCACTGCTCTAAGTAGCTAATATGTATTAACTAGGTATAAGCCTCACAATATCTCTATGAGTTAGGCGTGATGATATTCACCATCTATACAGAGGAAACCTGAAGTCACAGAGGTTAAATCGTCTATGGGCAGCTGGGAAGCAAAATTAGGCTATATGATTCTAGAGATCAGATTGTCAACCATCACACAATATATTCTCTTAAATCATAGATAGAACAAATAGTTATATAGTTATAACTATATATATATATATATATATATATATATATATATATATATATATATATATATATTCTATAGTAGGGGTTGACAAACTTTTCCTGTAAAGAGCGAGATAATGAATATTTTAAGTGTTGTGGATCACATAATCTCTGTTGCACATACTAAACTCTACTGTCGTAATGCAAAGTAGACATCAACACTATGTAAATGAATGAGTGTGGCTGTGATACAATAAAACTTTACTTACAAAAACAGGGAATAGGTTGGATTTGGTCCATGAGCAGTAGTTTACTCACAAAACATCAAGTGACAAAATATTAGATATGGCAGAGTTTTGATTAATTAAATATTTTTATTTATTTTGATTCAATTGCTATTGAAATGTTTTCCTAAATGTAGATGATTAAGAAGACTTTTAAAATAGTGATAAATTAATTGAGCTAGACATCCCAAAATAAAAAATGTTATTCTCTCACATCTTCAATCAGTTCCTTGCAATCACTCTTAGTAACCTCTAAATACTTGATGAACTGCTTGTACTCCATCTGTTGTGTGACCCTAGAGAAATTAATGTTTAAAGAATTTAGGAACTTTTCCAATATTTAAATTGGAGTTAAAAATATAATTGTCATATCTAAGCTCATATTTCCATGAAACCCAGATTTTTAGAACCTCCTTTATCAGATCAAAATTGTCCCTTAAATTGAATTCTTCCAAAATTGGCATTCTTTTCTTAAAACCAATTTTATGAAGCACTATATGAGGTATACAACTTGATGAGTTTTGACAAGTTATATACCAATATAAATAGCATGGCAGTCAAGATATAGAACATTTCCATCACCATATATAGTTATTTCTTGCCATTTCCTAAATGATCACCACCTACCACCAGGCAACTACTAATATGCTTTCTTTCACTATAGATCAGACTTTTTCTTTCCTACAGTTTCATGTATATATTTACACACAGTATGAAATCTTGTGTGTCTTGCTTCTGTTTTTCTGAAAAATAATTTAGAATTTCATTAAGGCTGTTGCATATATCAATATTCATTCTTTTGGTTTTGAGAGATATCCCATTGGGTTAATATACCAGAAATTTTTTAGCCATTTATTTGTTGGTGAACACTTGGGTTGTTTCCACTTTGGGACTTTTATGTATAAAACTGCTATGAATATTCATATACAAATCTTTGTGTGAAAATATGTTTTCATTTTCCTAAAGTAAAACTCGGGATTATATGGAATGTCTGATTTTGTCTTTATGTAAGGAATGTCCAAATGTTTTTAAGTGTCCAAATATAGCCTATCAGCTATATTTGAGATTTCCAAATATTCTACCTCCTTGCCAACACTTGATATTTTAATTAGTGTGTAGTGGTATCTCATGTGCTTTTAATTAATTTCCATTACCCTAATTGCTAATGAATCTTAACAACTTTTCATGTACCTGTTTGCCATTCACACATTTGAATGTCTTCTCAAACTTTTTGTCTATTTTATTAACAAGGGTTTTATTTTAATCTTATTGAGTTGTAAGAGGTCTTTATATATTCTGGATGTTCATTTATGCAGATTCAAGTTTCTGTTTCATATATTTCTTCTGTTTGCAGAACTTTGAACATTTCTTGCAATGCAGGTATACCGGTAATAAATTCTCTCTGCTGTTAATTTTTTAAAAACTCTTTTACTTCTCCTTTTATTTGAAAAGAGATTGTCCCTGGATTACAATTCTATATTGAAGATTCTTTTTCAGTATTGAAAATTTTTTCTTTTTTGTTCTTTAAAAGATGCCAATCAATTTTCTTCCTGCTTGTATATTTTCTGAAACAATGTTTGCTATATATTTAATCTTTTTGTTTCTCTGTATGTAATGTGTTCTTTTTCTCTGGATACCTTCAAGATTTCATCTTTACCTTTAGTTTTCTGTTCTTTGAATATAAGTGTGTGTGTGTATTCATCCTGTTTGGAATTCTCTGAGGTTAGAGCTGTAGCTAGTGTCCTCCATTATTATTGTATCATTCTTGGTCACTATTACTTCAACTATTCTCCATTATCACTTCAAATTTTTTTCTCTACTCTTTCTCTTTTCCTTCTGAGATCCTAATTATACGTATGTTAGACCATTTCATATTGTCCTACAGCTTTTTTATACTCTGTTCCCTCTCAATCCCCTCCTCACCCCCGCCTGTCTCTCTTACCTCTCTTTGTGTTTCAGTTTGAGCAATTCCTATTGACCTTCCTGCAAGTTCACTGTTTCTATCCAATCCAAGTCTGTGTCCCATATACTGATGAGTTAGTTGAGGACATTATTCATCTCTGTTACCATATATTTTTCCTAGCATTTCAAATGGACTCTTTCTTGTAGTTTCCATATTTCTCCTGAAATTACACAACTTCTATTGCACGTTCTATACCTTTTCTACCAGAGACTTTAACACAATAATTATGTTTATTTAACTTTTTTTTTGTCGAAGCTTCCAACATCTGGGTGACCTCTCAATCTGTTTTTCTTTCCAGTGGGTTGTTTATCTTTCCATTTTGTGCATCATGTATTTTTGTTGTTGTTGAATTTTAATCATTGGTTATGTGATAATAGTGATAGAAATAAGTTATTTTCTAATCTGGAAACAGCCATACCTCTTTCTAACTGTGAGGGTAGAATCAATCTAGTCATATGTTGAGGTGGTTCAGGGTTTTGTTGTTCCTATAGTTACTCTTAGTGTACTTCCAGCTTCAAATTCCTCCACTTTTACCTTATATTTAGAGTGAGGACTCGGTTGCTGGAAAATTTGCCCTGTATTCCTATTTCATCTTCACTGCTTCCTGAACTCTTTCCAGACATTTGCTACTTCCCAGAACTAACAGCTGATGGCAGCTTTCTTGGTGTTTGTTAACCTGTCATTGCAAAGTAGGGATCTGCTCTGATGTCCTGGTCCAGTCTCTGTCTTAAGCAGGTGCTGTGTCTGTGTGTCTTCATGGTGGGGCTTTTGAAATAATAGTCCATCTTTCAGCTATACAAAATTTCTGATTGTCTGGGCTCAGGATGATTTCTTGTTCCTTTCTCAAGGATAGAGAGGCTTTTCCTATTATCCTCTTCAGGAACAATGGGTCTTCGCATGTGTCTTAGGGCAGTGTTTGCTGCCCTTCTCCCAGAAGATGAAAGCTTTGTTCTGTAGAAAATTAAGATCCAAGTGGGGTTTCCCAAGGTGACAAATGCTCTATTCCTCTAAACCTTCAAAATCGGGGCAGTTTCTTGGGTCAACCGTCATACTGTTATTTTTTTCATGTAGAGAGGCACTGAATGAATGCAAACTTCCATATGTCTTCAGCGTACAGAATTTCTAAACTCTGACATGAGCCCACACAGAGCTTTTTGTATTCATTAAAAGTTTTAGCTGAATTATTTCCCCCCTGCATGGAAGCTTCACTTTCCTCCATGGTCTGCCTTATGGTCTGGCTTATGCCAGCACTCATGCCCTTCTTCCACATGAAATTGTCTGACTTGGATAACAGACTGGTTAGTTTCCCTACAACCTGACCCCTCTGATGGTTTGAAGGAAAGTTATGATTTTTGTAGATTATCTGTTTTCTATATGCTAAGCAAAACCCAGAAGTCTTGCATTTTATATACATTGTTTTTAATCTTTACTAAAGCACTGAATCTTTTTTACTATTATCATCTCCATATTATATATAAAGAAACTGAGTTGTAGAGAATTTAAATCACTGTGCAATACTATTTAGCTACTAAATAACAAAACCTAGTTCTTTGTCTTCAGGATCAGTTCTCTGTATAGAGTTAGCTATACCATTGGTTAGAAATGCTATAAAAATGAAAAGTAAATACAAATAAATACAAATATAAATATTTCACCATAGTCCAGGGTGTCTCCTGGGGGGTTTGAAACTCCATGGATTTCAAAAAATGAATATTTCAGCTTTCTTCCCATATTGTGCTAGTGATAACAAGAAATTATGCTAAATGAAAAAAGCCAGGCATATAACATATAACTGCATTTAAGTGAAGTTCCAGAATAGAAAAACTAAACTCTAGTAATATAAATAAGAACATCAGTGGCCTCTTGAAAGGGGGAGGTGGGTGGAGAATATCAGAAAATGGAACAAGGAAAATATATTATACAATAATTTCTTTTATATTGACTTTTAAAGTGGTTAAATGATATACATTTTAAAAACTCAGGGTACTATACATTTAAAATATGTGTATTTCATTATAGATAAATTGTACTTCAATATATTTCAGCTATATGCAGATAAAAGCAAAGGAGAGAATTTCAGGTTTAATGATCTTGAAATATGGTGTGGTCCATAGAAAGCTTTACTTCTAAGTAATACGTATAATTTTAAAACACTTTAATGTGCATTATTTTGTTTAATCTTTATACTGGGAGGTGTTTATTATTATTATGTCCATTTTGTACATGAGGTCTTCTGACTGCAAGTTTAGTTCTGTTGAAAGAGTTGACTACATTGTGAATTAGAAATATTACAACAAGTAAAATAAAATCATTAATACCTTACTGTAATCAACAGCACTATGTGAGAGGTTTGCAATTCCCATGTATCCCCCTATTAATACAGGTAACAATGAAGGTCCCACCTTCATCACAGAAACCTCCACACCCTCAATAGATATGGAAATGTTATTATTGAGTAAATGTCTGCAATAAAAATGCATTACTATAATTTCCATTTTCAAGTTAAGTGACAATATTTTTGGCCAGTCAAACTGAGTTTTTCCAAAATGCCTACCACACAATATGCCTGTCCTGTTACCAGGTTAGTGAAAAATATTTATTTGATTTTTACTTTGTTCATTTACATACCATCTGTTACCAGAGTGTTTGGAGTACTTTGATAGGGCTATTTGCACATAATTTATAATGAGATGAACTAACCCTATAATTATCCAAATAAAACATAAAATCAATATACTAGGGACCATTATTAAATAAATGTGACTATCACAAGGGTCGGGCAATGAGTCACAAAATATGGGTATGTTCAGTGGATGCTATAATTACAGTTTATAATATGGTTTTTAGTCCTGACCTTCCATTAAGACAAGGTATTATTGCTTATTTATGTTACCTTTGATTCAATGTTCACACAAAGCCCTGGCTCTCAAAAATGATCTTAAGTTCCAATATGGTAATGGAGGTCCATTTGCAGTTTCAAAGGTACAGGACTATATCCACATAGATGTTTACTGACTGCAACTCATGTTTCACAGCCCAACAGCCACCATTCTCACTGAATATTTACAAGATTGTACTTTCCCTATCTGCTCAAAGGTGGACCTATGTGCAGAGGTGCTGATGGTGACTCATGGGGATTCAACTTCAAAGGCTGAGCCCTAATGTGTCCCATGGATGGTCACATAATTTAGCTTAAACTGAGCTTTCTCATTTCTAGTGGCTGCACCCTCTAGTGCTGGTTCTCACTGTTGTTATGTCCCAGTTATTATTTGTTCAAAATGTACTTCCTTTTGCCATTTGCCCTCATCTTGCCTGTCAGGCTTGAGATTGTTTTGAAAGCAAAGCTAAATGGAAGTGAACATTTATTTGTTCAATGTCAGGACATTGACTACCTCCCAAGACATCATTATTTCAAGAGCTCCCTAACATTTGGTGCTGATTATAGTATCCAGGGCCACTGGCGAATTATTTTCAGAAGAACCATGTGGCTTTATTGTCCAAGTAAGGTTTATACTATAATTGGAAGGTACCCTTAAAATAATTTCAGGGCTGAAAGAAAATGGTTAAGTAGTTGCCAATTACCTCTCTGACACTATTGCTTAAATTTTATTTACTTTAAAAATCTGTTTTCTATTCTGGTCTCATAATATAATAAGAGAGAGAGGAAATTAAGGGGTGGTTGTGACTCTTGAGATCACAAAGCTGGTCTTCATCCTCCTTGGTTAGACAGCAGATAGCCAATGCCCACCGAAACCCCAAAGCTGCTATCTCTTGGTGTGATACTTGGGAACAGCACTCTAGACAGAATTATCTTCCTGTCTTGAGTTTCTTGGTTCCTATTAGCTTCCTCATTAATCAGTTCAGTGCTGTAAGTGTTGATGAGATAGTAAATCAAATAATAACACCCCTTTCTGATTTGCCATCTTAGACTGTTTGTTACTCCTAAGAGCCTGGTTTTTGGAGTTCCATATATAACTTGAATTAATTATTGAATTAAAGAAAAATAAATCTGAAAGTCTCTGCAAGCAGAATGTATATTTCTCTTGATTTTTTTTTTCTGAGACATTGTAATCAGATAATACAGGCCGTAAGTAGCAATGACAAAGCAGAAATAGAGTTATCCTAAATGAGACCGTCACACATGTGAAACCTGGCTTTAGATTGTGTTTCAGTCTCATGCTCTGGGCAATGAATAATGAAAGTGTATCCATCATCAACCTTTCTGCCTTTGTTTTTGATGGTCAGTAGTTCATACAGGTGCTTCCCTAATGAAACCAACGCGTGATTTTTCAATGTTTTCAAAAACATTTGTTCAAAAGCCAGCATATACATGTTTTCCAAAGTCCGAGTCCTCTGTCTGTGTTTGGTTGAAACCTATCCTTCCCCCCTTCATGCTGTGGACATAACTGTGACACATGAGAAAAGGTATTGATACTAATCCTGAAGTGGACCTAATTTCAAGTTCCCTGCCAAACAGTTACTAATTATGTGATCTGAAATAAGGTGAATAACATTTGTGTGTTTGAAATCCCTCTTTGTAGAATGGGAAAACCCCTTGTCTCACAGGTTATTTGGGGAATGGAATGGTGTGAGACACTGTGCTCTGTAATTAGTTATCTATCAGACAAAGATAAGGTTTGCTATAAAAGAATTCAACTGATAAAGAAAATAATCTCATTGCAGTGGAGTGTTAGCTAACTATTCTTATAACCATGATGATGTGATTGATAATCATATAATATATATTATGATTATAGATTTCCCTTTGTAAGAAAAGAAACATAAGCCTTCTTTAATACTCAAATGTTTTGTTTGCTTATTGGGTTTTGCTTTTTTTTTTTTGATATGTAGTGATAATCAGGATATTGAAAGTTCCCAGAATCCCAAGTGTTGCCATCATGGTAAGAAAACGTCATCTCCAGCTCACACCTCCACAGTAAGCCATCAGTTATGGGAATAGTGCTGACAGTAATTTAAGATGATGTCGCATCTCTGGTGACACTTTTCGGAAAATTATAGGATGTTGTGCTCCATTTGTTTCAAATTTGGTGTTAAAAGATGACAGAAATTCTAGTGTTACTACCAGAAAACCACTTTTCTGCTCTGTGACAATGAGAAAACCAGCCCTGTTCCTTAGAGGCATAGGTGTGGTGATGACAATCTGTCAATCTGAGAAGTTCAGAAAACACTAAAATACTGAAAAGGTATGTTTTCCTTCACTTTGATTTAAACTTCTGAAGACTTTTCCTTTGCTTAGCTGCTGGTGTGATTTGTTTGAGTTACAGTAGATGGAATAAACTTTTAAATTTACTACACCTAAGTATTTCTAACTAGATAGTTGCAACTTAAAATATTCACATGGAGAGCAATCATTTTAAGAGCCATCACAGGAAGCAACTGTGAGATGCCTATATTTTATGTAATTATATAGCTCATTCTTTGTCTTTCTCAGAGAATTTTGTATGAGATAATAACTTCAGAAAACGATATTAATATATCTGACGCCAGAGCTATTACTAATACTAATTTGCACCTTTCATGCTACTTTGAATATCTTATTTATGCTGAAATGTCACCTATGCAACTGAAAATGGCCCCAAAGGAACACTAGCCATTCACCTCTTTAGGAAGAATGGCCTCATATCTTCCCTGACAATATGAAATACTCTAAGATACAGGTTTGCATAAATTTTGTGTTTATAGATGATTGCAGAGGATAGAAAATACCATAGATAACATATTCCTATTTTCAGGAATCTCCAACACAGAGGTACATTTATATGTGGTTGTAAGGTGGTACTGGTTGAGATCCATGTTTTTGGTGGGTGTGGGAGGGTGGCTAACTCAAATCATGCAGTGATTAATGTGCAGATACCAAAGTTCCTAAATGCTCCAGATTCTGAAGAATACCTGAATCTTCATATAAAATTCTTGTGCTCCTTGGTATAGGAAAGAGATTAGACTCTTTTGTTGAACTATGAAGAAATACAGTAAGTACAGATATAGAAAAAAACTTATAGTTACCAAAGGGGAAAGGTGTGGGAGGGATAAATTAGGAGTTTGGGATTAACATATACACACTACTATATATAAAATAGATAATCAACAACAATCCCTGTATTGTATAGCACAGGGAACTCTACTCAGTAGAGTAGAGTAACCTATATGGGAAAAGAATCTGAAAAAGAATGTATATATGTATAAAAGAATCACTCTGCTGTACATCTGAAACTGACATAACCTTTTAAATCAACTATACTCCAGTATAAATACATTTTTAAAAGTTTTAAAAAAATAAGTAAACCGGGAATGAGGATATGTGTTCTTTATAAGAATATAGTTATATAGCAACCAGCATCCATGCCTTTCTTTCCAACTGCTTCACTAGAAAATGCCTGAAACATGTTTTTCCTAAGCTCCAATAAGTGATGCCTTCTTATTAAGAAACTGCTGAGTCAGGAAGATAGCTCAGTTTCTTCTGCTATTTGTACACAGAGAGAGGAGACAACTGAAATTAGAGCTTAAACCCCCTCCACTTATCGTAACAAAGGTAAATACCTTCCATGGGTCCAGTGGACCTTTTGCATGGTTGCAGCATCTTAGACATTCTTGCCAATATCTCCAAGAGGGCCAGCTCCTGGGACAGGACCTCAGCTGCCCCAGGCTGTGGGGTACACGGCCTGTAGCAAGGCCTGGAGGGGGAGAGAAAAGAAGTGGTTGCATTTCAAGAGGCTCTCCCAGGCCAGCAGATGATGTGGGGGAAGATCCAGTCCTTTGATGAACCAGCAAATGAACCCACAGGAGACGGCATTAGGACCACAAAATATGAAACAGACAAAGAACTAGTAACTAGTAGGCAGAGAAATAATAACAACTAGCATTGTCACCACAACACCCTCAGCATCCTCCACATATGAGGCCTGGGGCTACACACATTGTCCTGTCAACAGACACCAACACCCAAAGAAGTGCTTGTACACCCCTCCTCCCGGCCCCAGGGAGGAATAGAACTGGGGACACTGGTGGAAGGGGAAGACCACGCCCTCTCCAGCACCATGGTGGGAGCGCTAAGCCTGACAGTCCTGGCAAGGGGGACAAGGAGGGTTTGGAGTCAAATGTGAAATTTAAGTATTTAAATGAATAAGACACAAGTTTTAATTACTGAAATGAAACTATTTTCATAACTAAAATAACTAAAATTTTACGAGCTTGGGCTAAGATATGCCAAACAGAGGAAAGAGACAGCTATAGAGAGCTTAGTTGTGGCCTTTGCAGAAAAACTAAACATAAGTATTTTCATCAATGAATCGAGACTCCTAATTTAAACTGGTAATACATTTTTAATATTCCAGCTTGGAATTTTGAAAGTTTTTGCAAAAGCACAATTATCATCACGTCTTTGTGCATAAACCTAGAGCTTTCTTTGGCAAATTTCTTTTGTATTTTTACATTTATCCGTCTACAAGGCCCAGTTCATTAAAACTTCATATTCATATATTGTGAAATATAATAAAATTGTTGGTGTTTTAAGCCATGGGATTTAGGGACAGTTTGTGCAATGCAACAATATTTTGGGATAATATTTTTTGTTTGCTTTCTTTTCCTAATAATACAAGCCCTTTCCTCTGTCAGGTAGTTAATGTGACAGCTGATCATTCTGATTCTTCCTCAACTGAGCTGAGGCTGGAGTGAGCTCACCTGTGTTCGTGGTTCAGCTAGACTGTGCAGGGGCAGCAGTGTGACATGGTTTTTGTTCACCTTACATTTCAATTCTGGCCGAGCCCTGGAATCAAACACCCTGAGAATGTGTGGGATTAAGAAATGCTCTGTGTGTGTAGAGAAAGAATGGTTTGGCCATTTGATTTGCTTTTGCATCTGGGCTTATCCTAATTGTGTTCTATTCTGCCTACCCACACCTCATCTAGGGCTCAGCTGTTTCTGTTTGTCCCTGCAAAGATGCTCCAGGGCAGGGCCACTCCTCAAGTAACCTGGAAGCACAAATGTCTGTCCTGGGTGTGGAAGTTGTAGCTCCTATTAGTCACATCAGGCAGGCTTGTTTTTCTCTGCAATTAAGTTCTTCAAGGTTTTCTTGAGTCTCCTGCCCTTGCTGGCCACATAAACTAGTATAGTTATTATTTGTTCATGTTTTTTTGTTGTTGTTGTTGTTATCATGAGACAAATATCTTTCCCACTCTCTGCAGCCTAACTAGAAGAAGTCTAAACATTTATAGTTAGGGCTATTGTTAGCTACTTCATGTTTTGATTCCTCTTGCTAAAATAAACTTTTGCATTATAACTTCTACTTGAATGATGATTTTGTTCCTTCTTTGATTCCATAAGTTAAGTCACTTAATTCGAGTTGATGTCTATTGTATTGGATAGAACTTCTAAAATGGAACAAAACAAAACACATACAAATAAAATACGATGCTAGTAGTGGTAGCACCAGCAGAGTTTCCCAACAAAATACAACACTGGCTATTAGGTTATAGCGGAAAATTTTCATCATATTAAGGAAAGATTCCCCCATTACTTTTAATTTTAGGAGACCTTTATCAGGAAAATTTGTTAAACTTATACCATCATTTGAGAGACTTACATGGTTTCCTTTTTGCATCTGTTGATGTGATAAATTATATTAATAGATTTCCCAAGATAATGTCATTCTTTGATTCCTGGAGTGAGCACATCTTAATCATAGTAGTTGATTATTTTCTTCTGTAGTCTTGAAATTGATTCTGATGATGTTATATGGAAATTTACATCCATGTGTTATTTCCAAATAGTTTTTTATAGTAAGAATGGGAAATGCCATCATCTGTAGAGCCACATGTGTACATGGCAAATATTCTGATTGGTGAAAGCAAATGAGGGTAATGATTCATTATTTACATAATACTTGTCAGCAGCTACTACTAAAAAAATTATAGTTGGAGTGAGATCTGAAACTTGCTGTCATTAATCTGTGCTGCTCGTCTTTTCTGTTCTCATTGTCAGTTTTAGCACTAATTTGCATAATATTCCCTCTTTTGACACTTTACCACGAGTATCATGTAAGTTTTCTATTTCTAGAAAGTTTAAAAATGTCTGTCCCAGAGCCATTTAGGAGGTGATTTCTTAAGTTTTTCAGTGTCTTCTATGGCTGTTGATTTACACAGAATTTTACAAATTCCTACTTGGTTTATTCTTAGTAAGCTTTACATCATCAGAATATGGGTTAAGTTATACTTTTCTACTTTTGAGATAAAGATGATCAGTGAGCGGCACTAATTTTTAATGTCATAAAAATGAGATAATGGTACTCTACATTCTCACATTTATATACTTACATTCCAATTCTGGCCAAATTTTGTCTTTCAAATGTATTTCAAATAAACATCTTTTGTATTTAAAAAATATTTTTTCTTAATATTTTGTATATTCTTGAAAATGTTTTGTATTGTCAACACTTTGAGTGGAATTTTACATTAGTCCTTTAGCTCAAACTTGTATAATTATCCTAAATTCTCACTAATTTTTGTCCACTTACCAAGTCTGCCACTTACCTAGAAAGTATGTTAAAATCTCACACTATGTTGGTGAATTAGCTACTTCTCCCCATAATTCTTTCAGGTTTTTCTTTATGTGTTATATAATATGGTATGTTAATGAGTCATACACATTTTGATTTGTTATAATTTTCTGCTGAATTGAAATTTTTGAAAAAACTTTTGGAGATTATTTCTTCTTTAGTAATGACTTTTCTTTAAAGTCTATCATATTTGAGATTATTATAGTTACACACTTTTTTATTGTTTACATTTGTCAGTTAAATTTTTGAATTTTGAATCTCATTAATATTCTGGGATATTAACATTTTATGTGTGTCTTTTTTAAACAACATATTGCTGGGATGAAAATCTTTGCTTTTAACTAGAACACTGAAACCTTTATATAGATAATCTCTCTTATTCTGTCACATACTTTCTATTTGGATCTCTCTTCTTCCTTTTCTCGATATCTTTGGGATCAGTTGAGTAAATTTTCACATTCTATTTCTCTTTCCCACATATCTGGAAATAATACACTTATTATTTTACAGATTTTATGCTAGATTAGCACATATCAATATTGAAGTTAATATCTCTTTTTTTCTCTAGAAAAGTACAATCACCCTAGAATATTTTAATTCTAAATACTCTGTCCAAAATTACATACTAACATTTTCCAGTATTTAAATCTATCTTGGTTTATTGTTACTTGAATGTCACCTATATGACATTATTTTCATTGTCTTAGTTAATGCTTATTTAATTTGGCAACACACTCATCAATCTTTCTGCTCAGTGCCTCTATGTGGGATTATTTTCTCTCTAACCAAAGTACTCATTTTAAAATTATTTCAGTGAGAAGCTGCTAGTTACATAGTCTCTCAGGTTGTGTGTGTGTGTGTGTGTGTGTGTGTGTGTGTGTAACAAAATCCTTATTTAAATTCATTTAAAATTAATTTTGGTGATTGGTTCCAGATAAAGGAGTAGAAGGACATGCTCTCAATCCCTCTTTCAAGAACACCAGAATCACAACTAACTGCTGAATAATCATCAACAGGAAGACACTGGAACTCACCAAAAAGATACCTACATGCAAAGACAAAGGAGAAGTCGCAATGAGACAGTAGGAGGGGCACTATCACAATAAAATCAAATCCCATAACTGCTGGGTGGATAACTAACAAACTGGAGAACACTTATACCACAGAAGTCCAGTAAGTGGAGTGAAGGTGCTGAGCCATATGTCAGGCTTCCCAACCTGGAGGTCTGGCAATGGGAGGAGGAATTCCTAGAGAATCAGACTTTGAAGGCTACTGGTATTGGATTGCAGAACTTTGGCAGGACTGGGGGAAACAGAAACTGGGGAGGGCACACACAAAATAGTGTGTACATCAGGACCCAGGGGAAGGAGCAGTGACCCCATAGGAGACTGAACCTGCTAGTGTTGGAGGGTCTCCTGAAGAGGCGGGGGTCAGTTGTGGCTCAGCAAGGGACAAGGACACTGGCAGCAGAAGTTCTGGGAAGTATTCCTTGGCGTGAGCCCTCTCAGAGTCCGCCATTAGCACCTCCAAAGAGCCCAGGTAGCCCCCAGTGTTGGATTGCCTCAGGCCAAACAACAAACAGGGAGGGAACCCAGCCCCACCCATCAGCAGTCAAGTGGATTAAAGTTTTAGTGAGATCTGCCCACCAGAGCAACAGTCAGCTCTACCCACCACCAGCCCCTCCCATCAGGAAACTTTCACAAGCCTCTTAGATAGCCTCATCCACCAGAGGGCAGACAGCAGAAGCAAGAACTACAATCCTGCAGCCTGTGAAACAAAAACCACATTCACAGAAAGATAGACAAAATGAAAATGCAGAGGGATATGTACCAGATGAAGGAACAAGATAAGACCCCAGAAAAAAAACTAAATGGAGTGGAGATAGGCAACATTCCAGAAAAAGAATTCTGAATAATGACAGTGAAGATGATCCAGGACCCCAGAAAAAGAACGGAGGCAAAGATTGAGAAGATGCAAGAAATGTTTAATAAAGATTTAGAAGAATTAAAGAACAACAAACAGAGACGAACAATACAATAACTGAAATGAAAACTACACTACAAGGAATCAATAACAGAATAACTGAGGCAGAAGAACGGATAAGTGAACTGAAGACAGAATGGTGGAATTCACTGCTGCGGAACAGAATAAAGAAAAAAGAATGAAAAGAAATAAAGACAGCCTAAGAGACCTCTGGGACAACATTAAATGCAAAAACATTCGCATTATAGGGGTCCCAGAAAGGGAAGAGAGAGAAAGGGCCCAAGAAAATATTTGAAGAGACTAGAGTCAAAACGTTCCCTAACATGGAAAAGGAAACAGCCACCCAAGTCCAGGAAGTGCTGCGAGTCCCATACAGGATAAACCCAAGGAGAAACATGCCGAGATGCATTGTAATCAAATTGGCAAAAATTAAAGACAAGGAAAATTACTGAAAGCATCAAGGAAAAAATGAAAAATAACATACAAGGGAACTCCCATAAGGTTAACAGCGGAATTCTCAGCAGAAACTCTACAAGCCAGAAGGGAGTGGCATGATATACTTAAAGGGATGAAACGGAAGAACATACAGCCAAGATTACTCTACTCAGCAAGGCTCTCATTCAGATTCACTGGAGAAATCAAAAGCTTTAAGGACAAGCAAAAGCAAAGAGAATTCAGAACCACCAAAGCTGCTCTACAACAATTGCTAAAGGAACTTCTCTAAGTGTGAAACACAAGAGAATAAAAGGACCTACAAAAACAAACCCAAAACAATTTCGAAAATGGTAATAGGAACATACGTATTGATAATTACCTTAAACGTGAATGGATTAAATACTCTAACAAAAAGACACAGGCTTGTGGGATGGATACAAAAACAAGACACATATATATGCTGTCTACAAGAGACCCACTTCAGACCTAGGACCACATACAGACTGAGTGAGGGGATGGAAAAAGATATTCCATGCAAATGGAAATCAAAAGAAAGCTGGAGTAGCAATACTCATATCAGATAAAATAGATTTTAAAATAAAGAACGTTACAAGAACAAGGAAGGACACTACATAATGATCAAGGGATCAATCCAAGAAGAAGATATAACAATTATAAATATACATGCACCCAACATAGGAGCACCTGAATACATAAGGCAACTGCTAACAGCTCTAAAATAGGAAATCGACAGGAACACAATAATAGTGGGGGACTTTAACACCTCACTTACACCAATGGACAGATCATCCAAACAGAAAATTAATAAGGAAACACAAGCTTTAAATGACACAATACAAGATAGATTGAATTGATATTTATAGGACATTCCATCCAAAACCAGCAGATTAAACTTTCTTCTCAAGTGTACATGGAACATTCTCCATGATACATCACATCTTGGGGCACAAATCAAGCCTCATTAAATATAAGAAAATTGAAATCATATCAAGCATCATTTCTGATCAGAATGCTATGAGATTAGAAATCAATTACATGGAAAAAAAAGTAAAAAACACAAACACATGGAGGCTAAACAATACGTTACTAAATAACCAAGAGATCACTGAAGAAATCAAGTAGGAAATCAAAAAATACCTAGAGACAAATGACAAGGAAAACGTGACAATCCAAAACCTATGGGATGCAGCAAAAGCAGTTCTAAGAGGGAAGGTATACAAGCTTACATCAAGAAACAAGAAAAACCTCAAATAAACAATCTAACGTTACACCTGAAGGAACTAGAGAAAGAAGGACAAACAAAACCCAAAGGTAGCAGAAGGAAAGAAATCATGAAGATCAGAGCAGAAATAAATGAAATAGAAACAAAGAAAATAAGAGCAAAGATCAATAAAACTAAAATCTGGTTCTTTGAGAAGATAAACAAAATTGATAAACCATTAGCCAGACTCATCAAGAAAAAGAGGGAGAGGACTCAAGTCAATAAAATTAGAAATGAAAAGGAAGTTACAACAGACACTGCAGAAACACAAGGCATCCTAAGAGACTACTACAAGCAACTCTATGCCAATAAAATAGACAACCTGGAAGAAATGGACATATTCTTAGAAAGGTATAACTTTCCAAGGCTGAACCAGGAAGAAATAGAAACTATGAACAGAACAATCACAAGTAAAGAAATTGAAAATGTGATTAAAAAGCTTACAACAGGGGCTTCCCTGTTGGTGCAGTGGTTGAGAGTCCACCTGCCGAGGCAGGTGACACAGGTTCATGCCCCGGTCTGGGAAGATCCCACATGGCATGGAGCAGCTGGGCCTGTGAGCTGTGGCTGCTGAGCCTGCGTGTCCGGAGCCTGTGCTCTGCAACGGGAGAGACCACAACAGTGAGAGGCCAGTGTACCACAAAAAAAAAAAAAAAAAAAAAAAGCTTCCAACAAAGGTCCAGGAACTGATGGCTTCACAGGTGAATTCTATCAAGTTACAGAGGAAGGAAAACTCCCAAACTCATTCTATAAGGCCACCATCACCCTGATACCAAAACCAGACAAAGATACCACAAAAAAAGAAAATTACAGACCAATATCACTGATGAATATAGATGCAAAAATCCTCAGCAAAATACTAGCAAACAGAATCCAACAACACATTAAAAGGATCATACACCATGATCAAGTGGGATTTATCCCAGGGATGCAAGGATTCTTCAACATACGCAAATCAATCAATGTGATACACCATATTAAAAAATTGAAGAATAAAAACCATATGATCATCTCAATAGATGCAGAAAAAGCTTTTGACAAAATTCAACACCCATTTATGATAAAAACTCTCCAGAAACTGGCATAGAGGGAACCTAGTTCAACATAAAAAAGGCCATATACGACAAGCCTACAGCAAACATCATTCTCAATGGTGAAAAACTGAAAGCATTTCCTCTAAGTACAGGAACAAGACAACAATGTCCACTCTCACCACTATTATTCAACATAGTGTTGGAAGTCCTAGCCACGGCAATTAGAGAAGAAAAAGAAATAAAAGGAACACAAACTGGAAAAGAAGAAGTAAAACTGTCACTGTCTGCAGATGACATGAGACTATATATAGAGAATCCTAAAGGTGCCACCAGAAAACTACTAGAGCTAATCAATGAATTTGGTAAAGTAGCAGGATACAAAATTAATTCACAGAAATCTTTTGCATTCCTATACATAATGATGAAAAATCTGAAAGAGAAATTAAGGAAACACTCCCAATTACCACTGCAACAAAAAGAAAAGAATACCTAGGAATAAACCTGCCTAGGGAGACAAAAGACCTGTATGAAGAAAACTATAAGACACTGATGAAAGAAATTAAAGATGATACCAACAGACGGAGAGATAAACCATGTTCTTGGATTGGAAGAATCAATATTGTGAAAATGACTATACTACCAAAGCAATCTACAGATTCAATGCAATCCCTATCAAATTACCAATGGCAATTTTTACAGAACTAGAACAAAAAATCTTAAAATTTGTATGGAGACACAAAAGACCTGGAATACACAAAGTACTATTGATAGGAAAAATGGAGGTGGAGAAATCAGACTCCCTGACTTCAGACTATACTACAAAGCTACAATAATCATGACAATATGGTACTGGCACAAAAACAGAAATATAGATCAATGGAACAAGATAGAAAGTCTAGAGATAAACCCATGCACCTATGGTCAACTAATCTATGACAAAGGTGGCAAGGGTATACAATGGAAGAAAGACTATCTCTTCAGTAAGTGGTGCTGGGAAAACTGGACAGCTACATGTAAAAGAATGAAATTAGAAAACTCCCTAACACCATACACAAAAATAAACTCAAAATGTATTAAAGACCTAAATGTAAGACCAGGCACTATAAAACTCTTAGTGGAAAACATAGGAAGAACACTCTTTGACATAAATCACAGCAAGATCTTTTTTGATCCACCTCCTAGAATAATGGAAATAAAAGCAAAAATAAACAAATGGGACCTAATGAAACTTAAAAGCTTTTGCACGGCAAAGGAAACCGTAAACAAGATGAAAAGACAAACCTCAGAATGGGAGAAAATATTTGCAAATTAATCGATGGAAAAAGGATTAATCTCCAAAATATATAAACAGCTCATGTAGCTCAATTTTAAAAAAAACAAACAACCCAATCCAAAAATGGCAGAAGACCTAAACAGACATTTCTCCACAGAAGACATACAGATGGCCAAGAAGAACATGAAAAGCTGCTCAACATAATTAATTATTAGAGAAATTCAAATCAAAACTACAATGAGGTATCACCTCACACCAGTTAGAATGGGCATCATCAGAAAATCTACAAACAACAAATGCTGGAGTGGGTGTGGAGGAAAGGGAACCCTCTTGCACTGTTGGTGGGAATGTAAATTGATACAGCCACTATGGAGGACATTATGGATGTTCCTTAAAGAACTAAAAATAGAATTACCATATGACCCAGCAATCCCACTACTGGGCATATACCCAGAAAAAAAACATAGTTCAAAAAGACACAAGCACCCCAGTGTTCATTGCAGCACTATTTACAATAGCCAGGTTATGGAAACAACCTAAATGTCCATCAACAGACAAATGGGTAAAGAAGAAGTGGTACATATATACAATGGAATATTACTCAGCCATAAAATGGAAGGAAATTGGGTTATTTGTAGAGACGTGGATGCATGTAGAGACTATCATACAGAGTGAAGTAAGTCAAATAGAGAAAAACAAATATTTTATGTTAATGCATATATGTGGAACCTAGAAAATAGTACAAATGAACTGGTTTGCAGAGTAGAAATTGAGACACAGAAGGAGAGAAAAAAGTATGGACACCAAAGGGGGAAGGTGGCAGGGGGTGGGGTGGTGTTGAATTGGGAGATTGGGATTGATATGTATACACTGATGTGTATCAAATGGATGACTAATAAGAAAATAAATAAATAAATAAACATTAAAAAAATGAGATCAGACAGATGAAACATTACTGGCTTTGAAGCTGAAGAAAGGAACCAGAAGCCAAGGAATATGAGCAGCCTCTAGAAGCTGGAAAATACAAGGAAAAGGATTCTCCCTAGTGCCTCCAGAAAAGAACACAGCTTTGCCTAATATCTTGATTTAGGCCCAGTGAGACCCATTGAACTTCTGACCTTCAGAACTATGAGCTTACCTTCATTTCACTTTCAAATATTTGGGGAATTCTTATTTGAAAGGAAAATGACTATAGGTGTCCTGCTTTTATTCCACAATGTCAGTGACAGACTAGGTATGTTGAAATTTTAGTGCTTTCAATAAAACTCGATAATTTAAAAAATTGTGCCATGGAAATACTTAAAGGTTTCATAAAGGGGCTATGCAATCACTATGTTTTCTTATTTCCCTAAAATTCTTGACTGGTAAAGAAATAACTGACACTTAGTTTTATACATTGATAAAGTATGTTTATAGATTTTCATATTGTCAGTGACAGGGTTCTTTATTTTAAACAAAAAAGCATGACAAAATGCTTCTCGTGGACGGAGAGGAAGATGGCAGAAGATTAAGACACAGAGATCACCTTCCTCCCCACAGATACATCAGAAATACATCTACACGTGGAACAACTCCTACAGAACACCTACTGAACGCTGGCAGAAGACCTCAGACCTCCCAAAAGGCAAGAAAGTCCCCACGTACCTGGGTAGGGTAAAAGAAAAAAGAAAAAACAGAGACAAAAGGATAGGGACGGGACCTGCACCAGTGGGAGGGAGCCGTGAAGGAGGAAAGGTTTCCACACACTAGGAAGCCCCTTCGCGGGCGAAGACTGCGGGTGGCAGGGGGGAAAGCTTCCAAGTCGCAGAGGAGAGCACGGCAACAGGGATGCAGAGGGCAAAGCGGAGAGATTTCCACAGAGAGGATTGGTGCCCTCAGGCACACAACAGCCCGAGAGGCTTGTCTGCTCACCCACTGGGGTGGGCAGGGCTGGGAGCTGAGGATCGGGCTTCGGTCAGAGCGCAGGGAGAGGACTGGAGTTGGCGGCATGAACACAGCCTGCAGGGGGTTAGTGCACCACGGCTAGCCGGGAGGGAGTCCAGGGAAACGTCTGGACCTGCCGAAGGAGGCAAGAGACCTTTTCTTACCTCTTTGTTTCCTGGTGTGCAAGGAGAGGGGATTAAGAGTGCTGCTTAAAGGAGCTCCAGAGACGGGCACGAGCCGTGGCTAAAAGTGCGGACTCCAGAGACTGGCATGAGATGCTAAGGCTGCTGCTGCTGCCACCAAGAAGTCTGTGTGCGAGCAAAGATCACTATCCACACAACACTTCCGGGGAGCCTGTGCAGCCTGCCACTGCCAGGGTCCCGTAATCCAGGGACAACTTCCCTGGGAGAACGCATGGCGTGCCTCAGCCTGGTGCAGCATCAAACGGGCCTCTGCAGTTGCAGGCTAGCCTGCCTCCGTACCCCTCTCTCCCCCTGGCCTGCTGAACCAGAGTCCCCGAAGCAGCTGCTCCTTTAACCCCGTCTTGTCTGAGCAAAAAACAAACGCCCTTCACTGACTTACAAGCAGAGGTTGGGTCAAATCCAAAGCTGAGCCCCAGGAGATGTGAGAACAAAGAACAGAAAGAGAAATCTCTCCCAGCAGCCACAGAAGCAGTGGATTAAATCTACACAATCAACTTGATGTACCCTGCATCTGTGGAATAAATGAATAGACAACAAATCATCCCAAATTGAGGAGGTGGACTTTGAGAGCAAGATTAATGATTTATTCCCCTTTTCCTCCTTTTGTGAGTATGCTTCTGTGTGAGATATTTTCTGTATAGCTTTGTTTCCACCATTTTTCAGAGGGTTCTATCCGTTCTTTTTTTTTTTTTAATTTTTTCTTAATACATCTTTTTTATGCTAATAACTATTTTATTTTATTTTATCTTCTTTCTTTCTTTCCTTTCTTCCCTGCTTCCTTCCTTCCTTCCTCCCTTCCTCCCTCCCTCCCTCCTTTCTATCTATCTATCTTTCTTACTTTCTTATTTCTTCCTTTCTTTCTACATATTCTCCCTTTTATTCTAAGCTGTGTGGATGAAAGGCTCTTGGTGCTGCAGCCAGAAGTCAGTGCTGTACCTCTGAGGTGGGAGAGCCAAATTCAGGACACTGGTCCACGAGAGAACTCCCAGCTCCACATAATATCAAATAGCGAAAATCTCCCAGAGATCTCCATCTCAACACAACCACCCAGCTTCACTCAACGACAAGCAAGCTACAGTGCTGGACACCCTATGCCAAACAACTAGCAACACAGGAAAACAACACCACCCATTAGCAGAGAGGCTGCATAAAATCATAAAAAGTCCACAGACACCACAAAATACACCACCAGACGTGGACTTGCCTGCCAGAAAGACAAGATCCAGACTCATTCACCAGAACACAGGCATTAGTCCCATTCACCAGGAAGCCTACACAACCCACTGAACCAACTTTAGCCACAGGGGACAGACACCAAAAACAATAGGAACTATGAACCTGCAGCCTGCAAAGAGGAGACCCCAAACACAGTAAGATAAGCAAAATGAGAAGACAGGAAAACACACAGCAGATGAAGGAGCAAGATAAAAACCAACCAGACCTAACAAATGAAGAAGAAATACGCAGTCTATCTGAAAAAGAATTCAGAATAATGATAGTAAAGATGATCCAAAATCTTGGAAATAGAATAGACAAAATGCAAGAAACATTTAACAAGGACTTAGAGGAACCAAAAATGAAACAAGCAATGATGAACAATACAATAAATGAAATTAAAAACTCTAGATGGGATCAATAGCAGAATAACTGAGGCAGAAGAAAGGATAAGTGACCTGGAAGATAAAATAGTGGAAATAACTACTGAAGAGCAGAATAAAGAAAAAAGAATGAAAAGAACTGAGGACAGTCTCAGAGAGATCTGGGACAACATTAAACACACCAACATTCGAATTATAGGGGTTCCAGAAGAAGAAGAGAAAAAGGGACTGAGAGAATATTTGAAGAGATTATAGTTGAAAACATCCCTAATATGGAAAATGAAGTAGTTAATCAAGTCCAGGAAGCACAGAGAGTTCCATATAGGATAAATCCAAGGAGAAATATGCCAAGACACATATTAATCAAACTGTCAAAAATTAAATACAAAGAAAATATGTTAAAAGCAGTAAGGGAAAAATGACAAATAACACACAAGGGAATCCCCATAAGGTTAAAAGTTGATGTTTCAGCGAAACTCTGCAAGCCAGTAGGGACTGGCAGGACATATTTAAAGTGATGAAGGAGAAAAACCTGCAACCAAGATTACTGTACCCAGAAAAGATCTCATTCAGATCTCATTCAGAAATTAAAACTTTTACAGAAAAGCAAAAGCTGAGAGAGTTCAGCACCACCAAACCAGCTTTATAACAAATGCTAAAGGAACTTCTCTAGGCAAGAAATACAACAGAAGGAAAAGATCTACAATAACAAAACCAAAACAATTAAGAAATTGGGAATAGGAGCATACATATTGATAATTACCTTAAATGTAAATGGACTAAATGCTCCCACCAAAAGACACAGATTGGCTGAATGGATACATAAGCAAGACACATATATATGCTGTCTAAAGAGACCCACTTCAGACCTAGAGACACATACATACTGAAAGTAAGGGAATGGAAAAAGGTATTCCATGCAAAAAGAAACCAAAAGAAAGCTAGAGTAGCAATTCTCGTATCAGACAAAATAGACTTTAAAATAAAGACTATTAGAAGAGAGAAAAAGGACACTACATAAAGATCAGGGGATCGACTCAAGAAGATATAACAGTTGTAAATATTTATGCACCCAACATAGGAGCACCTCAATACATAAGGCAAATACTAACAGCCATAAAACGGGAAATCGACAGTAACACACTCATAGTAGGGGATTTTAACACCTCACTTTCACCAATAAAGAGATCATCCAAAATGAAAATAAATAGAGAAACAGAAGCTTTAAATGATATATTAAACAGGATGGACTTAATAGATATTTATAGGACATTCGATACAAAAACAACAGAATACATATTTTTCTCAAGTGCTCATGGAACATTCTCCAGGAGAGATCATATCTTGGGTCACAAATCAAGCCTTGGTAAATTTAAGAAAATTGAAATTGTATCAAGTATCTTTTCGGACCACAACACTATGAGACTAGACATCAATTACAGGAAAAGATCTGTAAAAAATACAAACACATGGAGGCTAAACAATACACTACTTAATAATGAAGTGATCACTGAAGAAATCAAAGAGGAAATAAAAAAATACCTAGAAACAAATGACAATGGAGATGTGATGACCCAAAACCTATGGGATGTAGCAAAAGAAGTTCTCAGAGGGAAGTTTATAGCAATACAATCCTAACTTAAGAAACAGGAAACATCTCGAATAAACAACCTAACCTTGCACCTAAAGCAATTAGAGAAAGAAGAAGAAGAAAAAAAAAAAACCCAAATTTAGCAGAAGGAAAGAAATCATAAAAATCAGATTAGAAATAAATGAAAAAGAAATGAAGGAAATGATAGCAAAGATCAATAAAAATAAAAGCTGGTTCTCTGAGAAGATAAACAAAACTGATAAACCGTTAGCCACACTCATCAAGAAAAAAAGGGAGAAGACTCAAATCAATAGAATTAGAAATGAAAAAGGAGAAGTAACAACTGACCCTGCAGAAGTACAAAAGATCATGAGAGATTACTACAAGAAACTCTATGCAAATATAATGGACAACCTGGAAGAAATGGACAACTTCTTAGAAAAGCAAAACCTTCAAAGACTGAATCAGGAAGAAATAGAAAGTATGAACAGACAAATCTCAAGCACTGAAATTGGAACTGTGATTTAAAATCTTCCAATAAACAAAAGCCCAGGACCAGATGGCTTCACAGGCGAATTCTATCAAACATTTAGAGAAGAGCTAACACCTATCTTTCTCAAACTCTTCCAAAATATAGCAGAGGGAGGAACACTCTGAAACTCATTCTATGAGGCCACCATCACCTTGATACCAAAACGAGACAAGGAAGTCACAAAGAAAGAAAACTACAAGCCAATATCACTGATTAACATAGATGCAAAAATCCCCAGTAAAATACTAGCAAACAGAAGTCAACATCACGTTAAGAGGATCATACACCATGATCAAGTGGGGTTTATTCCAGGAATGCAAAGATTCTTCAATATATGCAAATCAATCAAAGTGATGCACCATATTAACAATTTTAAAGAGAAAAACCATATGGTCATCTCAATAGATGAAGAGAAAGCTTTTGACAATATTCAACACCCATTTATGATAAAAACCCTGAAGAAAGTAGGCATAGTAGGAACTATCCTCAACATAGTAAAGCCATATATAACAAACCCACAGCTAACATTGTCCTCAATGGTGAAAAACTGAAATCATTTCCACTAAGATCAGGAACAAGACAAGGTTGCCCACTCTCACGACTCTTATTCAACTTAGTTTTGGAAGTTTTAGCTACAGCAATCGGAGAAGAAAAGGAAATAAAAGGAATCCAAATTGGAAAAGAAGAAGTAAAGATGTCACTGTTTGCAGATGACATGGTACTATAGATAGAGAATCCTAAAGATGCTACCAGAAAACTACGAGAGTTAATCAATGAATTTGGTAAAGTAGCAGGATACAAAATTAATGCATAGAAATCTCTGGCATTCCTACACACTAATGATGAAAAATCTGAAAGTGAAATCAAGGAAACACTCCCATTTACCATTGCAACAAAAAGAATAAAATATCTAGGAATAAACCTACCTAAGGAGACAAAAGACCTGTATGCAGAAAACAATAAGACATGGATGAAAGAAATTAAATATGATACAAATAGATGGACAGATATACCATGCTCTTGGATTGGAAGAATCAACATTGTAAAAATGACTCTACTACCCAAAGTAATCTACAGATTCAGTGCAATTCCTATCAAACGACCAGTGGCATTTTTCACAGAACTAGAACAAAACATTTCACAATTTGTATAGAAACACAAAAGACCCCGAATAGCCAAAGCAATCTTGAGAATGAAAAATGGAGCTGGAGGAATCAGTCTCCATGATTTCAGACTATACTACAAAGCTACAATAATCAAGACAGTATGGTACTGGCACAAAAACAGAAAGATAGAAAAACTGGACAGGATAGAAATCCCAGAGATAAACCCACTCACATATGGTCACCTTATCTTTGATAAAGGAGGTAGGAATGTACAGTGGAGAAAGGACAACCTCTTCAATAAGTGCTGCTGGGAAAACTAGACAGGTATATGTAAGAGTATTAGGTTAGATCACTCCCTAACACCATACACAAAAATAAGCTAAAAATGGATTAAAGACCTAAATGTAAGGCCAGAAACTATCAAACTCTTAGAGGAAAGCATAGGCAGAACACTCTATGACATAAATCACAGCAAGATCCTTTTTGACCCACCTCGTAGAGAAATGGAAATAAAAACAAAAATAAACAAATGGGACCTAATGGAACTTCAAAGCTTTTGCGCAGCAAAGGAAACCATAAACAAGACCAAAAGACAACCCTCAGATTGGGAGAAACTATTGGCAAATGAAGCAACTGACAAAGGATTAATGTCCAAAATTTATAAGCACCTCATGCAGCTCAATAACAAAAAAATAAACAACCGAATCCAAAAATGGGCAGAAGACCTAAATAGACAGTTCACCAAAGAAGATATGCAGATTGCCAACAAACACATGAAAAAGTGCTCAACGTCATTAATCATTAGAGAAATGCAAATCAAAACTACAATGAGATATCATCTCACACTGGTCAGAATGGCCATCATCAAAAAATCTAGAAACAATAAATGCTGGAGAGGTTGTGGAGAAAAGGCAACACTCTTGCACTGCTGGTGGGAATGTGAATTGGTACAGCCATTATGGAGAACATTATGGAGGTTCTTTAAAAACTACAAATAGAACTACCATATGACCCAGAAATACCACTACTGGGCATATACCCTGAGAAAACCATAATTCAAAAAGAGTCATGTACCAAAATATTCATTGCATCTCTATTCACAATAGCCTGGAGATGGAAACAACCTGAGTGTCCATCATCGGATGAATGGATAAAGAAGATGTGGCACATGTATACAATGGAATATTACTCAGCCATAAAAAGAAACAAAATTGAGCTATTTGTAATGAGATGGATGGACCTAGAGACTGTCATACAGAGTGAAGTAAGTCAGAAAGAGAAAGACAAATCCCATATGTTAACACATATATATGGAATTTAAGAAAAAAAATGTCATGAGGAACCTAGGGGTAACACAGGAATAAAGACACAGACCTACTAGAGAATGGACTTGAGGATATGTGGAGGGGGGAGGGTAAGCTGTGACATAGTGAGAGAGTGGCATGGACATATATACCGTACCAAACGTAAAATACATAGCTAGTGGGAAGCAGCCGCATAGCACAGGGAGATCAGCTCCGTGTTTTGTGACCACATAGAAGGGTGGGATAGGGAGGGTGGGAGGGAGGGAGACACAAGAGGGAAGAGTTTTGGGAACATATGTGTATGTATAACTGATTCACTTTGTTATAAAGCAGAAACTAACACACCATTGTAAAGCAATTTTACTCCAATAAAGATGTAAAAAAAAAAAAATGCTTCTCGTTTTTAACCACTGGCTTGTATCAGCCCTAGGCTAATATAGGTTTTAATTTTTTTAAACCACCTTGATGTGTAATAGGTAAAAGTGATTTCTGATGGTTCATTGCAGTATTTACTGTCTCCTGATTATCCAAACACTTCATTAGGGTTATTTCTTTTTAGTTCTCTAGCATGTCTTCTCAGTGTTCTTTGCCCAGACTTCTATATTTTCTTCCTCAGAATTTGTCTTCTCACGTTACATTATCCTATGAAATCTCTCTTTTTGCCACAATTACATTTAGTATCTATACACTGATGACCCTCAAAAATGCACCTGACTCAGCACTTTCTCCTGAGACCTAGCCTTTACATCTCTCTTTTCACACCTGAACGTATGTGAGAGTCATTTCAGTCTAACTGAACGTACCCACAATAACATGACCTTTGCACTTAATGGTGAATATCTTTACTCCACCTGTGGTTTCCCACCTTACAAAGAACATCAGTGTCCTTGTGATTCAACTTAGAAACCTGAGAGACACCTTGACTTTCTATTCTCCCTCCTTGCCATCCCCTTCTTCTCCATTTTCGGAATCACTATATCCTGAGTACCTCCTAATCCATCTATGATTCTTAGACCTCGCTGTAATTGTTCCTGTCTTAAGGACACAATCCCTTATCAAATTTTGTAACAGTTCTCTATTCATTATTTGTATTCACACTTGACACATCACCCCCATAGTCTTCTCTCAATAGCCTGAGTGATGGTTATTACATGAACAATCTCTTATTCATTCTCCTGTTTAAAATCTCTACATTAATTTATTTTTAAATTATTGTGAAATACAGCTAGCATACTAAAGTGTATAAAACCTGAAATAGAGGTAAAGGGCAAAAATAGAACAAACAGCTGTATACCTACAACAAAGTTACGGCATAGAACATTAAATGCAGCTTCCAGCATCCACTTCCTGACCACTTCCTTTTTTCCCTCGTCCTCAAATCAACCACCATCTTGAAACCTATATCCATTCCTCCCACATTTTCTATCTCCTTCATTATCCAATTATGCATCTGTGATTAAAACTCTATCAAGTATTGTGTACTTTAGACACCATATAATTAGGAATCATGTGTTTATCTTCTAAGACGGACTTCCTTCACTCCAAATTATGCTTCTGAGAATCAATGCTATTAATGCCTGTGCTTTTATTTTATTTTTTTCTGTTTTATTGAATATTACACTCTGATTTATCCATTCTGGATTGATGTACATTCTGATTGTTTTCAGTATTTTGCTATCATGACCATTGTTACTCTTGATTCTTGTAAATGTCCTGATACACATGTGTGAGAGATTTTCTAAGTTACGTGCTCCATAGTGTAGGTCCTGCATTGTAGAGAATAGCTGTGCTTCCCAAACAATGTTGCACCTTAGAATCACCTGGGGAGCTTCCAAAGCTCCCAACGCCCACGTCTCATCAATTAAATCAGACTGGCTAGAGGTGGAGCCAGGAACCAGAAGCTTATAAAGATCTCTGGATGATTCCTTTGTGCACCACTTTGGGAGCCACAAGGTTAAGGGTGAATTTTACGAGGTGTTGCCAAAAATGCTTTTCAAATTGGTCATATTCCATTCTTCAACTCCAGCGGCAGTGGGTGAGTGTTTCTGGTATTCTATATCTTCAACAAAGCTTTATATTATCTGATTTAAAAAAATTTGTCAAGCAGTAGATGAGAAATAGCATTTACATGGGGTTTTACTTTGTATCTCCCTTGGCTTCTTATGAGGTTGAACGTTTAACTTTTATGTGGGCCATTTCTGGTTTTTCGTCTGTAAAAATTCTTTTCAGGTTTCTGCTTGAAATTGTAAGTTTTTTCTTTCTATCTTTGATTTGGCAGAAAATATTTGTATTTTATTGAAAATCTTTTTATATTTATCCATTTTTATCTGGCTATCAGAGTTCTGTCCTATTCCTAGCTTGTTAAATGCCCTCCCTTTCCAAATTTTGAACTTTATCAATTTTGTGGAGACAGGAGTATTTGTTGTGTTGTTTACAATGTTTTTCCCCCTCAAATCTCAATGGAGTCTAACATTTTTAAATTGAACTATCCATATGTTCTTTGAATAAGTCTTCTGTGTCTGTCATATTATTATTTCAATGTACAGCTAAGTTCAATTTGCTAATATTTGTTAAACTTGCATCCATTATTTTGAAAAAAAATAAAAATAATTTTGGTGTTTTGCTAATTACAGGTGGACAGTTGTTTTCCTGATGTAACACTGAATACTTTGTTATGGTCTCAAAAATGGTCACCCAGTGAATGATGTCTTCCAGTATTTATACTCCTGTGTAGACAACTCCCTTTGAATTAGGACTGGCAATATGACTAAATTTTTACCAAAAAAGTGCAGAGCATTTGATGCTGTGTCATAAGAAGCCTAGCTATTTCTGCTGAGGTCTTAGAACACTTGCTCAGGGGGGATGTCAGTCCACTGTAGGAGGTGTGACCACCTTGGCCACCATGCTGTATGGGAGCCCAGGGTGGTCTCATGGAGAGAGGGAGACTCCTAGCTGAGTTCACTCAACCCACAAAATTGTGAGAGGTAATAAAATGTTTCAAGCCACAAAATTTTGAGCTGGCTTATTATGCAGCAGTAGATAACTAGCATAAAATTAGTTCACCTCCTTTTGGTATTTATTTTGTTTTTGAAATTTTTTTTTTACTAACCTAATTGATATTATTTTATAGATAAAACAGAATAAATGGTGCATGCAAGAATTAGCCAACTACAAAGTTTGAGGGTACAGACTGCGTAAGACCATCCTCAAGTGCATGTTCGGGAGTTCTTAAAAGCACTCTCAATTTTGAAAATTTGCTAGAAGTACTCACAGCACTCTGCTGTTATGCTTGTGGTTACAACATATTTCAGGAAAAGAATACAGATTAAAGGCATCCAAGGGAAGAAAGGTAAACTCCAGGAGCGTTCCAAACACGGAGCTTCTAAATGTCCTTTCCCCATGGAGTATAGACAATGGTAATGATCTTGGAAACAACATATGACAGCACACATGGAGTACTTCCAGCCAGGGAAGTTCACCTAAGTTGTAATGTCCAGAGTTTTTATTGGGGTTCTATTACGTAAGCCTGGTTGACTATCCAAGTGACTTACTTCAGTCTTACCTAATCAGTCTCCAGCTCCTTAGGAGGTTAGCAGATCCCTCAAGACCCATAGCCCCCAACTTGTATCACATTTAGGGTTTAGGCTTTGAGCCACACCAACAATCATATTGGTAATATCTGGTTGACTCAAGGCCTCCAGGCAAAGATACTCTTATCAGACATGACATTTCAAGGACTTAGAGATTATCTCCCAAAAGCCAAGGACAAAAGCCAAAGACATCTTTGAGGAAAGGTTAAATTCTTTTCTATACAAAGAGTGTTCTAGCTTTAGTGTTTTAGCAGAATTTTCCAATACATTCTATTAAACTGCTGCCTCAAAGATAAACACACTGCACTATATCTGTATAACCTCAACCCTAACCATCAATTCACTGTTCTTCCTTCTCCTCCTGCCTAATTGTAGGACACAGTAATTTCCAAATATTCTGAAGATCATGGAACAACTTCTCATATACTGCCCTTAGGCATCAGAAAGAGTATGATGGTGCTTGATGCTCATAGTTTTAAGAGAGTAGGTTATTCTGAAGGGAATAAAAGATCTAGTAAGTATCTATTTGTTATAATCCATTCTAAGATGACATGCCTAGAATTGCCAGATTTAACAAATAAAAATATGATTCCAATTTAAATTTGAATTTCAGAAAAATGATCAATTTTTACAAGTATTTCCAAATATTACATACATACTTATGCTAAAAAATTATTCCTTGCTCATCTGAATATCAAATTTAAATGGGTGTCTTGTATTTTATCTGGAAACCTTACTTTCAGCAATTCTTTCAACTCAGTGATCATGAACTAAGAAAATGCATAATCAGTGATTTTAGCTTAAAAAAAAACTAAGGTATATAAAAATGTTAAACTAAATATATATATAAAGTGTTATTTATTACACCAAATGTGAAAAAAAATTAAACTCACTACAGAGTTGGTTATCCCCTCAAAGTTTTAACTTAACTATTCAATATGGCTAATTTCAACACTAATTCATGGTATCTACTATGATTTCTTAATGCCTAAATAAATAAGAAAATGTCAACATGTGATGAGTTCAAAAATTGCCTGTACTTTGAGTATCTCACAGCTGATCTTATTTTTCCTGTACTCTCCTAAAGTACCCAAACAAATGAAGCTTTAGAAATTTATCTGATGATTTAGAGCTTTGATATCAAACAATAGTCATGGCTAAGTCTGTGAGCTAAGCTCTAGCCACATTAAGGGTTTGATTTAAAATGATGCATAATTAACCATAGTTTATTTAATAACATTATACTATGTTTTGACAACCAAACAGTGAAACTTCACTGTGCTTAACTTCTATTTTATTGGAATCAACAGAGAGAAACCAAAAATAATTGTTACATGCCCTCAGATAGTACCAATTAGTTAAGATCAGAAAGAAAAAGCTGTAAACAAGAACAGTGTTCCAGCCTGAGTCATGAATTATAAATTTACAAATTGATTTTCTTATGCTTCTCCATTGATTTGAACCTTAAAAACATGTCATTGATTAAACAGGTCCTATATTGTATATGATGATGGGAACAAAACCTGAAAAGACAGAAACAACAAAAAATATAGCAATCCATTTATCTTAACAAGAACTATTGGTAAAGGAATCTACTTATTCACCATTTTTCTAACCAATCTAATTATTGGAACTCATCCATTATACTAAACGATAATATATGCCAAGTTCCAAGAGATTTTGTGAAGGCAGGGAAAATCTTAAGAGGTAAGAGTGAACTGTAAATTAGTCTATTTTTGTCTCTGCAAAAATTATAGACACAAGCAGTACTTAAAATTCTCTTCCTAAATACTTTCTGTGAAAAATGTGGCTTTCCATTATTTTCTCCCTTTATACTCATGTTATTTACTCACTCATTCACTTATTCATCATTTTAAATATGGGTTGGATTCTTAGTACAATACCACACAGAATGCTATGTGCTGACTATTGTGAGATGAACAAGTAACAATACCTTCTTTCAATGAACTCATGAACTAGTAAAGAAAAATAGATGAGACAATCTATTATTGTAATAAAATGTGCTAAAAGCAAGAAATGCATAGTGAGAATAGAGAAGGATAATTTTTCTCAGCCTGTCTGTATGTTGGTGAAAGGAAGTACATTAGAAAACATTTCCACCAGAAATCCAAAGCTAAATAATTATCCTATATTCCTACTGAAAACTATTTTCCTAAATATCTATGGTGGAAGAGAATATTGGTGTGTAGAACCCAAACATGAGATGGGATAAAGGTGAGAGAAGTGAAAAAATATAGATGGCTGTTAGAAATTCCACCCCAGATCTCAAAACATATTATGTGGGGCATAAAACCTTTAAAAGTACGCTAAAATGTAGGTCATGAGTTGAGCAAGCAAAGCAATATCTTGCATATGAGTTCTAAACTATTAAATCTGGAGATAAAAATATTTAAAACTCATACATCTTAAATTCTTCTCTCATTGGCTTATATCCAATAATATATTTTTCATTTATTCAGTTAAAAATTCAAATCAGAGCAAAAGATAGAAATTTTATCTCTAAAAACCACCCAAAATTCTTCTGAGTGTTAATTCTGACTCTTGCAAACACTTCAAATTAGCTCCAAAATTTGTCCTCAACTAATAGACTCAAAATACAAGGGCAATTCCATTTTAAAGATCCACAGAGTGTTTTCATTGTATTATTCTGGAGTTCTGCTTAATTAGTGACCTTTGCTTATGCTGTTAAAATACTAAGTCTGGGCTGTCCTATCCAATATTGTGCATGGGGAGCAAGTGGACATAAAATATATTTATCCTTTTCTTAATCTCTGCTTCAGCCATTTTTTTTTATTACTTGAAGAAGGAAAAATATTGTAGGCAGATCATTGGCTTGTTTTCAAGTTCAGGATATGGACAAGTATGTTTGTGGGTCAAGACGCAGAAATTAATGTAGACTTCAGTCTGGATGGTCTTATGCAAACTGCACTTAAACAGCAATGTGGAGTCAGAGCAGTGAGAGTGAGTGAGCAGATAATTGGATGGTATTCCTTCTTTTGGAATTATGCTCAATTACTTGAATTTAATTTTGTAAGTTATGGGAAGAATCTTATTATCACAAACCAAGAGAATCTTCAACTTCTTTTTAGGTATATAACTACTTTATACAAAATATTTTATGCCATATATTTCAAAACTAAATGTATGTTTCTAACAAATATTATTCAAAACTAAACTTATATATATATATATATATATATATATATATATATATTCAACAACTACATATAAAAATCAGCTTTCTTTTTTTTATTTGGGGTTTATTACAACTACTCATTTTAGTAGGTTCACAGAGTTCTAAATTCAAGGTAATCTATGAACAGAAGACTGAAACTTTTCAGGAGCTATAATGGCTTGTAATACCATTAAATGGAAGCTGGTATTACCTTTCATAAAATTTATGAAGTCAAAATAATTACAGACATAATATTTACTAATCACTTGTCCATGTATTAGTGTAGATATGGAATTGTTTTCCAGTTATTTTGGTTAAAAGTGTACTTCTTATACATAAAATTTGTCATTTGATTAGAACACCAAGGATTCATATTTACCCCTTTTATGTGCTATAATAATAATAATAATATAGTCTTTGAGCACTTACTTTATATCAGGTGTCCTGCTAAGTATTTTAAAAGCTATATCCATTTATTATCATAAAGAAAGCAAGTACCATTATTTCCCCTGCTTTACATATGATGAACCCAAGGTTTGGAATGGCAAAAAAGCTTATTCAAGGTTGTATGGTTAATACATGGCAGAATTAAAATTACTACCTGGTAGTCTGACTCCAGGGCAACCCTCTGAACTTTTATGAATAGTGCCACCTTTTTCAACTGCCAAGACCTTATACACATAGAGGGAAGGGAAAACTCTTTGTAGAGATAGACATTCTGGGAAACATTAGTGAAAACTTCTTATTTTTCTTGTTTCTGTCTCTCTGTGTTTCTCACTGTTTCTGATTTTTCTCTGTTTCATTGTATCTATATCTTTTCCTTCCTTCCTTCCTTCCTTCCTTCCTTCCTTCCTCCCCTCCTCCTCCTTCTACTTCTTCTTTATCTTCTTCACAGACACACAAGCACACACACAAACACACACACACACTTCATGATGTTTGGATCATACAGGTGAATATGTAACAAGATCACATAAAGAAATCTAAATGAAGGGAAAATGTATTATTCAATCTTTAATTTTCATATTAAACAGGTCCTGGAAATGGATCATGGCAAATAATATTGATTTAATCACATGCTGTTCTTTCATTGTTAAAAGAATTTCACCACTAGCAAGTTAAAATAAAAAAAAATTAAAATTTTAAGATCAAATAGTTTATTTCAAATGAAGTTTCAAATAAATATAATTTTTATTTAAGTTAATTTATTACTTATTGGAAATCTAGGAGTCTATGATGACTACTAGTTTGATTAAAATGAGATATTAAATAATCTATACATAAAAGGTGTTTTGCAATCCCATAGTCCTTTAGAAGAAAATAAATCTCAAACATGATTACCAGGGATAATTCCAAGGTTAAAATACAGCAAAGTATAATTCATTTTGAGGATGAGTTTATTTTTTATATAGATATATATCTTATTCATAAAAAATATATGGTGAATGGTTGGTTGTTTCATGTGAATTAAAGGGTCTTGAATATTCGTCCTAGGAAAAAAAAATCAAAGAAATAACAGTTGAACCATTGTGGAGATACATAGCACAAGTTCTGGTGTCAGAAATAGCATTGCTTTAAGGGACTGCTAGTGAGAAGTAGGAGCACACATCCATTTTCTTCTCTTTGTTCACATGGAAAAGTGGATGTTTTAGAAAAGGTCAAGTGATTACTTTCCACAGAACCAAAATGCAGCTACTTCAGTAAGGACTTTTTAGTAAATAAAAGTTCTGTTTAGTTCTTTCTCATCATAAAATATTCAGATCTACTTTTAATAAGAACATATCTGAATATATAATTTTGATTTGCTATTATATATAATTATATTTTATATAAGCAGATTAAAAAGCTTTTGTGATAAGTAATTACTTAATATAGAAAAAAATCAAAATAAAAATTTAGACCCCCCCCAAAAAAAACCCCCAGACATGGCTCAAATAAATTTATGTGGCTTAAACGCTCATTCATTTCCTATCTTGTTAAGCTCTTTGTAAAGTATTTTACAGAAATATTTTCACATTTAAAAAGTTCAACTTCAAAAACTTACATGAAACAAAACACAAGATAATTATGAACAATATATATATTAGGAGGTTTAAAATTTATCCCTGGAAGTAGAATTAGGACAATTATATGTATTTTCCCCAAGGCTATTCTATTCTAGTGAATACACTCACTCCCTTTGGTAATGAAACCATGACCCTGGAAAGGGAAATAAATTTGCAGTAATTTATGCACATTGTTTTAATTTTCTCATATAACAAGCAGTTGTAACTATAGTGATATGGTAAAATTTGAGCTTATTTTTCCTGTCTGAACATAAAGTTTGTAATTATTAACATGTTTTTATAACTGGCAAAAAAGTTTACAACTAAACAAGATTTGAGTTAAATGTATTAATAAAATTAATAAAAAGAAACTCTCAGCATTTGCTGTCACGATTATGTAAACAAAGAATGTTGCACATCATTCAAGCTCTACAAGGAACAAGGCCTCAGCCACTGCAGTTGCCCACTGACAGTACACCCTGAGAGGAATTCAGGATGGAGAAAAAACAGGAAACATTCTGTGCTTTGGCCATACTGGCCCTAGATAAGATACATATCTAAGGAATAATTTCAGTGAGCCCAGACTCTTGCATCTTTCCATACATAGAAAAGCACTAAAATCATTATCCTTAGGTGTATGTACTTTCTGGTTAGCAGTAATCTTTTGGTATTCAGCTACATGTTTTTTTTTTCCAGCAAAAAACTCATATATATATATATATATATATATATATATATGTATATATATATATATATATATCCTGGCTCCTCCCTTACCACCTGAGAGCCATCTGAGAGGCTTATTCCCTGGCTATATTCCACAGTGTGGTCCTTGAATAAAATTTAACTCACAACTTTTATGTTGTGCATTTTTCTTTCAGTCGACAATTAGCAACAGAATTTGTGTGGTACGTGTATGTAGGGGAGGAAAAATAATCTTCTCTCTACCCTTCTAGATTCTTGGCTGAGTTCACCCTCCACCCCTGGTAATAAAAGATAGATTAACAGGAGAAAAAAACCCAGAAATTTAATAACATGTATATGTTGGGAGGGGAAGAAATTCTCCTCTACCCTTATACATTCTTCTGGCTGGCCTAAGAATTAACTGATTGAGACAGATTAACAGAAAAAAGCCAAACAAAACCTAATAACATACGTACATGGGAGAGACCCAGGAAAACTGGGTAACTCACCAAAGTGGCTGAAACCCTCACCTTAAATACCATCTTCAGTTAAAGAGAAAGAGGAAGCTGGGGTAGTGGTTTGGGGCTTCAGAGAAGAGGAAAACAAATGAAATGAAGGTAAAAAAAGCAAATGTTTGGTGACAAATATTCCCTGGGTCAGACAGAGACAATGGTACCCAGAGTGGTCTCTGATCTCGAAGAGTTCCCCCCACCACACCCAACCCATATTCTTTGCATGTGTCTCTGGCAATAGCTCTATTCAAGGAAAAAAACCCTCTATCTAGATTCTGTTAGGCAGCTAAGAGGTAGTTTAAAAAAAAAAAAAAAAAGACTTCTTGGGTCTTCTGTTTTTTAAAAATAATCAGCCTAAATAAGTCACCATGACAAAGAGACACATTTTGGAGTGGCAAATTTTGTTCCCTTACAACATTAGAGAACAATAGCTAGGAGTAAAATGAATGACATGAAACATGAATTACTGAAATTTTGAAACTGAGCAGAGCAGGACACTGCAGGGCTCTCCTGGGTACAAAAGCCCCTCCATGTCCCTTGTCTCTTGCTAGTAGAGGAAAAAGGCTTCAGTCTCCTAGGCCTTCCCCAAGCTACAAAGAACAGGCTCAAGCAGTGAATGATTAGGACAATATGGTTACAGGACCCCTAGTTCCTCTTGAAGTGAGGTAGATAACAACTTGATGCATAACTTTGAGTTGTTCTGCAGAAACTAAGACCTCCACCCAGTGGAGGATGGTGACTACATGCTGACCACAAGCATGTAGACCCTAGAATGGTAGTACTTGGAAGGTTGAGATTCCAGAAACATCACCCTATTACCTCACCACCAACCAATCACAAGAAGGTCCATGAGCTGTTCACGCATCCTATGACCCTTTCCCCTAACAGTGTCTCTAAAAACCCTTGTCTGGAAACTACTGGGGAGTTTGGGTCTTTTCAGCAGAAGCCACCCATTCTCATTGTTTGGTTCTTACAATAAACATATTTTTTGCTATAAACTGACTTTTTGATTTGTTTGTCTTCCTTGTGCATCAGGCACATAAACTTCAGTTTGACAATAATTTTAGTGCAAAGAGCAAAATATTAGAAACAACATATATTTTTCAAAAACTTTTAGAAGCCTTATGAAGGAAAAATGTAAACATTGGTTTAATGTTTAAGAAATGGTTCCTGAATATGAACAGATGGTTTTAATAAGCAGTGATAGTAGCAGTACTACTTACTAATGAGAACAATAACCATTTTTTTAAGTTGTTTACTGATAGGCATTTTAGGCATTTTAAGTATATTTTTCTAACACCCACAGTAACATGATAAAATACATATATATTTTTTATTTTATGAAAAAGTCATTAAACTTAAATAAGTTAAAGTTAACATACTTTAACTCCATTCACACTTAAGAATAGTTTTAAAAAATCTAGTTTTATGAGGTAATCAGACTTTAAATATTTATCTTTTCAATTTCTGCAAGAAATTGCAAATTCCTACAAGAAATTTATCCTCTTGCAAAACAAACCAAAAGAACTCTCTACTTAGAGACATCAGTGTAGAAAAGCATAAAGATGAAGTACCTGACTGAACTAAAACAAATAAATAAAAATTACATTAATGTGAGACTCTCAAGGCCCTTCTCTTGCTCTTCTTCTATAACTCAAGCAGCCTAATAAATCACTATTCAACCCATACCCACCTTACCAAAAAATAAAGTTTTCTTTTGGGGAGAAGAATATGTTCCAGAAGAAGAATATTTTTGTTCAAGAAAAAGCTCTAATTACTCTGTAACTAAGGCACACTAACCAACATATTTATCAATCAAGAAGCATTTTCTGTATTTATACATACTCTATAAATAGAAATACTACTTAAAATTTTAGTGCTTCCCTCTGAAATAAAAGCAGAGAATCAAGGATCACCAGATTTGGAAAGTCCTTCAACACACACACACACACACACAAATCAAAACAAACAGTAAGGGAAAATAAATTTGGAAAATATAAATTCAATGCACAGAGATGAAGAAAACTTCAAAGATACTATTGTGAATATCCTTAGAGAAATATTACTTCTCTAAAAAAGAAAAACATAAAATGAGAGCAATAAGAGGGTAATAATGTATTTTTGAAAGTTATTCCTGAGATATTAAAAATTAAATATTAAATAGAAGAGTTTGAAGAAAATTTCCAGGAAGTCTCTCCAAAAGTAGTCCCCAAAATAAAATACTGAGTATAAAAATAAACAAAATTAGGGATAAGTAAAAAAGTTCAATATCAAAATAGTTGTGATAAGAAAAAGACATATAAGAAAATGGTGGGTAGGAAAATATCAAAAAATAAATTGTACAAGGACATTTTTCAGAACTGAAAGTGTTCCTAGAATGTACAGAGTAGTAATGAAAATCCACATAAAAGGCATATCATCATAAAATTTTACAATTTTTACAACAATAATAATAAATAAAGGAAAATCTAAAAACCCAAAGCAAGAAAAATGTTTGGGTCATATAAAAAAAAAAGGGGAATAAGAATGGCATTTACATTGTCAACAGATACTTTGAGTGAAAAATTGGGAGATGCTACCCTCAAAATTCTGAGGGAAAATAATTTTCACTCTAGAAATCTATAGTGTGTTAGAGCATTATTCAAATATGAATTTAAAATTAATAAATTCTACAGATTCAAGAACTCAAGAAATATGCCTTTCACCTACCATTCAGTAAAGAGAGAGAAAACTATGTAAATGAAAAACAGAGAAAAACAAATACATAGTTTTAAAGAAAAAGAAACAAAATTTTTTTATATTACTCAGTTCAACTGAAATTCAACTGAATTTACTATATGAAAGATGTTCATATAGTAAAATAATAAATATTGACTATTTAAACAAAAATATAATACAACTGTATTTAGATTATTGGGATGTAAGGTAGAGAGCAAAGGATTTTGACGGGTAAAGGGTAGCTGAATTTTCTATAATTATTGAAGAAAAAAATCAGTAGAATCTAGCTAAATTTGACAAATAAGAAATATTGGTATCCAAGATGGAGAGATATACCATGTCCTTGGATTCGAAGAATCAACATTGTGAAAATGACTATACTACCCAAAGCAATCTACAGATTCAATGCAATCCCTGTCAACTACCACTGGCATTTTTCACAGAACTAGAACAAAAAATTTCACAATATGTATGGAAACACAAAAGACTCCAAATAGCCAAAGCAATCTTGAGAAAGAAAAATGGAGCTGGAGGAATCAGGCTCCCTGAATTCAGATTATACTACAAAGCTACAGTAATCAAGACAGTATGGTACTGGCACAAAAAAAGAAATATAGATCAATGGAACAGGATTGAAAGCCCAGTGATAAACCCATACACATATGGTCACCTTATTTTTGATAAATGAGGCAAGAATATACAGTGGAGAAAAGACGGCCTCTTCAATAAGTGGTGCTGGGAAAACTGGACAGCTACATGTAAAATAATGAAATTAGAACCCTCCCTAACACCATACACAAAAATAAACTCAAAATGGATTACAGACATAAATGTAAGACCAGACACTATAAAACTCTTAGAGGAAGACATAGGCAGAACACTCTATGACATAAATCACAGCAAGATCCTTTTTGACCCACCTCCTAGAGAAATGGAAATAACAACAAAAATAAACAAATGGGACCTAATGAAAGTTCAAAGCTTTTGCACAGCAAAGGAAACCATAAACAAGATGAAAGACTACCCTCTCAGAATGGGAGAAAATATTTGCAAATGAAGGGACTGACAAAGGATTAATCTCTAAAACATACAAGCAGCTCAAGAAGCTCAATAACAAAAAAAACCCCAAAAAACCCAATCCAAAAATGGGCAGAAGACCTAAATAGACATTTCTTCAAAGAAGATATACAGATTGCCAACAGACACATGAAAGAATGCTGAACATCATTAACCATTAGATAAATGCAAATCAAAACTACAATGAGCTATCACCTCATACCACTCAGAATGGCCATCATTAAAAAATCTACAAACAATAAATGCTGGAGAGGGTGTGGAGAAAAGGGAACCCTCTTGCACTGCTGGTGGGAATGTAAATTGATACAGCCACTATGGAGAACAGTATGGAGCTTCCTTAAAAAACTACAAATAGAACTACTATATGACCTAGCAATCCCGCTACTGGGCATATACCTTGAGAAAACCATAATTCAAAAAGAATCATGTACCACAACGTTCACTGCAGCACTATTTACAATAGCCAGGACATGGAAGAAACCTAAGTGTCCATCGACAGATGAATGGATAAAGAAGATGTGGCACATATGTACAATGCAATATTACTCAGCCATAAAAAGAAACGAAATTGAGTTAATTGTAGTGAGGTGGATAGACGTAGAATTTGTCATACAGAGTGAAGTAAGTCAGAAAGAAAAAAACAAATACCGTATGCTAACACATATATATGGAATAATAATAATAAAAAAGGTCATGAAGAACTTAGGGGCAGGATGGGAAAAAAAGATGCAGAACTACTAGAGAATGGACTTGAGGACACGGGGAGGGGGAAGGGTAAGCTGGGGCAAAGAGAAAGAGTGGCATGGACATGTACACACTACCAAATGTAAAACCAGTAGCTAGTGGGAAGAAGTTGCATAGCACAGGGAGATCAGCTCGGTGGTTTGTGACCACCTAGAGGGGTGAGATAGGTAGGGTGGGAGTGAACAAGATGCAAGAGGGAAGGTATATGGGGATATATGTATATGTATAGCTGATTCACTTTGTTATAAAGCAGAAACTAACCCACCATTGTAAAGCAATTATACTCCAATAAAGATGTTAAAAAATAAATTAAAAATAAATAAATTAATTAATTTTAAAAAAGAAATATTCGTATCCAAATTTAGACAGAAACTATTGGTAGTATCTGGTTTTGAAAATATTTGCACAATAATGATAAAAATAAAAAATGATTAAAAACAAAAGAGGAAATTGATTGCTTCGTGCATTTGTATCGAGCTTGTCAACTATCAGAATATGCAGAAGGTTAACTGTCAGTAAGCCATTTTTAACACTGGAAGAAATCTTCCCTGCTGATCTATAGGGAGAACCAGGTTGATAAAACCTTGGCAGAAACTACAGTGGGATGAGTGCGGCATTGCCTCTGGCTCAGAATTTAGGGTGGTGACAAAAAACTCAGTAATCAAAATAATTTTAATGCAATATTTGTTAAAATCAAAATTAAGCCAAAATCCATGGTGGAAAAATATCAATATTTTTAATAAAGACAGGACCCATATCTTTACTTGCCTAAGTTGGCCACACTCACTCTCACTCAACTCACCTTAATTCCTGCCCTGGATAAATCTAAACTAAACTGTCCTATTTCTTCCCTGAGAGAAGGTCTGCTTTCCAAAGACAGTAGCACTTCACTTTCTCTTCTATGGAAAAAGGGATTTTATTGAGGTGAAGGGAGGGGGAACAATTTTCTATTTAAAAATTTCAAAATAATACTCTGTTTTCAGCCCAGTTTCTCATTAACTGCTCATGGTCTGGAGCCTCTCTGTGAGTTTGTCAGGTAAAATGTTATATTGGTTGGGATAAAAACTAAACTGCTTTAACAAAGACTCTCCACAATACATTCTTTTAAATAAAGAGAAATTAATTTCTTTCTTAACATAAAGACCAGGGGCCTGTGGATAACACAAGGCCTATCCTCACATTATCCGTAGACGCCCCAGCTATTGGACTGACTTTGCTACACTTGCCATGTAAATTGTGTCTTGGGCCAAGGCACTCCTTTAGTTGTTGCCACTTTCCTGCCAATCTAAAAAGGGAAAGAGGAAATCGAATATAATCATTTTTCTTTTTAAGAGTTTGACCCTGGAGTTTTACACATCAGTTTCTGCTCACATCCCACTGGTCTGAATCCAGTCACTTGGGTGTATTCAGGGGAAGCTGGGATGGGTAACTGTAGCTGAGCCACATTCCTTGCTAAGAATTGGAGGCTGAATGTCAGTGTCTCCAGTTAAAAAAAATAAGAAAGGCAGAATCGATACTGGGGGAGATTAGCAGCTTCTGCTACAAATTGTCCCTTCTTTGGATGTATTGTCTTCTGCATATTGTTCTACATAAGATTTCTTTCCATTTGTTTCATGAGTCAACACTCTTCCATCAACTTTTCTTTTTCTGGAAGTTTGATAGAAATCTCACTGAATAATATCTCTCATTTACTTTTTGTTATGAATATATATCTTTAAAAATTATACCTCCCTGTCATTATATTGAATTCTCATTATGAAGAAGAAACACATATCCCCAGACTTTAAGCTTGAATTGGTAACTATCATTTTTAACAGCATATGTAAAGCTTCCTTAAAACTCATATTTATGAAAAAATATGTTTAGTATGTTACAACTTAAGTGTTTCTACCATAAGGAACAATGAATGGAACTAAAATTCTTATGTTAATAATGATGCCTTTGTATGTTCATTATAGTGAAATGAAAAATTTTCGTATGTACCTGTTGTATATGTCCCTTGGTGTGTATGAATGGGAAGAGCTGGGGGAGTTAGAAAATTCAGGAAGCTGATTTGACCAAACGTTGTGCTGTTGTTGAAATTATCCCATATCTAAGTATTATCCTACCTACACTTGACTCTGGAATCCTGGCATAGAGAAAGAGTGAAATTAAAATATTTTAGCAGTTTTTTTACACTAAAGGTATGGTTAGATAATGGTTATAAACAGCAATCTTTTTTTTTTTTAGAGAGTTTTGTCTGTAGGATTTTTCTAGAGAGCTGTACATTTTTACTAACACTTTCATATACCCTCTCATCACAATCAGAAGTATTTATCACTGTACTTAACTTTAAGATGCTTCATTATACTAACAAGAGTTTGGTATAGATCATTTCTTTATTCTCACCAAATAAATTACAAGACAGTTTAATAATATTATCACTTTATTTTTTGAAGAGATAAGGAAAAGGGCACAGAGCTGTTAAATATGTTACAGATGATTAGAAGGTCAACATGAGGAATTATACCAAGGTTCTTCCTCAGGGAACGTTGCCTCAAGCAGAGGAATGATAAATTCCCTTCCTACAAAAAGCAAACTTTATATTTCATCCGTCCATCCATGACTCACTGACTGGGGGCCGTGTGTGCCACTGTTTGCTTTATATAGGTCCCTGCTAGTAAACTTTTCATTTAAATTGTTATACTTCTCAGCTCTATAATTTCCAATTTGTTCTGATTATAGTTTCCATTCCTCTATGGTTATGTGTTATTTGTATCTCATCATTAACATATTATTTAATTCTCTGAACATATTTATTACAGCTTCTTTGATACTTTTGTGAGCTAAAATCAACACTGGAGTCCAATCAGTTTCTACTGAATCCTTTTATTTTCATGAATTTTGGTTACACTTTCTTATTTCTTCATAGGCTTACTGATATTTGGTTGAAAACTGAACATTATAGATAAGACATAGCAGTCTTATCTACAATGGGTTTTGTGTTATTCTTCCAAGGGATTTTATTTTTATTGACTTGCCTGAACTTAAATGTAAACTATCTCCTTTACAGTATATAATCATTCATGTGTATATATACATACACATACATACATATATACATATATATGTATAATATATAAGCATATATATATATATATATATATATATATATATATATATATATATACTCCCACTTTATATATTTGTCTCTTGAGGGGTTTCCTTTGCATAGTTCAGTTTACTGGTCAGCCAATGATTTGGATAGAGGCTAAGAGGCTAGGATCAGACATCTAGAGCCCGTGAGATTCTCATCCCCTGCCACCTGAGCTGTGTAGGTTGCATAGTGTGTTGTATAATGCAGCAGCAAACATGCTGCAAGCTCCATAGTCTCAGTGCTGGTTGATGTCAGCCAGACCTCGAGGAAAGGGAGTGGGGGCTGGAGAATGAGTTCAACCCTATGGGAAATAAATCAATTAATCAATCAGGGATAGGTACTATTCTTTATTTTTGGTACTTTGGTAATTTTATATAATAAAATATTTAAAACTTTATTGTTCATAGTTTCCCATTTGTATTAGGAAGATGCAAATGAACAACAAAAAATTTTTTTTATTAGTTTCTGCTTAATAACAAAGTGAATCTGTCATACATATACATCTGTTCCCCCATCCCTTCCCTCTTGCATCTCCCTCCCTCCCACCCTCCCTATCCCACCCCTCCAGGCGGTAACAAAGCACCGAGCTGATCTCCCTGTGCTCTGCGGCTGCTTCCCACTATCTATCTACCTTACGTTTGGTACTGTATATATGTCCATGCCTCTCTCTCGCTGTGTCACAGCTTACCCTTCCCCCTCCCCATATCCTCAAGTCCATTCTCAAGTACGTTTGTGTATTTATTCCTGTTTTATCCCTAGGCTCTTCATGACATTTTTTTTCTTAAATTTCATATATATGTGTTAGCATACGGTATTTCTCTTTCTCTTTCTGACTTACATCACTCTGTATGACAGACTCTAGGTCTATCCATCTCATTACAAAAAGCTCAGTTTCATTTCTTTTTATGGCTGAGTAATATTCCATTGTATATATGTGCCACATCTTCTTTATCCATTCATCCGATGATGGACACTTAGCTTGTTTCCATCTCTGGGCTATTGTGAATTAGAGCTGCAATGAATATTTTGGTACATGTCTTTTTTATTTTATTTATTTTTTTTATTTATTTTTTTTTATTTATTTTTTTTATTTTTTATTAGTTTCTGCTTTATAACAAAGTGAATCAGTCATACATATACATCTGTTCCCACATCCCCTCCCTCATGCATCTCCCTCCCTCCCACCCTCCCCATCCCACCCCTCCAGGCGGTCACAAAGCACCGAGCTGATCTCCCTGTGCTCTGCGGCTGCTTCCCACTATCTATCTACCTTACGTTTGGTAGTGTATATATGTCCATGCCTCTCTTTCCCTTTGTCACAGCTTACCCTTCCCCTTCCCCATATCCTCAAGTCCATTCTCAAGTAGGTCTGTGTCTTTATTCCCGTTTTACCCCTAGGTTCTTCATGACATTTTTTTTTTTTTAATTCCATATATATGTGTTAGCATACGGTATTTGTCTTTCTCTTTCTGACTTACTTCACTCTGTATGACAGACTCTAGGTCTATCCACCTCATTACAAATAGCTCAGTTTCGTTCCTTTTTATGGCTGAGTAATATTCCATTGTATATATGTGCCACATCTTCTTTATCCATTCATCCGATGATGGACACTTAGGTTGTTTCCAGCTCCGGGCTATTGTGAATAGAGCTGCAATGAACATTTTGGTACATGTCTCTTTTTGAATTATGGTTTTCTCAGGGTATATGCCTAGTAGTGGGATTGCTGGGTCATATGGTAGTTCTATTTTTAGTTTTTTAAGGAACCTCCATACTGTTCTCCATAGTGGCTGTACCAATTCACATTCCCACCAGCAGTGCAAGAGTGTTCCCTTTTCTCCACACCCTCTCCAGCATTTATTGTTTCTAGATTTCTTGATGATGGCCATTCTGACTGGTGTGAGATGATATCTCATTGTAGTTTTGATTTGCATTTCTCTAATGATTAATGATGTTGAGCATTCTTTCATGTGTTTGTTGGCAGTCTGTATATCTTCTTTGGAGAAATGCCTATTTAAGTCTTCTGCCCATTTTTGGATTGGGTTGTTTGTTTTTTTGCTATTGAGCTGCATGAGCTGTTTATAAATTTTGGAGATTAATCCTTTGTCAGTTGCTTCATTTGCAAATATTTTCTCCCATTCTGAGGGTTGTCTTTTGGTCTTGTTTATGGTTTCCTTTGCTGTGCAAAAGCTTTGAAGTTTCATTAGGTCCCATTTGTTTATCTTTGTTTTTATTTCCATTTCTCTAGGAGGTGGGTCCAAAAGGATCTTGCTGTGATTTATGTCATAGAGTGTTCTACCTATGTTTTCCTCTAAGAGTTTGATAGTTTCTGGCCTTACATTTAGGTCTTTAATCCATTTTGAGCTTATTTTTGTGTATGGTGTTAGGGAATGATCTAATCTCATACTTTTACATGTCCCTGTCCATTTTTCCCAGCACCACTTATTGAAGAGGCTGTCCTTTCTCCACTGTACATTCCTGCCTCCTTTATCAAAGATAAGTTGGCCATATGTGCGTGGGTTTATCTCTGGGCTTTCTATCCTGATCCACTGATCTATCTTTCTGTTTTTATGCCAGTACCACACTGTCTTAATTACTGTAGCTTTGTAGTATAGTCTGAAGTCAGGCAGCCTGATTCCTCCAGCTCCGTTTTTCGTTCTCAAGATTGCTTTGGCTATTCGGGGTCTTTTGTTTTTCCAAACAAATTTTGAAATTTTTTGTTCTACTTCTGTGAAAAATGCCAGTGGTAGTTTGATAGGGATTGCATTGAATCTGTAGATTGCTTTGGGTAGTAGAGTCATTTTCACAATATTGATTCTTCCAATCCAGGAGCATGGTATATCTCTCCATCTATTTATATCATCTTTAATTTCTTTCATCAGTGTCTTATAATTTTCTGCATACAGGTCTTTTGTCTCCTTAGGTAGGTTTATTCCTAGATATTTTATTCTTTTTGTTGCAATGGTAAATGGGAGTGTTTTCTTGATTTCATTTTCAGATTTTTCATCATTAGTGTACAGGAGTGCCAGAGATTTCTGTGCATTAATTTTGTATCCTGCTACTTTACCAAATTCATTGATTAGCTCTAGTAGTTTTTCGGTAGCATCTTTAGGATTCTCTATGTATAGTATCATGTCATCTGCAAACAGTGACAGCTTTACTTCTTCTTTTCCAATTTGGATTCCTTTTATTTCCTTTTCTTCTCTGATTGCTGTGGCTAAAACTTCCAAAACTAGGTTGAATAAGAGTGGTGAGAGTGGGCAGCCTTGTCTTGTTCCTGATCTTAGTGGAAATGGTTTCAGTTTTTCACCATTGAGGACAATGTTGGCTGTGGGTTTGTCATATATGGCCTTTATTATGTTGAGGAAAGTTCCCTCTATGCCTACTTTCTGCAGGGTTTTTATCATAAATGGGTGTTGAATTTTGTCGAAAGCTTTCTCTGCATCTATTGAGATGATCATATGGTTTTTCTCCTTCAACTTGTTAATAGGGTGTATCACATTGATTGATTTGCGTATATTGAAGAATCCTTGCATTCCTGGAATAAACCCCACTTGATCATGGTGTATGATCCTTTTAATGTGCTGTTGGATTCTGTTTGCTAGTAGTTTGTTGAGGATTTTTGCATCTATGTTCATCAGTGATATTGGCCTGTAGTTTTCTTTCTTTGTGACATCCTTGCCTGGTTTTGGTATCAAGGTGATGGTGGCCTCGTAGAATGAGTTTGGGAGTGTTCCTTCCTCTGATATTGTTTGGAAGAGTTTGAGAAGGATGGGTGTTAGCTCTTCTCTAAATGTTTGATAGAATTCGCCTGTGAAGCCATCTGGTCCTGGGCTTTTGTTTGATGGAAGATTTTTAATCACAGTTTCAATTTCAGTGCTTGTGATTGGTCTATTCATATTTTCTATTTCTTCCTGAGTCAGTCTTGGTAGGTTGTGCATTTCTAAGAATTTGTCCATTTCTTCCAGGTTGTCCATTTTATTGGCATAGAGTTGCTTATAGTAATCTCTCATGATCTTTTGTATTTCTGCAGTGTCAGTTGTTACTTCTCCTTTTTCATTTCTAATTCTACTGATTTGAGTCTTCTCCCTTCTTTTCTTGATGAGTCTGGCTAATGGTTTGTCAATTTTGTTTATCTTCTCAAAGAACCAGCTTTTAGTTTGGTTGATCTTTGCTATCGTTTCCTTCATTTCTTTTTCATTTATTTCTGATCTGATCTTTATGATTTCTTTCCTTCTGCTAACTTTGGGGGTTTTTTGTTCTTCTTTCTCTAATTGCTTTAGGTGCAGGGTCAGGTTGTTTACTCGAAATGTTTCCTGTTTCTTAAGGTGGGATTGTATTGCTATAAACTTCCCCCTTAGAACTGCTTTTGCTGCGTCCCATAGGTTTTGGGTCGTCGTGTCACCATTGTCATTTGTTTCTAAGTATTTCTTAATTTCCTCTTTGATTTCTTCAGTGATCACTTCATTATTGAGTAGTGTATTGTTTAGCCTCCATGTGTTTGTATTTTTTACAGCTCTTTTCCTGTAATTGATGTCTAGTCTCATAGCATTGTGGTCGGAAAAGATACTTGATACAATTTTAATTTTCTTAAATTTACCAAGGCTTGATTTGTGGCCCAAGATATGATCTATCCTGGAGAATGTTCCATGAGCACTTGAGAAAAATGTGTATTCTGTTGTTTTTGGTGGAATGTCCTATAAATATCAATTAAGTCCATCTTGTTTAATGTATCATTTAAAGCTTGTGTTTCCTTATTTATTTTCATTTTGGATGATCTGTCCATTGGTGAAAGTGGGGTGTTAAAGTCCCCTACTATGATTGTGTTACTGTCGATTTCCCCTTTTATGGCTGTTAGTATTTGCCTTATGTATTGAGGTGCTCCTATGTTGGGTGCATAAATATTTACAATTGTTATATCTTCTTCTTGGATCGATCCCTTTATCGTTATGTAGTGTCCTTCTTTGTCTCTTCTAATAGTCTTTATTTTAAAGTCTATTTTGTCTGATATAAGAATTGCTACTCCAGCTTTCTTTTGATTTCCATTTGCATGGAATATCTTTTTCCATCCCCTTACTTTCAATCTGTATGTGTCTCTAGGTCTGAAGTGCGTCTCTTGTAGACAGCATATATATGGGTCTTGTTTTTGTATCCATTCAGCCACTCTGTGTCTTTTGGTGGGAGCATTTAGTCCATTTACATTTAAGGTAATTATTGATATGTATGTTCCTATTCCCATTTCCTTAATGGCTTTGGGTTCGTTATTGTAGGTATAGTCCTTCTGTTGTGTTTCTTGCCTAGAGAAGTTCCTTTAGCATTTGTTGTAAAGCTGGTTTGGTGGTGCTGAACTCTCTCAGCTTTTGCTTGTCTGTAAACGTTTTAATTTCTCCATCAAATCTGAATGAGATCCTTGCTGGGTAGAGTAATCTTGGTTGCAGGTTTCTCTCCTTCATCACTTTAATTATGTCCTGCCACTCCCTTCTGGCTTGTAGAGTTTCTGCTGAGAGATCAGCTGTTAACCTGATGGGGATTCCCTTGTGTGTTATTTGTTGTTTTTCCCTTGCTGCTTTTAATATGATTTCTTTGTGTTTAATTTTTGACAGTTTGATTAATATGTGTCTTGGCGTATTTCTTCTTGGATTTATTCTGTATGGGACTCTCTGTGCCTCCTGGACTTGATTAACTATTTCGTTTCCCATATTAGGGAAGTTTTCAACTATAATCTCTTCCAATATTTCTCAGTCCCTTTCTTTTTCTCTTCTTCTTCTGGAACCCCTATAATTCGAATGTTGGTGTGTTTAATGTTGTCCCAGAGGTCTCTGAGACTGTCCTCTGTTCTTTTCATTCTTTTTTCTTTATTTTGCTCTGCATCAGTTATTTCCACTATTTTATCTTCCACCTCACTTATCCGTTCTTCTGCCTCAGTTATTCTGCTATTGATCCCATCTAGAGTATTTTTCATTTCATTTATTGTGTTTTTAATCGATGCTTGATTCATCTTTAGTTCTTCTAGGTCCTTGTTAACTGTTTCTTGCATATTGTCTATTCTATTTCCAAGATTTTGGATCTGGGAAATAGAATCTTGGATCAGCTTTACTATCATTATTCTGAATTCTTTTTCAGGGAGACTGCCTATTACCTCTTCATTTGTTAGGTCTGGTAGGTTTTTATCTTGCTCCTTCACCTGCTGTGTGTTTTTCTGCTTTCTCATTTTGCTTATGTTACTGTGTTTGGGGTCTCCTTTTTGCAGGCTGCAGATTCGTAGTTCCCGTTGTTTTTGCTGTCTGTCCCCCGTGGCTAAGGTTGTTTCAGTAGGTTGTGTAGGCTTCCTGGTGGGGGGGACTAATGCCTGTGTTCTGGTGGTTGAAGCTCGATCTTGTCTTTCTGGTGGACAGGTCCACGTCTGGTGGTGTGTTTTGGGGTGCCTGTGGCCTTATTATGTTTTTAGGTATCCTCTCTGCTAATGGGTGGGGTTGTGTTCCTGCCTTGCTGTTTGCTTGGCATAGGGTGACCAGCACTGTAGCTTGCTGGTCATTGACTGAAGCTGGGTGCTGGTGTTGAGATGGAGATCCCTGGGAGATTTTCGCTGCTTGATATTATGTGGAGCTGGGAGGCCTCTTGTGGACCCGTGTCCTGAAGTTGGCTCTCCCACTTCAGAGGCGCAGCACTAACTCCTGGCTGCAGCACCAAGAGCCTTTCATCCACCCGGCTCAGAATAACAGTGAGAAAAAGTAGAAAGAAATAATTAGTAGAAGAAAGAAAGAGAGATTGAAAGAAAGGAAGAAGGGAAGGAAGGAAGGAAGGAAGAAAGGAAGAAAGAAAGAAAGGAGGGAGGGAGGAAGGATGGAAAGAAAGGAAAGAAAGGAGGGAGGGAGGGAGGAATGAAAGCAAAAGGAAGAGTGAATGGAAGAAGAGAGGGAGGGAGGGAGGAAGGAAAGAAAGAAAGAAAGAAAGACAGGAGGGAGGGAGGGAGGGAGGAAGGAAAGAAAAAGAAAGTGGAAAGAAGAAGGGTGGGAGGGAGGGAGGGATGGAGGAAAGAAAAAGAAAGAAGGAAAGGAGGAGCGGAGGGAGGGAGGGAGGAAGGGAGGAAAAAAAGAAAGAGCAGGTAAAGTAAAATAGAATAAAGTATGAAATATAGTAGCGTTATTAAAATTAAAAAGTAATTATTGAAAAAAAACACGGACCGAAAGAACCCTGGGACATATGGTGGAAGCAAAGCTATACAGAGAGAATCTTACACAGAAGATTACACATACACATTCACAAAAAGAGAGCAGGGGGAAAAATCAAAAATCTTGCTCTCCAAGTCCACCTCCTCGATTTGGGATAATTCGTTGTAAAAAGAGGAAAAGGGCGAAAAGTCTGAAATCTTGCTAAGTCCACCTCCTTAATTTGAGATAATTCGTTGTAAAAAGCGGAAAAAAAAAAAGGGGGGGGGGGAAAGTCTTAAATCTTGTCCTCAAGGTCCACTTCCTCAATTTGGGATGATTCGCTGTCCATTCATGCACTCCACAGACGCAGGGCACATCAAATGGACTGTGGAGCTTTAATCCGCTGCCTCGGAGGCTGCACAGAGAGATTTCCCTGTCTCTGCTCTCACAGCTCCCGGGTCTCAGCCTTGGACCTGGCCCCGCCTCTGCGCGTAGGTCGCCGGAGGGCGTCCGTACTTCGCTCAGACAGGACGGGTTTAAAGGAGCCGCTGATTCGGGGGCTCTGGCTCACTCAGGCAGAGGGGAGGGAGGGGAATGCCCTCTCCTCGCGCACCAGGCAACAAAAGGGAAAAAAGTCTCTTGCCTCTCCGGTAGCTCCAGACCCTTTCCCCGGACTCCCTCCGGGCTAGCACTAACCCCTTCAGGGTCTCTTCCTGCCGCCAGCCCCAGTCCTCTCCCTGCGCTCCGACTGAAAGCCGATACCCGAGCCTCAGCTCCCAGCCCCGCCCGCCCTGGCGGCCGAGCAGACAAGTCTCTCGGGCTGGTGTGTGCCTGAGGGCACCGATCCTCTGTGCCAAAATCTCTCTGCTTTGCCCTCCACACCCCTGTTGCTGTGCTCTCCTCCGCTACTCCGAAGCTTTCCCCCTCCGCCACCTGCAGTCTCTGCCCTCGAAGGGGCTTGTAGTGTGTAGAAACCTTCCCTCCTTCACGGCTCCCTCCCACTGGTGCAGGTCCCGTCCATATCCTATTGTCTCTGTTTATTCTTTTTTTCTTTTGACCTACCCAGGTATGTGGGGAGTTTCTTGCCTTTTGGGGGGTCTGAGGTCTTCTGTCAGCGTTCAGTAGGTGTTCTGTTGGAGTTGTTCCACGTGTAGATGAATTTCTGATGTATCTGTGGGGAGGAAGGTGATCTCCGCGTCTTACTCTTCCGCCATCTTCCTCCGGCTCCCATGTCTCTTTTTGAATTATGGTTTTCTCAGGGTATATGCTCAGTTGTGGGATTGCTGGGTCATATGGTAGTTCTATTTTTAGTTTTTTAAGGAACCTCCATACTGTTCTCCATAGTGGCTGTACCAATTCACATTCCCACCAGAAGTGCAAGAGTGTTCCCTTTTCTCCACACCCTCTCCAGCATTTATTGTTTCTAGATTTCTTGATGATGGCCATTCTGACCAGTGTGAGATGATATCTCATTGTAGTTTTGAGTTGCATTTCTCTAAAGAGTAGTGATGTTGAGCATTCTTTCATGTGTTTGTTGGCAATCTGTATATCTTCTTTGGAGAAATGCCTATTTAAGTCTTCTGTCCATTTTTGGATTTGGTTGTTTGTTTTTTTGCTATTGAGCTGCATGAGCTGCTTATAAATTTTGGAGATTAATCTTTTGTCAGTTGCTTCATTTGCAAATATGTTCTCCTATTCTGAGGGTTGTCTTTTGGTCTTGTTTATGGTTTCCTTTGCTGTGCAAAAGCTTTGAAGTTTCATTAGGTCCCATTTGTTTATCTTTGTTTTTATTTCCATTTCTCTAGGAGGTGGGTCCAAAAGGATCTTGCTGTGATTTATGTCATAGAGTGTTCTGCCTATGTTTTCCTCTAAGAGTTTGATAGTTTCTGGTCTTACATTTACGTCTTTAATCCATTTTCAGCTTATTTTTGTGTTTGGTGTTAGGGAATGATCTAATCTCATACTTTTACATGTCTCTGTCCAGTTTTCCCAGCACCACTTATTGAAGAGGCTGTCCTTTCTCCACTGGACTTTCCTGCCTCATTTATCAAAGATAAGTTGACCATATGTGTGTGGGTTGATCTCTGGGCTTTCTATCCTGTTCCATGACAGTACCACACTGTCTTGATTACTGTAGCTTTGTAGTATAGTCTGAAGTCAGGGAGCCTGATTCCTCCAGCTCCGTTTTTCATTCTCAAGATTTCTTTGGCTCTTCGGGGTCTTTTGTTTTTCCAAACAAATTTTGAAATTTTTTGTTCTAGTTCTGTGAAAAATGCCAGTGTTAGTTTGATAGGGATTGCATTGAATCTGTAGATTGCTTTGGGTAGTAGAGTCATTTTCACAATATTGGTTCTTCCAATCCAGGAGCATGGTATATCTCTCCATCTATTTGTATCATCTTTAATTTCTTTCATCAGTGTCTTATAATTTTCTGCATACAGGTCTTTTGTCTCCTTAGGTAGGTTTATTCCTAGAGATTTTATTATTTTTGTTGCAATGGTAAATGGGAGTGTTTTCTTGATTTCATTTTCAGATTTTTCATCATTAGTGTACAGTAATGCCAGAGATTTCTGTGCATAAATTTTGTATCCTGCTACTTTACCAAATCCATTGATTAGCTCTAGTAGTTTTCTGGTAGCATCTTTAGGATTCTCTATGTATAGTATCATGTCATCTGCAAACAGTGACAGCTTTACTTCTTCTTTTCCAATTTGGATTCAATTTATTTTATTTTCTTCTCTGATTGCTGTGGCTAAAACTTCCAAAACTAGGTTGAACAAGAGTGGTGAGAGTGGGCAGCCTTGTCTTGTTCCTGATCTTAGTGGAAATGGTTTCAGTTTTTCACCATTGAGGACAATGTTGGCTGTGGGTTTGTTGTATATGGCCTTTATTATGTTGAGGAAAGTTCCCTCTACGCCTACTTTCTGCAGGGTTTTTATCGTAAATGGGTGTTGAATTTTGTCAAAAGATTTCGCTGCATCTATTGAGATGATCATATGGTTTTTCTCCTTCAATTTGTTAATATGGTGTATCACGTTGATTGATTTGCGTATATTGAAGAATCCTTGTATTCCTGGAATAAACCCCACTTGATCATGGTGTATGATCCTTTTAATGTGCTGTTGGATTCTGTTTGCTAGTATTTTGTTGAGGATTTTTGCATCTATGTTCATCAGTGATATTGGCCTGTAGTTTTCTTTCTTTGTGACATCCTTGCCTGGTTTTGGTATGAAGGTGATGGTGGCCTCAGAGAATGAGTTTGGTAGTGTTCCTCCCTCTGCTATATTTTGGAAGAGTTTGAGAAGGCTAGGTGTTAGCTCTTCTCTAAATGTTTGATAGAATTCGCCTGTGAAGCCATCTGATCCTGGGCTTTTGTTTGTTGGAAGATATTTAATCACAGTTTTGATTTCAGTGCTTGTGATTGGTCTATTCATATTTTCTATTTCTTCCTGATTCAGTCTTGGCAGATTGTGCATTTCTAAGAATTTGTTCATTTCTTCCAGGTTGTCCATTTTATTGGCATAGAGTTTCTTGTTGTAATCTCTCATGATCTTTTGTATTTCTGCAGTGTCAGTTGTTACTTCTCCTTTTTCATTTCTAACTCTATTGATTTGAGTCTTCTCCATTTTTTTCTTGATAAGTCTGTCTAATTGTTTATCAATTTTGTTTATCTTCTCAAAGAACCAGCTTTTAGTTTTATTGATCTTTGCTATCGTTTCCTTCATTTCTTTTTCATTTATTTCTGATCTGATCTTTATGATTTCTTTCCTTCTGATAACTTTTGGGTTTTTTTTGGTTCTTCTTTCTCTAATTGCTTTAGGTGCAGGGTCAGGTTGTTTACTCGAAATGTTTCCTGTTTCTTAAGGTGGGATTGTATTGCTATAAACTTTCCCCTTAGAACTGCTTTCGCTGCATCCCATAGGTTTTGGGTCGTCGTGTCTCCATTGTCATTTGTTTCTAGGTATTTTTTATTTCCTCTTTGATTTCTTCAGTGATCACTTCGTTATTAAGTAGTGTATTGTTTAGCCTCCATGTGTTTGTATTTTTTACAGCTCTTTTCCTGTAATTGATGTCTAGTCTCATAGCATTGTGGTCAGAAAAGATACTTGATATGATTTCAATTTTCTTAAATTTACCAAGGCTTGATTTTTGACCCAAGTTATGATCTATCCTGTAGAATGTTCCATGAGCACTTGAGAAAAATGTGTATTCTGTTGTTTTTGGGTGGAATGTCCTATAACTATCAATTAAGTCCATCTTGTTTAATGTATCATTTAAAGCTTGTGTTTCTTTATTTATTTTCATTTTGGATGATCTGTCCATTCGTGAAAGTGGGGTGTTGAAGTACCCTACTATGAGTGTGTTACTCTCGATTTCCCCTTTTTTGGCTCTTAGTATTTGCCTTATGTATTGATGTGCTCCTATGCTTGGTGCATAAATATTTAGAATTGTTGTATCTTCATCTTGGATCAATCCCTTGATCATTATGTAGTGTCTTTCTTTTTCTCTTCTAATAGTCTTTATTTTAAAGTCTATTTTGTCTGATATAAGAATTGCTACTCCAGCTTTCTTTTGATTTCCATTTGCATGGAATATCTTTTTCCATCCCCTTACTTTCAATCTGTATGTGTCTCTAGGTCTGAAGTGGGTCTCCTGTAGACAGCATATATATGGGTCTTGTTTTTGTATCCATTCAGCCAATCTGTGTCTTTTGGTGGGAGCATTTAATCCATTTACATTTAAGGTAATTATTGATATGTATGTTCCTATTTCCATTTCCTTAATTGTTTTGGGTTTGTTATTGTAGGTATTTTCCTTCTGTTGTGTTTCTTGCCTAGAGAAGTTCCTTTAGCATTTGTTGTAAAGCTGGTTTGGTGGTGCTGAACTCTCTCAGCTTTTGCTTGTCTGTAAACCTTTTAATTTCTCCATCAAATCTGAATGAGATCCTTGCTGAATAAAGTAATCTTGTTTGCAGCTTTTTCTCCTTCATCACTTTAAATATGTCCTGCCACTCCCTTCTGGCTTGTGGAGTTTCTGCTGAGAGATCAGCTGTTAACCTGATGGGGATTCCCTTGTGTGTTATTTGTTGTTTTTCCCTTGCTGCTTTTAATATGTTTTCTTTGTGGTTAATTTTTGACAGTTTGATTAATATGTGTCTTGGCGTATTTGTCCTTGGATTTATTCTGTATGAGACTCTCTGTGCCTCCTGGACTTGATTAACTATTTCCTTTCTCATATTAGGGATGTTTTCAACTATAATCTCTTCAAATATTTTCTCAGTCCCTTTCTTTTTCTCTTCTCCTTCTGGAACTCTTATAATTCGAATGTTGGTGTGTTTAATGTTGTCCCAGATCTCTCTGAGACTGTCCACAGTTCTTTTCATTCTTTTTTCTTTATTCTGCTCTACAACAGTGATTTCCACTATTTTATCTTCCATGTCACTTATCCGTTCTTCTGCCTCAGTTATTCTGCTATTGATCCCACCTAGAGTATTTTTCATTTCATTTATTGTTGAACACAAAATTTAAATGAACTATTATTTATTTATTCATTCTGTTACTTTAAATATAGTTATCAGCATTTTGATAGATAACAACAGCACTATGAAATTGTCATTATTTGATTTTGGTTTGTTTCTATTAATTTTCTTTTGTTTTTCTAGATCATTTTTATTTAATGTTAGATTTTTTAGTCAATTTGTTTTATTTCCTCACCATAACATCTTTTTCCTGAGCATCTTTAATTAATCAATTCTATTTACACTTCTTTGGAGTGATCAGATTACTCTGAATAATCACAAAGGTGTAACTAGATTATCTGAAAGGCCTAATATGAAGGTAAAATAAAACTCCAAGAGAAAACCCCCCAGGCTTTGGGGCTTTGTTAGTAGACATCTGTCCTGTATCACTCAACACCCGCAGAGGTGGCTGTGTGGGCACCAGCCGTCATCAAGTGGCTGACAATGAGTGAATGGGGCCTGAAAGCTCTTCTCTCATCAGTAGATCAACAGAGCTCATCATGAACATTGCAGTAGGGACAGGTCTTAATGAGAGTTGTGCATCTTGCTTTGAATCACCTGGGGAAGTTTCTTGGACTTCACTGCAGATCTTTTGAGACAGTAAATTCCGAGTGCAGGCATAGGTGCTTTAAAAACCTTCCAAGGGGCTTTTGACATTCATCATAATTTATGAACACCTGACTTAAGGATATTACCCACATTTGTTGTCTGAAAACTACCTCTATGTTCCCCTTTTAAAAAAATATAACAATAGGTGTTTGTTTCATTCTAATGGTTACATATGTTTTAAAATAAGATGACTTTTAGCTTATTGATTATATATTCATGTATAGTAATTGACAATATAGTTAAAAGAACTGTTGCTCTTATCATAAGTTTCTTTTCATTTATTATCTCATGTAAATCCTCACGTATAGATAACCTTAAATAAAGAAATCAATCTGCTCCATCACATACACACACACACACACAGACACACAAGTACATTTTGCACATCATTTCTAAAAAACCTGCAATTTCAATTTCACCTTTCAAAACTTCCCTTCTGCCTTCTGTCAAATGGCACTATCTATGGGCCTTTTCAACCTGATTATCTATCTAGTCTGAAAAGAATAGAAGCTGTAATTTCTGGTATGGATACTGGACTTGGCTATGTTTCTCAATAGCTATTTAATTCATAATTCAAGGGAAGTTGTACTTCAGTGAGAAAATATTTGCCTTATAAAATATGGCTTTTTCACAAGCAGAGAAAGGTATGTCTTTTGATACTAAAGGCAACACAGTAGAAAGCATTTTGGAACATGATTTCAGTGATCTTCTTCTAGATTTGACTTTGTCACCGACTCTGTGACCATAGGCAAGACTGTTTTTGGCTTTTTTTTTCTATAAACTTTGTTGTCTTCATATAAATGATGAGGAATTAATTAAATGTTGTCTTCAATACCATTATCTCTATGAATTTACTTATTTATTCATGTCAGGACAAGTCTGCCTCTGCATTTCTACTTTGTATCAGCAGAATTTGCCGTAATTCATTCTGATGTAACTTTGGGTGAATCTGACCAAAAATAATTCTTCTATATACAGTAGTGTAGAATAATCAGTTTAAGTGATTTTTTGCAAGACTACTTGATAGAATATAAATCCCCAGGGTCTGAACATGGGAAGAAATACTTTGCTGATAGGAAATAAATACCAGTTTTTCTGGAGAGAGGACACAAATATGAGGGGTATGATGGAAATATGAGGAGTGTGTAGTCAATAATATCACAGAAGATTATTTTGTTCTATAATTTGATTTTCATGATTTCAAAACCTTCAGAAAATTTACTAGTGAGCAAATTTACTGAGATTGTACTTTTATGGAGCCAACAGAGGAGCTAACTTCCCAAACAGAATGATATTGTAACATATCAATATGTTACTGATATGCTGGTTATAAAACTAAACATTGTAAAGGTCTCTGCTTCCAAATTTCACACTGTGGTACCTTCAGAATTCAACTTAGGAGCAGAGACCACCTGAGAAAAAGGTAGAAACACCCATCAACTTTTGAATTGTGAATCACTGGATCTATTTCAACCAGAAAGTTGTACAGATGTTTATTTATTATGTCTTCCCAGCCCCTCTGATCTGTGAACTTGTCAGATTCTGTTAGTTTACTCTGTTCTAACCTTTCTCCTTTCCTGTCATCTTTATATAGCCAATCAATACAGAAACTTCAAGAAAACAAACTTCAAGGAAACCACTGAAGATGCATAAAGAGGGGATAGAGTGGTGACTATATTGTTTTCTGAGAAGAGTTAAATCTTTATAAGCAAAAAATGCTGAGTAAAATATGAATAAACATACATATATTTTTATGATGGACTTCAAATATGTGGAACATTAGAGAGAACAGTATATTCAGTGTATAGTACCCAACTCTGGCAGTTAACATGTGGCCAGTCATGTCTTATCTGTACACATTTTCTCTTCCCTCATCCTAGACTACTTTGCAGGACATTTGAGATATCACATCATTTTATCTGAAAATATTTCAGAGTCTGTCTCTAAATTCAAAGATTTGCAATTATTTTATCCCACTTAAAGTATTAAGATACTTTTCTAAATATCATCTGTGTTCACATTTCCACAATTGTCTTACTTTTTTTAGATTTTGTCAACCAAGTATACACAAATTGTGATGGCTGATATAAGGAAATATACCTCTTAATTATTTTTAACCTGAACCTTATAATTTTAAAATCTGTAATCTATAATTTCTTCCTCTTGTTTAATTCCATTGGCTAAGGTCTTCAACTAAATGTTAAATAGTAAGACAGAGAATTGATATTTTTTTATCTTTTTGTTGACTTAGCAAGAAAGTTTCTGTTACTTCCTCACTAAGTAACATGCTAGCAACTACACTGAGTGATGCATATTTTACTATGTTAAGGGAATATCCATAAAATCCTATTTTATGCATGACAACATAAATGGGTGTTGATTTTAATCAAATGCCTTTTCTAGTATCTATGAAGATAATCCCATGATTTTGTTTCCCTAAATTGTTCTATAATATTCAGAACAGTCTCAATCAAAGTGCCAAGAAGATTATTGTGGAACTTGACAAATAATAGAAATTTTTCAGAAAAAAATTAGCTTATGAAAAGAGTCACTTTGATGCTGGAAAAGAAGAATAATCAAGTAGGACAATTAAACTCTAGTTGAAATTGATTTAAAAACAGAATAATTAAAGCAATTTCTATCTAATAGGACTAGTTGGGTTGTGGATAGGAACTGAATGGGAAAATACAGAAACAAATTCAAGTCAGTTTGGGAATTTACCTTATGATAAGGTTAGGATTTTCTCAGTTGACAGATGATTTAAAAAAAATTTCTGTTGGAGCAACTGGTGAGCTGTTTTGAAAAATGTCTAATTATTGGGTTGTATACATTCAATAATATTTTTCATACTGATTGTTGTTAATGATATTTTGCACACATTAATATTTTTCACACTAATTTGTTGAAAATCTAATTCAGGGAATGTTTGGGGGGATTCTAACAACATAAAGAACTGAGGACTAAATAATGCTTTGTTGTTGTTCTTAAGAGCATGAGAGAGTAAAGTAACAAAATAAGTAATGTAACAAAATAAGGTAACAAAATAAAAAAGTTTGGCATGATATTCAAGTTAACACAAAACTATACAAATACCCCTTAGGAATGTCCAACTGATTAGGTTCTGGTCCTTGTGAGATTAATAATATAATGAAGAAAGTAATGGGTAGAGAACCACTTGGAGGAAGAAATGAGATAGAAGCAGAATTGGGGTGGCATTAGGAAAAAAAATTGTAAAGTGGACTATAAATTAGGTGATGAAGAAATGCATTTGGGATCTAAACAACAACAACAAAAAAGCCCTGAAATGAGCAGAAAAATTTTAAGACTTAGAGGTTAAGGAGGCAGATCTATTTATTTTATTGCTTCCTGATTTAGCTAGAGTAAATAAGTTAAACATTCCTGTGACAATGTTGTCTCTTGTTCTACTTGGGAATGAGGATAGGTATAAAGAGAAAGCTCTGGGCTTGTGTTATAGTTATGCCTTTGCTGTGTAACAAGACACACCAAAAACTTAACTGCTTAAAGTAACAACCATTTATTAGTTCATGATTCTGTGGGATGGCAATTTAGGATGGGCTCAGCTGGACAGTTCTTCTGCTTATCTCAGTTAGGGTAATTTACACTTCTGTGTAGACTGCCAATCTGTATGTTCACCATCTTAAGACATTTTAAAGAGAATATGAGGACCAACATCTATCAATATCAGGCTATTTTCAATATCTCTTCCTCTTCCTCCTTCCCCTTCAATGTTCCTCCTCCAGAGGCCTTTTCTTTTGTCTGTTTCATTTAGTTAGTTTTGATTGGTTAATTTTTGTTTTTATTTACTTATTTGTTTGGAAAGAGAATGCGCTTGTTTGGTACATTATACTTAAAGATGAATTTTAGAAAATAAAATTTGAATGGGTTTATATAATATTCCAGACATCTCTTTGATAATACTATTTAATCAGTGTAACATGGGATAAATAGACTTTTAAAAAGACTTTGTTTCTGATACTGAACTTTAGTTATTTTTTTTAATATTAAAATATATGTAATTCTACCATTGTACATATTAAGACTATTTGGTGTGGATGAATAGGACCTTAAAAATTAAATTATCTGACTTCATTAAATAGAGAGAGCCAGACAATGGTAAAGGAGTACAGTGTTTTCCAAGTGATTCAATTGGCAAAGAGATTGATACTAGGGCACCATTTGTTCTAAACCACAATGCCTCACAAAATTAACTAACTACAAATTTTGAGGGCACCACTTTCACAAAGTGTGACCAATCATAAGGTGAGAATTCTAATTGTAACACCTTGGAATTTTCAGAAATGTTAAGTAATTCTTCTTAATTTCTCATCATTACCTAAAAAAATATTACAGATTTATCCTGATTACTCATGTTCTATTTTAATATATGTGTGTGTTTTAACCTATTGTAGGTATGGCCTATAATTCATTCTAATTCTTCCTCAAGAGTCATCTGACAACATGAAAATTTTAATAAATGAATGTATGTGTTGTCACATAATAAAAGGGAGAGTACTTTTGACTGGTGTATTTTGTCACAAGATGAACTGGGGTGAGGAATATCAAAGATATCTTTGATAGCTAGAAGTTTGCATCAGGTACACCAGAGGTACTGAGAGAATGTAGGACATGTATATAAGTTCAAGAAGGAAGCTAACACTGTCATAGACAACTTGAGGTAGGAGATAGATGGGTTCCAGGTTAGACATTTACAACTGGCCTTTTGTTTACATTTCATGGGGCAGGAAAAAGTGGGCTTCAGGCCCGACACTTACAACGAGCCTCCTGTTTGCATTTCCTGAGACAGGAGATAAGTGGGCTTCAGGTTAGACATTTAAAATCAGCCTCCTGTTTGCTCTCTAAAATGGAATCAATGACAGCCACATGGTAAATAGCCAAGCTTTGTCTCTTGTGGAGGCCTTAAGGTAAGAGTCATGGCCAGATCAAAGAGAGGCAAAACCTTGTTTGAGTAAAGGATCAAGGGATCTTCACTCCCCACCTCATTGGGGCAAGGGAGACAATACACATGAGCAGAAAGGCTCCTTGGGAGTCAAATGTCAGGGGACAACTCCAGGCCATGGTGACTCTTGCTTCTCCCAGATGCCTTCACGTCGGGGTCCATCGTGGCTGAGAGGTGTGTGTGCACCTAAGGGGAGAGTCCTGAGACAGATTAGCCAGGGGGGACAAAGCAAGATGATTGGACAGAAGGGAGACAAAGACACAGAAAACTGCGCCCTTATAAAGGATTTAAACTTCCCCAAAGGTGCAACTCTCTCTCTCTCTCTGAGTTTGCCCATGCATCTTTCTGCATGTACTTTGCTTTTCCAATAAACTTTTAACTTTTCTCTTTACCTTCTGCCTCCTTGCCTGAATTATTTCCTGACAAGGCAGGCAAGAACTAAGGGTCCAGGCCCTGGCTGCTGTCCCCTGTGGTCTAGTGGTTAGGACCCCTGGTCTGGGAAACCAAGATCTTGCTTCCAGCTACCGCTCGCTGCTGCTTGCTGCAAGCTGCTGTGTGCATCTGAAATCAATCTGATTGCATTAAAAGTATGCTCTGGGTCTGAATGTTGGTAAATACTGAGTGGTACTGTTGATACTTTCATATGCACTAGCTTTGAAATAATTACCTTTAACTGATGCCTGTTGTAATGCAACAGAAAATTTCAATTCAGATGAATATGTCGGTAAACCTCTTCATTCAATACACACACACACAAATGGACTAGTGGTAGACTCTCCCTGACACATCAGCTGTGCAAACCAGGATACATGCAATCTTTAACTTGGCAAAAGTTATACAGTTCATCACTGGAAGTTGAGACTCCATTAACAATGTGATCGCTAAGAGAGGAAACGATCCACTTAACTCTGTGGCTTAAGTGTTTCCTTTTGCTCATAAATTTTGCTGCTTAGGCTCCTAGACTGCTGAGCAAAGCAATTATTGGGAGATGCCCCTGTTGTGGAAAAGAAAAGTAGTCACTAAAATGGTGCATTTATTTAACTTCATATTGTTTTAAAGGAGAAATTCAGTTAATTTTATTGTAAGATTCCTGTTAAATACCAATCAAAATTTCTTCACTGACTTTGTCTTCAAAGAAATGGACAAAATCAGAATTAGATGTTTTAGACAAATAAGGGAATTTGGGTTTTAAGAAGCACAGTGAATTCTTTGTAACTTCTTTTATTAAAATTATCAAATGGAACTCATTCAAAATTCATGAAGAGCATGAACACATTAGCTCTTAGTTCTTTATAATTAAAATCAATGTTTCACCATTTTAAATATTAGCTCTTACTTGTACAGATAATCAAAATTATTAAATTCTGTGCTGGCTTGATACACACCTCTGGCTCAGTAGATCCCAGCATAAACATTGCCCCATGATTCTCCCAATTCCTACTTTTCATTGATTGTGTACATATGTGTATTTGAGTATATTTTAATGTACATGTACATTTTAATCCAGGCAAGTGAAGTCTACACATCACCAGTATATGGGGATTAGAAAACTCCAATCCTGTAAAATATGAGGTCACATTACTGAAAAGTTAGAGAAATGACTAGAAAAGTAGGCTGTGAATGAAGATTGCAAATATTATCATATTCAACTTTGCTTTATTTGTGTTTGTTTTGCTTTTGTTCTTCTGTGAAGGGAGTCACCAAATTTTTCCTATAAAGGGAGAGATAGTAAATATTTTTGGCTTTATTGGCCACACATTTACAACTACTCAACTACTCACAACAACTTTGTTGTTGTTCTAGTATGAATGCAGCCATAGACAATGTCTAAATAAATTGGTGCAGCTGTTATCCAATAAAACTTTATTTATGGGCACTGAAATTTTAATTTCATGTAATTTTCATGTGGCATAAAACATTCTATTTGTTTGATTACTTTTAAACAAATTATAAAAATGTAAAAAATGTTCTTGGCCAGTGGGCAATGAAATATCAGGCAGTAATCAGGAATTGGATTTCAGGGAATAGTTTGCCCAACATTACTGAAGACTAGTGTCCTTCTTTCTCACAGCTTTGGGGTAAAGTCCCTACAAATGTATAGCTAATTTAAAAGATAGTTATAGGGCTTCCCTGGTAGCAGAGTGGTTGGGAGTCCATCTGCCAGTGCAGGGGATGCGGGTTCGTGCCCCGGTCCGGGAAGATCCCACATGCTGCGGAGCGGCTGGACCCATGAGCCATGGCCACTGAGCCTGTGCATCCGGAGCCTGTGCTCCGCAATGGGAGAGGCCACAACACTGAGAGACCCGCGTACCGCAAAAAAAAAAAAAAAAAAAAAAGTTATAAATAAGAACTTCCCTGGTGGTCCAGTGGTTAAGACCCTTCACTTCCACTGAAGGGTTTGACCCCTGGTCAGGGGACTAAGATCTCGCATGCCACATGGCATGACCAAAAAAATAAAAAAGTAAAGAATAAATGATAGTTATAAATAGATAGTACTAAATATCTATTTGTAATATATCCTTACCTATGTATACTTATTCACTCATTCAAGATATATGTATTAATTATCTTACTTACACAAAGCATGTATTGGATACAAGGAATGATACAAAGAGTATGACACAATTTCTAACTTTAAGAGGTTGGTTATCTATTTTACATACGGTAGTGTGTATATTTTAATCCCAAACTCCGCATTTATCCCTCTCCCCTGCTCCACTTTGGTAACCATAAGTTTGTTTTCTATGTCAGGTAGTCTATTTCTGTTTTGTAAATAAGTTCATTTGTATCTTTTTTTTTTTTAGATTCCACATATAAGTAGTATCATATGATATTTGTCTTTATTTGGCTTACTTACTTCACTTAGTATGATAATCTCTAGGTCCATCCATGTTGTTGCAAATGACATTATTTCATTTTTTTCATGGCTGAATAACATTCCATTGTATATATGTACCACATCTTCTTTATCCATTCCTCTGTCGATGGACACCTAGGTTTCTTCCATGCCCTGGCTATTGTAAACAGTGTTAGAATGAACATGGGGTGCATGCATCTTTTTGAATTATGGTTTCCTCCAGATATATGCTCAGCAGTGGGCTATCTGTATAATATGGTAGCTCTATTTTTAGTTTTTTAAGGAACCTCCATATTGTTCTCCATAGTGGCTGTATCAATTTACATTCCCACCAACAGTGTAGGAGGGTTCCCTTCTCTCCACACACTCTCCAGCATTTATTATTTGTAGACTTTTTCTCTAAGAGCACACACAAAAGTAGACTCAAAATGGGTTACAGATGTAAGATCAGATACCATAAAATTCCTGGATGAAAATATAGGCAGAACACTCTTTGACATAACTTGCAGCAATATATTTTTGGATCTCCCAGAGTAATGGAAATAAAAACAGAAATAAACAAATGAGACCTAATTAAACTTAAAAGTTTTTGCACAAAAAAGAAACCATAAACAAAATAAAAAGACAACCTACAGAATGGGAAATAAATATTTGTAAATAATGTGACCAACAAGGGAGTGACTTCCAAAATATACAAACAACTCATAGAGCTCAATATCAAAAAAACAAACAAACAACCTAATTAAAAAAATGGGCAGAAGATCTTAATAGACATTTCTCTAAAGAAGACATATGGATGGCCAACAGGCACATGAAATGATGCTCAACATTGCTAATTATTAAAGAAATGAAAATCAAAACTACAATGACGCACCACCTCATACCAGTCAGAATGGCCATCATCAAAAAGCCTATGAGGGCTTCCCTGGTGGCACAGTGGTTGAGAGTCGGCCTGCCGATGCAGGGGACGCGGGTTCGTGCCCCGGTCTGGGAGGATCCCACGTGCCGTGGAGCGGCTGGGACAGTGAGCCATGGCCACTGGACCTGCGCGTCCGGAGCCTGTGCTCCACAACGGGAGAGGCCACAGCAGTGAGAGGCCCACGTACTGCACACACACACACACACACACACACACACACACACACAAGTCTATGAATTTATCTTCTTCAATTGTCTTTAGAATTAAAGTGGAAATAGTCAACCTCAGAATTTAATGCAGATCAATTTGAAAGGGGAAAAATTAGAGTCCAGATGAATGAGTTCCTTTTTTCTTGATGGAGGCAAGAACATTGCTCCTCAGAGCAGAGAAAGCTGCTGTTGGAGCTGATTTTCATTGCAGAAAGGAGCTAGGTTCTCTAAGGATTTTGACCAGTTAAAATAAGAAAACAACTTTGTCTGATTTTTGAGTATTAATGTGCTTTATAATGTTTATTTTAGGAAAAAAGTTCTACTCAACGATTTATCCTAAATATACATTTGTTTTCTATGAGAATTTACCTTTTTAACTTATCTCTTTTTTTCTTAATAGATGATTTTAATATAAGGTTTTCAAGTAGAAAATGAGAACCTTGATTTAAGGAAGACCCCAAGCCTCAGGCTAAGCAATATGCTCAAGGTCATTAAACGAAGAAGGAGATGAAATTCAATTCAAACGAGGTTTTGCATCCCCCAAATCACTATATTGCATTACCTTTGACTATTACTCTGTGTAAAACCCACCAGCAATATGAGACGATAAGGCCTTATGATAAGATATCATTTCCCTCCCCTTCTCTGGACTTGCCTTCTTCAAAGTCTGGTGGCCAAGTTCACTCTGCCTCAGACTTTGCAGCACTGTTCCCCTGTTGGGATCTCTCTCTACTTTCTCAGATAGAGCATGACCCCTCTGCTCTGGGCACTCAGACCTCTGCTCCCCTCTCTCCCCAACAGAGAGGCTGTTTACTTGGGTTGCTATCACTTTCTATTCTTTTAGCCTGCTTTACATTTTCCATACCATGTGTCTCTGGCAATTGTAGTATTCTCTGCCTAAACTACATCCTCATAAAGTCCATGAAGGTTGGGATTTTGTTTTGTTCACTATTTTATTCTCAGGGCCTAGAGCAGTCCTGAGCTCATAGTAGGTACTCATCAGACACTTGTAAATGAATGAATACGTAATTCAATTGTTGGAGAGAAAGATGTGGAAAAAATGCCTAATTGTGAAACAGAGACATACCTTAATATTATAATTAGATCTGTAAACAAAATCCTGTGGGATTCCAAATAAGAAAGCAATTATTTCCAATTTGAGATTTGTAGAAGGCATCATGAATGAAGAGAAATTGGTGTTGTCTTGGAAAAGGGATATTTCAGAATAAGAAGCATGATAAGTATAGAGGCAGGTGAAAATAAATTACAGGGGTACGGTTTATGAAGGATTCTTAAGGAAAGCGAGGCTGGAATTACAAGTTTTCCTCCAGTTTCATGGAAAACCGATTAGACACCTGCAAGCAGAGGGAAGCTTCATTGAGGAGATGAACGCCTATCATACCAAGGCTCAATCTGGCACCAACTGGAAATCTGCTAATCTCAGAGACAAGTGAACAGAAGTAGGGTCTTAATGACTATAATTTCTTGTTTATTCATTTGACTTGTTGAGAATACTAGTTCTGATCTTATTTGAAATATGTTTGCTTAACTGAAGCTCACTGATTCTATTTAGTTGGTATGTAGTGTCACCTACAATTATGTCACATTATTTGATTGAGTGTAGAGGTTTTGTCAAGTCTAAGACTATATCACAAAGAAAAAGACAATGGAAATAGTTCTCTTCTCAGTCAGGAGATAGAAACTCCAGGGTGGTTTCTATCAATAGTTTAATACATGAAGTAAACTCTGTACCTTGATTTCCTTTATATTTAAAATGAATATAACCACTACCCTATACTTCTAATCCTAAGAAAGGGAATAAGTTATCTCATATAAAGTATTCAAGTGTAAATATCAGTAAACAATACAGACAATAAGATACATAGATGCTAAGGCAAGTGCTTTTCTTGATATTTGCTAAAGAATATATTTTATTCTTCTGTTTTTAAATGATTAATATTCATATTTATTTTAATTTAATTTTATTGTTAACACCTTTATTGGAGTATAATTGCTTTACAATGTTATATTGGTTTCTGCTGTATAACAAAGTGAATCATCTATATGTATTCATATATCCTCATATCCCCTCCCTCTTGCGACTTCCTCCCACCCTCCCTATCCCACCCCTCTAGGTGGTCACAAAGCACCAAGCTGATCTCCCTGATTGTTTTTATCACCGATGGAATATCTGCACAGGGCAGAGACTCAGACTTGAGTGGGTACCTGCAGCACCCTAGTGGCCACTCTTTATAAATGCAGAAACACTTTGTAGTAAAATAAATCACAGTGGATGACAGATGTTCCTGAGAATGTCTGTCGTCTGTTCTCTTAATTCAGGATTGAAATTAAATGTTATCCTTACCATGTGAATAATTAAATTTAAATTAGTGTACTTATTAGTTTCCTTTTTTCTCAATGCTGCACATTTTGGAGGACGACACTTGTGGGTACGGAGGTACACTGAGATTCAGGAGCTCATTCAAGTCAAAAGCCACACAGTGGCTAGTTTGGAAAGATGCTTTGGGGGTCAATATTACTTAGAATTATAAATGAAGGTAGATTAATAACTTCATAATCCCAGAGTGAAATTTTGTGTCCATAACAAATAATTTTGTTTGGCTGAGGTAGAGCCCTCAAACTTATAAGAAAAAAGTCAGTTGGAGAGAACACCATCAGTGGTTCACTTCTAACATTTTATGAAAGATTTTATTTGACAAAATATGTGATAAGTATAAGAATGGAGAAGTACAAGTGGGGGTTTAGGGGGTAACATAAGTTGTGCAAGGAATCAGTTAGAGAGAACTTATATTAAATGAGAACATAAATTACATGGTAGGAATTCAGACTTAGAGACCTGTAAGTGGAGTCTAGGTATGAAGTAAGCTGCTGGTGAAAATGGACATGTATCTATCAAATCATGTGTTTATCTATCAAAAGGGTGAGTTTGGTTAATTTGTAATTATTACTTTCTTTCATTTTATCCATGACTGACTTTAAAATTCCTGAAAAGTAATGATTCTAGAAAAACATGTTTTAAATAATTTATCTACTAAAAGTTAAAATGTCACTCTTGCCGTATGATAAAAATTTGGTAATAAAATGTAAGTTGACAATTGGGTAAATGAAATAATGTTTAGACAAGCTTCTCTGTGTTCTTCAGCAGAAATAGATGGATAAAATTGTACTTTATTTCATAAATGATATGTAATCTTTAAAAAATTCACCGAGCTGGAAAAGAGTGCCACAGATTGTCAGAAAAAAATAAATATAGCATTTTATTTTCAATTGTTTTGCTTTCAATCCATGATCTAAATTTTTTTAAAGTTTTTAAAAGATTATTTTAACCTTAAGGATTCCTTTATTAGGGTCTACATGTGTACATGTGCACAAGTCAAATAATAAAACAATAATTCTAATGTCAACACTTTAAAAAAATCAAAGGGTCTTCGTCTGACATATGCACACACAGTTCAGATGAGGTAAAATAATAATATATAGTTTCTGAGGTGTCTTTTTATACAATCATAGAAAAATACATAATGTTAAAATTATTCCACATAGTTTCTTATATACAAATAAATAAAGGTTAAAATAAATGTGACTCTATTCAAGGTCAATAATAAATTCATTATTGTTGGCATTTATATAAACTCTGTCTATATAATGATCAGATAAATGAAAACTAGCCAGGATATATTTTAAACAATAATTTCTCAATTTGGTTTCAGGATGCCTATGTAAATGGAATTGATTAAATTCAGTTCATACTTTATCTGCTACAAATTGTTGAATTCAGATTAAATATTTATACACAGATCATACGTGATATATGTCAAAGTCATCTACATTAAGTATTAACCTTTTGTTAAATTAATTTTCAGAGTAAGTACAAACTATGCTATTTAAAACAAAGAAAGATATTTCATAATTTCAAATCTCATGATTTGCATGATTAGATTATCTTTATTTTCAAGGGCAAGAGTGGAAAAGTAGCAGTGGGTGAATGAGTGGCCTAAAGTCAATGGCACATGTTAAAAAAAAAGCTATTATGACACTTCTGGTAAGAAAGACTTTACCAGGACTATTGCAATGAGGGAGAGAGCTTGGTCTCAACTCCAAATTCAGTAGAGACTGCTATGGGATGCAGCCAGAGAGCAGAGCAAGAGGGTCAGTTGGTGGAAAATTACCAAGAGGAGACATCAAGGTTGGCGGATTCTTGCTAAACCGATCTCACAGGATTCTTGCTGAATGCCAGTCTGCATGATCAGATATCAAGGGTGATCACATATGGAAGGTGTTCAGATATCAAGAGTGAGGGATTCTTAGTAAACTGATTTAGCAGGATTTTTGCTACGTATGGGTTAGGCAGGCCCAAGTTCATGGCTTAGTCAAAAAGAGAGCTCAGAGAAGCCTGTCTGAAGTAGGTCAAGGGGAGAGTCTTTATCACTTGCAAAATCATTTTGAAGGAGATTTAATTGCTGTCATTCATTTATACACACTGAGAACTCAAAGCACGAAGATGCAACAGACCATGCCTGTTCTATTTTAAGGTATCTGAAATATATAACACACTTGGACATTTGAGTTCGTGTGTATCTACATATATAATTAAATTAAACCATAATCCTCAACAAATCTCAAAAATACCACTTAGCAAGAAAGATGGGGAGGAAAGTCTTGAGGTTTTACACAATATTGACTAAAACAAGCACCTAACTGCTATGCTCAACCCCAATCCTTTTTTGTTCTATTTACCTCAGTTTACAGTTAATTCATTTTTGAGATTTTTTGATAAACATCTGCATGATAAAGCAAAGACCACATCTGTTTGTTCACTATTTTACCCCCAGCACCTAGGGTAGGGCTTGACTGAGGAAAACACAGTACTCCCCCTTATCTGCTGGGGATAAGTTCCAAGACCCCCAGTGGAGGCCTGAAACTCTGAATACTACTGAATGCCATATAAACTATGTTTTTCCTATACATACATAACTAAGATAAAATTTAATTTATAAATTAGATATGGTAAGAGATTAACAACAATAGCTAATAATGCAATAGAACAATTATGTCAATGTACTGTAATAAAAGTTATGTGAATGTGGCCTGTCTCCAAATATCTTACTGTACATATTTAATGCCTTTTCCATGGTTAAGCACTTATCACAAACTGTGGCTACAATCTTTGAAGTTGGAGGTGCAGAATTTCTTTCATGAATTTCTTTTTCCTTCACAATTTCACACATAGAAGATTCATTCTTACTGAAGATCTTAGTAACCTCCACATACAATTTTTCTTCTCTCTCTATTAAGTCAAGAGCTTTCACCTTTTTACTTAAAGAAGCACTTTCCAGCTGCTTTTTGGCATACTCAAATTGCCAGCATCACTTCTTGCGCTTTGGGGCCAGTATTAAGTAAAATAATGTTTACTTGAACACGAGCACTGAGATACCTTGACAGTCAGTCTGACAAATGAGCCTGCTACTAAGTGACTAATGGCCGGTAGTGTACACAGTGTGGATACACTGAATGGAGGATGATTCAGATTCCGGCTGAGAGGAAGCAGGATGGTGGGAGATTTTATTACACTACTTAGAATAGCAGAATTTAAAACTTATGAATTGTTTATTTCTGGAATTTTCCACTTAATATTTTCAGACTTCAGGTGACAGCGGGTAACTGAAACCATGGAAAGTGAAGCCACAGTTAAAGGGGATACTACTATTCAGAAACCAGAGCCACAACAGGAAAATATAAACTGCAGGTTACATGGGCTTTTTCCTTACGGTCTTATTGCAGTAGACAAATCAGCTCTAACTAATCTGTATTTTTATGTCCTTTGACACAAGATTAAAATGCTCTGAAAAGAGACTTAAATTGTTCTGGTCTGCGTCCCTTATCTACTTCTTGGGAAAAAGAACACAGGTATTTTGATTGACAGCCACTGAGCCTATGTGGAATGCAAGAGTAGAAACTTCTTACAGAAAGTATAGGTGTTATTACCAGATCAGGGTACAATGAATGCAAAACTGAGAGATTTTCAGTATAGAGAATAAACAGTTATATACTTCTAACAAGGTTTGACAACAGCTGCTCCAGAAGATCTGCAAGAAGTTTTAAATTCCCTTTAATGTCAGTCTCACCTTAGAATAATCAACAGCAAATTAATTAATCTTCTATTAAGATTTATATTGGCAGCACATATTTTGGAAGAAGATCACATATCTGTATGTTTTTGTTTTTGTTTTTTACCAGTTTGAGTTACTTTATTTGGGAGAGGGTCTAGAGGTACTAGTAATTTCATAAGAGATAAGCTCTAGAGGTTAAAATTTTCTAATTCAGGAATAGTTCACAAATGGTAACACCATGCATATTGCTACCTCAGGGCCTTTGCACTAGCTGTTTGCTCTTCCTGAATATTCTTTTTCTTTAAATTTTATTTCTTTATTGAAGTCTATTTGGTTTACAATGTTGTGTTAGTTTCAGGTGTACAGCAAAGTGATTCAGTTATATAATACATATATAATGTAAAATATTTATATATTTTATAATATATATATATATATTCTTTTTTAGATTATTACAAAATATTGAGTATAATTCCCTGTGCTATATGGTAGGTCTTTGTTGTTTATCTGTGTTATATATAGTTGTGTGTATCTGTTAATCCCAAACTCCTAATTGATCCCTCCCTCCCCTTTCACCTTTGGTAATCATAAGTTTATTTTCTATGTCTGTGGGTCTATTTCTGTTTTGTATATAAGTTCATTTGTATCATTTTTAAGGTTATTTTTCAAACACTAATTGTCAAGTGTATTTTCCCTTAGATTGCTACTCCATGAAGGCAGGAACCGTTTGTGCATTTATATATTCTTAACACATGCCAGAATCTGGTACAAAATAGATACTCAAAAATTATTGAATAATAAACCAAGGAATGACCATAAGGAGCTTCTGACTATGTACAGACCTTTCTAATTGCTTTCCCTTATGAGAAATAAAAACAAGTTGTTTAAGTTTGAAATCATTTTAAGAAGCATATTTATACAGATACGGAATCCAAAAAAGCCAACCTAGGTCTTCAAAAATAAATCTCTGTTACTTTTCTATTAGGATCAATTTAAAACTCACAGAACATTTTAGGAACATAGAGATGATGTAAATTGATCCTGTGGTAGTTTATCCATGCTCTAAAGCAGAAAAACAAACCTTCATGGATAATTCTGAGGGCTTAAATGCCTACAAAATAATTCTAAAACTATGAGGACTAGATCTTGATGTTAGTTCATCCAGTGCACTATTTTTTTTCCAAAAATAATCCCCTCTGGCAACTAGTCATGTGAATCTATCAGATGGACATTCATCTTCATCTATTACACTTTTCCCATTGACATCTCCACTAGGTAATACTGCTCACTCTGTTCAAAGTGCAATTCCTTCTCAGTTGTCCTACCTAATGAGGACTGAGATATTCATATTGACACTTGTGCACATTTTATTTTTGATAACTCTAGAATGTGGTTTTCTTGAAGGAAAATAAGTTTTTTCACATTAATTCCTTGATGTGCTAGTTTACTACTCTACAGACGCTTCTTCAGAAGAAATTGTTTGATTGTGATGTGTCCTTGGTCAGATGAAAACCTGTTCAGCCTTCATGTTGGTAATCATATAGCAGCTAGGTAATAGGAGTTCTGTCCTGAATTAAAGTTCTGGCACTAATAGTTATTGGATGTGTACTGTTCAGAAATATACATATATCTTTTCAGAATATTTAAACCTTTGTCTGTAAAACGAGTGCAAGAATACAAGTAGCAAGTCTGCTCTATGAAATAGATATGCATATGAGAATGGGTAATACACTGACTCATGACAGTATATGAAAATGGTTATTTTCTTCCTTTGTTTGTAAACAGGAGATGGCTACACTTTTTCTGACCTAGGATATCGACTAAAAGTTTCATTTTTCTATAAGGTGAATATGCTTTATAATAAGGATCCTAATCAGCGAAATGGATGTGTGTGGAGAAATCCAATGGAAGTGTTAATTCCAGCTCCAGCCAAGTGTTGACATGAGTTAGTATGTCTTTGTCTATCCTATACTTGTAAATGGTTATATTAGATCAGAAATGCTTATTGTCTCCTCATCTGGTATATCTTGTCACTGTATTTGTAACTGGAATGGCAAAAGTAAGGGCTATAAATATCATGAAGCCAGAACCATAATTATTTTATGTAACCAACATGTAACCATCAACTAACACAGTGCCTAGCACCGACTGGATGTTCCTTAAGTATATATTGAGGGAATGAATAAATGAATGAACAGGAATAAGATAAATGATAAGCATTTTCCTGTGTCTATAATGAAATATCTAATCATACTTTTCAAATCATCCTTTAGAGAAGGTCTCACAAACAACCACATACCAACAGATTATATACATTTCAACACAGTCCTTTACACCAAGGATAGGATTGATAATACTAGGTATGTTGTTCAATAATGTCTACCACTTAATAAAATACAACAATCACTCAAAGTAAGTGTGACACTGTAGCATGTGCTATCTGATACTGTTTATTTTGTCCTAAATGTTAATGACATAGTAAGACAACTTTAGCATTGTTTTGTATAGGATATTTAAAAAAAAATAAGGTGGTTTCATGGTTATCAATAAACTAATTTTGGGAAAAGCTTTTTGTATGTAATGTTTGTGTGATCTTGGGCAAATGAGGCTGTCTGTACCCCCCACTACACAGACAAAAGGCAGAATGTAAGAAAGATGTTACTGGACACAAAGAGGAGTGTGACACCAAAAATAGTGGACTGGATTTTTTGTTGGAAGAGAGGTTGTCCATTCAAATGTTATAGATCAGGCAAACTTTGAATTACATAAAGAATTTTTCCAGGGAGAAAGCCTTCCAGGCAGAGGAAGCAACATGGACAAAGGCATGAAATGAAACAAAATAAAACCCAAAAACACAAACACAAGAGAATATAAAACATATCAGAAATGCAAGAGGTTGAGTGTAGCTGGAGGATAGTTGTGTGATGAGCCAAACTCATTACAGGACTGACTAGTGAGGCTAAGACATTTGGATTGTGAACAAAGTTAAAGAGAAGACATTAAGAATTTTGATCAAAGAATGACATCAGATCTGTATTTTAGAAAGATCTCTGTGGCAGTGATGTAGAGAATGAATTGGTTGAGTGGATGGGGTGAGACACTAGGTACAAGAAAAGCACTTAGAAGGCTAAAAATAATGCACTAAGTAGCAGAAGAGAAGATGGGGCAGATGAGAAGGATTAAAGTGATATTAAGAAGCTATTTTTTGGAGATGAACTGGTTGAACTGAAGAGGAGAAGGGGTGCTTATTCTCAGAGACTAAATGAAAGGAAAGAATATTATAGCAAATGTGTCAACTTTGTTATTATGATTTTGAACTTGAAGGAGTTCATGGCTAATGAATTCAATTTAACCCAAGCATTTAGAGCTAGAGAAAAAAGCCAGAAAATCTACTGAAAAATAGTGTGGTGAGTTGTGAAAAGACTTAAGAAAAAGGCAAAGCTTGGGGAGAGGACCGAAGGGAAATAATGAAATAGTGGACTCAGTAAGACACAAAAGGATTTTCAAAGAACACAGAGGATTCAGCGGAGGTTAAAGACTCTATATTTGCAATGGTTCTGACCTACACGGTTATGTTATTCCCCCCCCCCCCCGGCAGTTACTCAATATTTTAGGTATTGTATATATTGAAGTCAGATCATAGTGCTAATCGGGAGATTTTTCAGGGGATACAGCAAGGTAAATGTGTGAGGTAGGCGGGGTTTGAGGCATAAAGATTTGTGAAAGTGATCCAAGCCATGAAGGAGAGTAGGGAGTGAGGAAGGCAAAGTGGATAAAAACTAAGGGAAAAGAAATAGATTTTGGAAATCTTGACGATGTCAAAATCAGAGACAGAGCTAGTGCTGGTGCAGGAAACCTGCAATACGGAAAAGGGTGATTGGATGCAAAATATGTGTGTCCTCACTCAGACATGGAGAAGTGTGGAGCCATAGGAATATTAAAGAAGCAGTGCACCACTCATTTGTAAATAAGTGGTTAAAGGGTTGCAAGTGGTCAGAAGGAATGAAAGTCAGAAGACATAATCTTGGAGAAAGGGACACCTGAGCTGGAAAGAAAGACTGAAAATTAACTTAGGCAGAAGAACAAACAGAGAATATCTCCCCCTCTCCTTGGAATTGCAAGAAAGTGGTGACAGCATGCATTTGAAGGACTTGAAGTTTTTGTTAAAGCAAATAAATTCTTGAAAGACAAATATAAAAAAATAAAACAGGAAACATTGTTAAAGACAGAATTCAAGAATTTTGCTTGGGCAGTGCTGTTAAGTTAAAAATATTTTGATTGATTAATAAAATTTTAATAGAACCTTTTCAAATATTTTTATTTGCATTTTACTCAAAGCCAATTAATTTCTAAAAATATGCAACAGAATTATCAATTCAAAACATCAGATTTTCCTGAGTTTCTCAGGAACTAAACTTCACCGTCAGTTTGATGACTTTGTAGTATTTACAATAGACTTAGCATCAATGTGGCTTAAGGGCTAATTGATTTTTAACAAACAGAGACCAAATTTATGTTCACTATGACACTTCAACTGGGAAATTGTCTTAAGAACACATTATCAATCTCAGTTATTTAATTCTCTGGTGAAATGTGCATTAAATTAGTAATATACTTATAGAAATATCATATTATCTGACAGTATTAGTGTCTAGTATAACTTTGTTAGCTCTTTTAAAGTTATTTTTCTATTATATAGGTTATACGCTATTTTGTAATATTTTAACAAAACACATATAACTAGAATTGTTTATAAAATATTTTAATATATTTTATAAATGTTTTATGAACTTATTAAACAGTTATTAGAAAGATTTCATTTCTTTTAGTAAAAATTGTGGTAGAAAAATATTGGATCATATTTATTATTTTGTCCTCTAGCTTGCCTTTGAAAAAATCCCCATATAGTTAATAATGTTTAAATCAACCAAATAACTAAAAAATAAAGATAAAAAATCCTTAAAATCAAAATGAATTCAAAATAGAATAAATATTCTCAGAGTAAAAGAGAAATAATTCAATAAAGCCAAGAACCAACATTTTCTCACATTGAATGTAAATATGTAATCAACACTGAGTAATCAAAGAGTAATCCCACAGACTGATCATACAAACATTGGGAACAATCAACTTATATTCATATCTTGATAAATATTTCTGACCTCTTAGTATTTTTGAAGAATCTAGATAGCCTCTCTGTCCTCAATTAATTTATACAATAATTAGAAAATTTAGTCAATTTGATTTATAACTAAAATGCAAGATAGAAAGCTGAATATAGTATAAAAAGTGCATAAGTAATTTCTTATGAGCACTGATTCATTTATTTTTTCTAGAAGAAAATAGGGCACAATATGAAAAATGGGAAAGGTGAATTTTCTCAAGAAGAATTTGAAAACACACCTTTTATTTTACCTTTATTGGGAGAAATTTTAATTTATGGAACTGCACTGCAAGCATATAGACTTAAATTTTCTGTGCTGGAGAAGGGAAACATTGACTCTCTGATGTCAGTGACTCCTAGATTAGCTAGAGGAATTGGGATAAAGGGAAAGAGATTAATTTTAGAAAATATCCATAACTAATCTCAATAATTTCATTTCAATTCCAGGCATTTATAATAGAAATATTAGAATGTGGTGGGATTTAATAGCAAACACCAAGTGTCTATCCTGGTTAATCATTCCTGGCCCCAGAGAAAAACAACCTCATAACCAAACATTTTTTGGTTACTACAGAGTTAATAGATTCTTCTGGCTTTGAGGTTATCCTCTTTCATGCCAGGGGTTTCTGTTTGGGAGTTGTTGGTGGAAGGGTAGGGGAAGTTGGTCAAAGAAGGGTTAAAGCAAAAGATGTGAAGGAAGATGGTCAGGAAGCAGCAGATCTAGGTTTTGTGCAGCATGAAGCTCATATGATTTCCCATAGCCTACTTACACAAAAGAACACAATAGGCACAAAATGGAATATTTATATAAAATGAGAAAATATTTCATAAAATACAAATTTTGAAGCTGATAAGCATCCAAATCACCACAAAATCTAGAAAAAAATCCCCCAACATTTTAATTATTTAACCCCCTAATCTATCCTCTTAATAATATTTCAATTTTTCTACATTTGTTAGCTGCAGACTCTGAAAGTTTGTTCATTAAGGTAACAAGTTGAAAGAATAAAAAGTATTTTTTCTCTAGTATAATTGATCAAAATTTGTTTCTTACTATTGATAGTTTAGAAAGTTACTTTCACCTTAACAGCTCACTGGTTGCCATAACAGGTAAATATTTAGAACTGTCATCAAATTACTTTCACATGTAATTTGGGAGGCCTTCTGCAGATCAGTTCAGGCTCCAGGCATTTCAAACCCTATTTCTCTTCCACTATCTACCTAATTGAAAATAAGTAAGACATGAAAATAAATAAGACATTCTTCTCTTGTAAAAAAACATAGATCATTATCAAAATCAACTAGGCCTTTAGAAAAGGAAAAATTTTATCAATTATATAGTAGGATATTAAGATGAATTTTTTTTCAAAATAGTATCCATTTAAATAATAATATCAGTATGACTGAGTTTTAAAACTAATGTTTTTCATGTAATTGAAATCCATATAAAAAAACAAAGAGTGCTGGTAATGGAAATTACGTGACTAATTGCAGAGAATAGTATAACTACATTATTTCCTTACTTTCTTTTTTGACTTATTGAAAAAGTAATTGGGTAAAATGCAGGGCTTAAGGGCACTGACCCTCTACACAGTTGAAAAGTCACATATAACTTATAGTCTGCCTCTGTATCTGTGGTTCTGCATTCGTGGATTTAGCAACTGCCAATTGTGTAGTACCATACTATTTACTGTTGAAAAAACTCTGTGTATAAGTGGACTCACACAGTTCAAACTCATGTTGTTCGAGGGTCAACTGTGTAACAATAATAGTACAAAAAAAGGAAAAAGTAGTTGGAGCATTATAAGAGTAAAATTTCTATATTTCACTAGAATTAATTTTGTATAAATATTAAGTTGATATTTATAAATTGAGGTGTATATTGTAAGCCCTGCAGAAACCACTAAAAATATTTTTTAATATATTGAAAAACTCATCAAAGGAATCTAAATGTTGCACTAGAGAATATTCACTTAATCCAAAATAAAATAGTAAAGGAGGGACCTAGGAACAAAAAAGACCTGAGAGAGACATATATAGAAAACAAAACCCAAAATGGCAGATGTAAATTCAATCTTATCAATAATAACATTAACTGTGAATGGACTAAACAATCCAGTCGAAAGGGACAGATTATTAGACACAATAAAAAAATAAAGATCCAACTATATGCTGCCTACAGGAGACAATTTAGATTCAAAGAAGTGGATTCACAGATGCAGAGAACAAGCTAGCGGTTACCAGTGGGGACAGGGAAGGGGAAGGGCAAGATAGGGGTAGGGGAGAGAAAAAGAGGTTATTATGGGATTATATGAAATCATGTGTGTGAAACTTTTGAAAATTTTAAACACTGTAGAATTTAAAGAATCTTTCTTTCAAGAAAAAATACATTTAAAAAAAGATTAACAAAATAAATGAGTACAATAATAGACTCACATATAGAAAAAAGATGGAAAAAGATATCACACAAACAGTAAGCCACAAGAAATTTGGAATAGCTATACTAATATGAGACAAAATAAATTTTCAAACAAAAAAATGTTACAGGAAATAAAGAGTGAAATTTTATGTGAAATAAGGATAACTCCAGCAGGAAAATATAACAATTACAAACATGCATGTACATAAAAACAGAGCCAAGGATACATGAAGCAAAAACTGACAGAGTGAAAGGGAAAAATAAATAATTTAACAATAAGAGTTGAAGTCTTCAATATTCTACTTTCAATAATGGATAGAACAACTAGACAGAAAATCAACAAGAAAATGAAGGATTTGAACAACATTTTAAACAAACTAGACCTAACAGACATTTGTAGAACACAACAAAAGCAGACCATATTCAAGTGCATATGGAACATTCTCCAGGGTAAACCACACACCAGGCCATCAGACATGCTTTGATAGACTTTAAAAGAATGGGAATCACACGAAGTGTTTATGACCACAATGAAATTAAATTAGAAAAAAATACAGAAAGAAATTTTGGAAATTCACAATTATTTGGAAATTAAACCAATCTCCTAAATAATCAATATGTTTAAGAATAAATCACAAGAGAAAATAGAATTAATTTTGAGATGAAAGAAAACTCAAATACAATACACCAAAACTTATGAGATGCAGCTAAAGCAGTGCTCAGAAGGAAATTTGTAGTTGTAGATGGCTATTTAAAAAATTTCATATCAGTAACAAATTTCCACCTTAAGAAACTAGGAAAATAACAAATAATAACCAAATGAAGCAGAAAGAAGGGAAGAAATAATAAAATTGTAGTGAGAATAAATGAGACTAAAAAAAGAAAAAAAATCAACCAAATCAGTGTTTAGTTTTAGAAAATATCAACCAAATTTAAAACCTTTAGCTAGACTGAAGGAGAGAGAGAGTCAGAGAGAGAGAGAACTCAAATTACTAAAACAAGGATTAAAGGAGGGACAGCAATACTGACATTAAAGAAATAAGAATTCTAAGGGAATGCTATTAGCAACTTTTTCAAATTAAGTAATTGAGGTAAAATGGAAAAATTCCTAGAAAGAAACTGTCAAAACTGACTTAAGAAGAGATAGAAAATATGAATAGACTCATAACAAGTAAAGAAGCTGAAATGGTGATTTTAAAATCTTTCCACAAAGAAAAGTCACAGGTCCAGGTGACTTTATTCATGAATTCTACCAAACATGTAAAGAAGAATTAATAACAATTACTCACAAGCCCTTTCAAAAAAAAAATAAAAGAGGAGGAAAGACTTTCAAATTCATTATATGAAGCCAGTTTTATTTTGACACCAAAACCAGAAAAAGACATCACAAGAAACGAAAACTAAAGATGAATACCTCTTATGAATATAGATGCAAAAATCGTCAACAAAATATCAGTAAACCAAAGTAATGAACATCTAAAGAGGATTAAACACCACTACTAAGTAGAATTTGTCCCAGAAATGCAAGGTTGTTTTAACATCTGAAAATCAACCTATGTAATACACCATATTAAAGAATAAAAAATAAAATCCACATGATCTTTTGAATAGATGGCTGTGGTGATAGTATCATGGAAGTATCCATATGTTCAAACTCAACAAGAGGTACACATTAAATTGTGTGTTTTTTTATATATAAACTATCTCTTAATAAAATTAATAAAATGAACGGTTAGGACTAATGAAAAGGTAACCCCATGTAATGGGAGAATATATTTGCAACTGCTATGTCTGATAACAACTGTATCCAGATTATATAAAAACCTCTTACATTTCAGTAATAAAAATACAAGTCATCCAATTCACTATGGCCAAAGGATTTGAACAAATATTGCTTCAAAAATATATACAAATGACCAGTAAGCACATGGAAAGAAGTTCAACATCTTTAGTCATTAGGGAAATGAAAATCAAAACCACAATGAGATACCACTACATACCCATTTAGATGGCCATAATTTAAAAAAAAAAAAGATAAGCAATGACACATCTTATTGAGGATGTGAAGAAACAAGGACCCTCGTTCATTGTTATTGGAATTGTAAAAGAGTACAGACACTTTGGGAAAAAAATAAAAGTTTGGCATTTCCTCAAATGTTACACATTATTTTAACATATGACCAAGTACTCCTAGGTATTCATCCAAGAAAAATAAAAACACATGTCCACACAAATATGTATGCATGAACATTTATAACAGCATCATTCATAACAACCAAAATGTGGAAACAATCAAAATGACTATCAACTCATGAATGGATAAACAACAATACAAAAAGAGTTTTACTTGGCAGTAAAAAGGAATAGAGTTTTAACACATGCTACAACATAGGTCAACCTTGAAAAAAATATTTTAATTTAAAGAAACGAGTTAAAACACCAACATATTTTATGATTCCACTTTTATGAAACGTATTGAACAGGGAAAACTATAGAGAGAGAATGTAGATTAGTGGTTGCTTAGGACTAAAAGGCGAAGGAATGAAGAGTGACTGCTAACAGGTACATTTGTAAGGTGATGAAAATATTCTAGATATAGATTATGGTGATGGTAACACAATTGTGTGAAAATAATAAAATTAACTGTATACTTTTGATGGGTGAATTTTATTATATGTGAATTAGGTCTCAATAAAGATAGTTAAGAAAATATCTTTATTTTAAAGATATTTAAAAAATAATAGAGAAGATTCTTGCCCTTAAGAAGAAAAATCTGATAAGGTTTCTGGAGACTGTCAGTATCCCAGTAATCTGAATACAAGCTTTTATAGGAAACTATTATGTTAAATGGTATTGAAGACAGAAAATCAATTGCGTATTGTGGCCAAATGTGGAGATGCAAGGAAGCTGTGGTTTGTTGACCCTTCATAAGCTCTGGACTTGCTCCAAGTCAATAAATTGTGCTAGCCTGCTACTTTGCTAACACCCAAAAAATTAAGCCTCTCAGTATACACATAATTGTGTAGTTTTTTTCTCTTAAGTCTGTGCTGACCACGATACCTGCTTTAATCAATACAGTATGGGGAGTGAGTAATGCTCAGCCAATTCTGAGCATAAAGCTTAATAATGTCTGGGAGCTTCTACATTTATGCACTTGGAAACCAATATCATGATGTAATGTAGGAATAGCCCCAGGCAGTCCCAGCTGAACTCCCAGTCAACAGCCAACAGCTATTGTGAGTAATCTACCTTGGATATCCTGGCCCAGCAGAGCTTCCAGATGACTGTAATCCAGCTGACAACATGTGGAGAAGAAGAAATTCCCAACTGAGCCCAGTCAATTCATAAAAATCACAAAATATAATAAAATAGTTTTTGTTTTAATAAGTTAAGGTAGTGTGTCACATAGATAATTGAAGTATGGAGCATAGTATGGCTCAGACCTACTTGCTGGTGAGGGTGTGGACTTATTAACTTATTACATGTTTTGGTGTAATGTGAAACAGATAAGTGTGCAGTTGATTCGGAAGTTAGTTACTAGTTATCTGTTCAATACATATGGCATGTAACTTTGGATTCTAAATAAACAATTCAGGTAATCAATGAAAAGATTCAAAATCCATGTTTCCTTTTGATTAAAACAAGAAAATATCAGGTTTAACTTCAGTCACTTATTTAATAAATACCTATGAAATTCTTATTTTGTCCTAGGCAATGTGTTAAGAACAGAATACAGCCTTGATTGAAAAATAATAATTTTACTGCCTACACAGAGCTGCTGGCTTTGGAGATTATGATAACTCACATGAGATATGTGGTGCCCTGAATTTGGTAGAAAATAACATGGGAGATTGAAAGAAGTGGATAGGTCCAAGATATGTATAATAGAAATGATGTAAAAGTTTCTAATTAACTAAATCTGGCATGAAAGATAAAAGAAATTAAAGTTAGCTCTTGGGTTTTCAGCTTGGGAAAATAGTAGAATTGGAGCAAGTTGACTTTTTCTGTTTTATTGACTTTAAGATTTCCTTGGGATAGCTAAGGGAGATATTTAGAATGGAGTTAGGGGTATGAGCCTAAGGCTTATAAAAGAGACATGGACTAGAATTACTGTTTGCAGTTGTCATAATATGGATGCACATAAGTCTATGGGGAAGACTATGGCTGCCTAGAGAATATTTCAAGGTGAAAGACAAGATATTTTGAAAGAGAAACAAAGGCATTTAAAGACCTGACAGAGGAAAAAGGGACCACCAAAGAGGATAAGATGTAGACAAGCGTAACAGGAGAGCCAGAGATGTATGACATCAGACTGCCAAATGCATCTAAGAGAATACACAAGATAAGAACTATAAAATACCAACTAGATTTATAAATAATTCAATTTTTGGTGACTGAAAAAAGCAAATTCAGTAGGATAGTATAATCTCAATGAGGAAGCAAATACACTGATCATAGAAAATACTTTCAAGATGTTTGGCTGGGAAGGAAAAGCAAGAAATAGGGGAGTAGAATAGATGTAAAGAGGTAGTTGGTGGAGAAGGCATTCTGGCTATGATTTTGCATTGTCTGTAGAGAAATGTGAACAATAGTAAAATTGACTAAACCTTTCTGTCAGAGCAAACCACTTATTTACACTGCACATTGCATAGGAAAAGGAAGATGAGGAATTAAAGAGGGGTTTATGATTTTTTTATCTGTTTATTTGCTATTATAAGAAGGAAAACACATACATCTGTAGTTAGCCATAGCATTCACCTCAGCTTGACTAAAACTTTAGACAGATTTCTTCTTGCTTCTATGTCTCCCTTTTCTTAGTGCATTTATTTGAGAAAAGTTGTAACTGCACATTTTTTTCTCTGCCCCTTTGACATATAAATATTTTTAAAAGCCTCTTGCTAGTTTTATAACCCAGGACTGTCTTTCAAGGACCTGGAAACAATCCTTTTGAAATGTAATCACCAGGGAAGATGGCACCCTATTTCCCAGTCTCTGTGGGAGGTTTGGAAGATAACTGATGGGCCCTGCTTCAAGTTATAAAAGTACTTTCTATCCTGATGATATCAGAAACTTTACTTTTCCTTTGGGTAAGTTCAATTAGCAAATGTAGATGGCCTATAATCCTCCTATCCCAGTTCCTAAAAACTATCATGTTCATTGTCTCAGCAGAGTTAACACTGTTTTGATCTCTTTTCTCTATTGCATTAGCCTTGATGAAAATTTTCCTTACCTGTTTATCTTTGTGAGTGCATTTTTTTGCTTTGACAGGAAGAAATGAGTAGAGTATGTAGATTCAGGTGAGTGAAGAGCTAGTCAATAGAACAGAGTTTCTAAAAATAAAAAGCTGATAAAAGATATATATAAAGATTTGCTTTAGCCTAAAGTACAGACATCCTGTGGTTTGTAATCTACCCAATATTCTCCAAATGACCTCAGACTAAATTATATTGAATTTCTGTTTGGGAGTAGGTAATGACACTTATTCTTTGACAAGAAAGTGACTATTTGATATCTTTGTGTTATGTTGACCTAAAACAAATAGACTGCCAGTTATTTCTCCAGCAAAAATGGGTCTGCGAACATGGCAAGCCACATGTAAGTGCCTGCACAGAAGGGGAAGGGGAACTTTTTAAATAGAGAAAAAAAGGAAGTTGGGAGGGCTATAGTAAAGAAAGAGTCAATTAGAAGACTTGAGAGTCCAAACTACAGTAGCTTTTCACTGGCTAAGTTGTGACAGTCTCTTATTGGTTGAGGTCTTGCCAGTCCAGGCAAGAAGAGAAAGTTTTTCCTTCTTCCTGTTGGGCTCTGCTAACATTGTAGGACATGAGAGCTCCCCCTTCTGGCCTCCCAACTCTATTTTAATTGAGGTTTCTGTTTATTAGTGTTTACATTTCTGCCTTTTGATCTAGATCTTTCTCTGAAGGCATTGCTGATCAAGAGCCTGGTTTTCCAGTTTCAATTGCTTTCTTACCCTCAATTGGAAACATATTGAGACTGCACTTAAGTAACAAGAAGGGGTAGAAGGGAGAGTTCTCAGGTACTTTTAATCTAAAGTTCATATGTCATCAAGTTCAGACGTTGGAGGTTCTCTAAAGCATTATGACATCATAAAAGCTTTGATGACAAACTTTCAACAAACCTGGTCTTGGGAAAGTGTCTCATCAGATGTTGTCTGCTTCAATTCTAGAAAAATTTTATTTTCAGATGACCAAACGATGTGCAGGTCCAGTCAGGATTTGGTGCTTTCTATAGATGGGTTGTGTGAATCCAAGAGTCCATTCACTGGAGTTTGGAAACAAAAGGGTTTGTTAGCAATATTTGATAGTGAGGTTGAAGAGAGTTCTAATGGAGGTGTCTTTTCCAATTGATGAAATCTCCAGGTTGCACGGTGTGATGTTTAAGGGCTTCTTTTCCTGAGAACACACTGTGGAAAGATTGCTCTGCCAAAACATGATTATTTTTAATAGAAGCAAGTAGGCCTTTGCAATGTTGGAGTATCTCTCTTTTTATCAGTTGTGGGTCAAAAGAGGCAGGAGCCAAGTGCATTAGATATCCTGTCACTATCTCAAAGGTTGAGAGTTTATGAGTTTCAAAAGGGATGGATCTGAGACTTAGAAGGACCAATGGCAATGCTTTCAGCCAAAGAATTTGGAGGACCTCTACAAACTTTGCCAACTGAGCCTTAAAAATGTTATCATTGCATTCAACTAAACCAGAGATTGAGTGTGGTAAGTGCAGTGAAAGTGTTGTAAAACCAGCCAAATAGCACAGACTTGTCAAAGTACCTGACCAGTAAAATGGATTCTCTGTCATATGAAGTTTGAGAGGAGTTTCCCAGGTAGGGAAAACCGTTTCCAAAAGGACTTTAGCCACAGAATAGGCAGTAGCCACAGAACAGAAAAAGCTTCATTCAAGTGTGTAAACATACAGACCATGACTAAAATTTTTATATCTATGATAGGAGGAAGTTATATTAAATCCATTTGCCAGAACTCGAATGGTCCATTAGGTAGTTTAAATGTCAGGGAGCAGTACTAACAGGCTTCCCTTTGTTGTATTTTGGACGAGTGGGACAAGTGATGTAGGCAGTTTTTCTGGCCTTGTTAATGTTCCCGCATCAGCACTGATTCATGAAGGCTGTCATTTTGTCAGTAGACCAATGGTTTAATGCATGTAAAGCAGTGAGGATTGGGAATTTTAGAATCTCTGGGAAAACTGGGTTGCTATTTTGTCCAAACCAGAACTTTCTCTTTTTAACAAGTCAGCAGCTGTTGAATTTTTATTCTTGTTTTTCTTTTTCTGAGGTCAATTGTTGGATTTTTTTTTCTTTTTTTTTTTTTTTTTTGCGGTACGGTGGCCTCTCATTGTTGTGGCCTCTCCCATTGCAGATCACAGGCTCCGGACGCACAGGCTCAGCAGCCATGGCTCATGGGCCCAGCCGCTCTGCAGCATGTGGGATATTCCCAGACCGGGGCATGAACCCATGTCCCCTGCATTGGCAGGCGGACTTGCAACCACTGCACCACCAGGGAAGCCAATTGTTGGATTCTTTAGCCAGTTTTATCCTAAGTTGTCCTTTGGGTAAATATCTTTTTGGACAGAGATTTAGCTGCTGTTGGTTACTTTAAGGGTAGTATTCATTGTGGAAATGTCAGCAAGTTGATTTCCCTTAGCTTCAAGAAAGTCAAATTTAAATGCCGTGGAATCTTAATAATAGTTTAAGTGACACGTAAAAATATTTCACCCATTAATTCCTGAACATAAGAGCCATTTAAAGTTTTATTTCTGCTGAAAGTAAGGAAGCCACATTGCTTCAGTAACATCCAAAATCATGAGTTACTCTTGAAAGCATACTTACTATATTGGCAGTTTTGCACTTAGCTAAACTACAAATCCATGTAACGGTGTATAATTGAGCCTGTTGGGCCAAAGTAACCATAGTTAAAGATGCTGCCTCAACAACATCAAAGGGAGTTGAACAAGCATGTCCTGGATATGTGCCATTGTCACATTTTAAATAAGAACCATCAATGAACCAGAAGTCAGCATTACCCAAAGACATTTCCTGCAGATTATCACAAGGAGTCAAGAGATGATGTATCAGTGTTAAGCAGGGGTTAGGTACTGACTTGGTGACAGAAGGGAGAAGAGTGTTAGGGTTAAGGTTATTGTAATGTAAAAAAGTTATGTAAGGACCAGTTAAAAAAAAGACTTCATAGGAGGTGAGGTGGCTGACTGAGAAATGTTCAGTGTAATGAAAATTCAGGAGAGCTTCTACTGTATGAGGTACAAAAATGGTTAAAAAGGATCCCTCAAAGATTTTCTTGGCAGCCTTAACCAAAAAGCATGGCTCCAAGGCAAAGGGGATCCCTGTGCCACAGTCTCCAGCTGCTGGCTATTAAACCCTATGAGTTGATGGTACTCCTCAAGTTTTGGGGTGAGTGCCCCAAGGGCATTCCGTTCCTTTTCATATACAAAGGGGAAAAGAGAATCTGATAACTAGGATGGCCAAGGGCAGACAGGTTCATCGAACACTTCTCTAAGGTCTTAAATGGTACATTTTCTGGTTCTTCCTGTAAAACTCAGCTGGGAGTATTGTTCTTTAGAGAAACATGCAGAGGTTTTACCATAAGAGTGAAATTTGGAATCCAATTTCAGCAATAACCCACTAACCCAAGAAAACCTCATGGTTCGCACTTGGTTTAGGGTTTTGGAAAACTTAGGACACCATGAAGCCTATCTGGACCTACATGTAGTCCTTGTTATGATAGAAGAAGCCTTAAATATCAAACTTGGATTTGGGCAAACTTCAAATTTTCCTTGGCAACTTATGTCCCTTTAAGGCTAAGATCTTTAGCAAGTGGATGTCATCTTCCTGTGAGGGGGCTTGAGAATGAAAACAAAGAAGCAAATCACCCACATATTTCAGCATAGTGGAAACTCTAGGGAACTTTATGTCACCCAGATCAGTCTTCAGTATTTGTGAGAAATAAGAACCCCCAGTAAAACCCTGAGGCATTATGGTCCAGGTGAATATTTTTTCCTTCCCAAGTGAAGACAAAAGACACTGGCTAGCTTCATCAACTGGAATACTAAGGAAGGCACTGGATAAATCAATTACAGTAAGGAATTTACTTCGGGTAGGAATGGATGTTAGTAACATATGAGGGTTAGGGACAACAGGGTGTCAAGGGATAACAGTGTTTGTCTATTTCTTGCAGGTACTGGACAAACCTCCAACCTCAGCCCTTAGGTTTTAGGTTTTGTCACCAGTAAAACAGGGTAAATACAGGAAATAGTACAAGGGAAAATGAGACCTTGAGCCTTGTAGTCTTCTATTATGGGCTTTATACCTTGAAGAGATTCTTTAATTAACTTGACCATAGGGTATTGATTAATTCTGGGGAGAGGTTTATAGGGATCTATTTGAATATTGATGGGAGGTGCTCTGTAAATTTTGCCAACATCATTGGAGACTTTTTCCCTTAAGGAGGGTGGTAGCTGATTCAAGAAGGACAAATGAAAAGAGTCTCCAGAATCTGCTGTAGTATTGTCAGAGACAGAGCAAATAAAATGTGTCAAAGTATCATTTAATTCACCTGGTTGGTTACTTGATGACTACTGTCAACTTCTAGAATTACCTCCTGCTTTTGGGAGAAAGACTTTCTGGCATGATAATTTTCTACATCTCAGCCTAAGAAATGGATAGGAACCGAGAAGAAAAGGGCCTAAACAAAAGAGTCTAAGTTGAGAAACAGAAACCTCTTGAGGTTCTTTAGAGATCTCCACTATTTCAACTGTTTTAGTTCTCCAAGGCAGGGGCTGCTGGACAGTAGGGGGGTTGAAACCTGAGAGTGTGGCTCTGGTGTCAATTAGGACTGGAAGATATTCATCCTCAATCTGGAAAAATGTCTCTCTGAGCCAATTAAGAGGGAGGGTTGGGGAGAATCCCTGTGGTTCCTCAGAGCCCCATCACTGAGAACTGGGTGGACATTGAAAAACCTGGTTCAAGGTGCCTGAAGTGCTCAGATTCGTAACAATCTCTTGGAAGCCATTTTATCTTTAATCATTTGTTTGTCTCACTTAATCTTTAAATGTTACCTTGCAGAGAGGCAATTTTAGGGCCCTGATGAGGTTTGGAATGCTCAAAATTGTTTCTGTCAGGACTGTCTTCCATTGGCTGAACCCTTCCCAGGCAAGGAGAGGAGTCTTTCTTCATCCTGTTGGGGTCTGCTGTCATCTTAAGGCAAGAGAGGTCCCCTTTCTGTCCTCCTGACTCTATTTTTGTGTCTGTGTGTGTGTGGTACGCGAACTTCTCACTGCTGTGGCCTCTCCCGTTGTGGGGCACAGGCTCCGGATGCGCAGGCTCAGCGGCCATGGCTCACGGGTCCAGCCGCTCCGCGGCATGTGGGATCTTCCCAGACCGGGGCACGAACCCACATCCTCTGCATCGGCAGGCGGATTATCAACCACTGCGCCACCAGGGAAGCCCAAAATTATTATTATTATTATTATTTGAGCCCATCTGTTTCCGGTACTTCCTAAGGGGTGTGAATTGAACACATTACCTAGTTTAACTGGGTTTCAGTTTGTTCATAAGTAATTTGCTCACAGGCTGTAAAGTTGAAATAAACTAACATATAGCTTATTTTGAAAATTAAAAATAAATATATGATCAGTCAGTGTTTCATCAATAGTTACCACTATAAATTTGTTTCTGCAAATAGACTGTTTTAGGTGATGACATAAACCAGTACCCTAACCATGATATCCAGCTTTCAAGAGACACCAGGCTCATTTCCAGCCACTACTGACGCTGGATACTGCATGTGGTATCAAGCATTCATCCTTGACTTCTTTTACTAGTGTTTTCTGAAAGTGCAGGGAAAGTGGGGTTCTCAGAGTTTCCAGGTGTGTCTTCAGTTGGTTTTATTTCAACAATCTCACATGTACATTCAGGATAGAGCAGAAGCAAGAGAGGCAGGCAGTACAGGTAGTGACATTTCTTCTAGAATCAAATTTCCCATTGCTGAGAGTAGAAGTTCTCACTAAAGGCACTAAGAGCCTATATAAAGAGTCATGGGTTGATGCACTCTGATAATCTTATTTGATTTTTACTTTGAGAATATACCACAGTGTCTCATTAGTTGAATGTCCCAGTTATGCCTTTGAATAAGGAATATGCAACTCTGGCAGGAAGACAGGAGTGATGTTAAAAAAAAAAAAAAAAGTAAATACCCTTTATCATTCTTAACTCATTTCTACTGAAACTGTACACCCTTCCCACAACAGAGAGAAAACATGTTGATATTCAATTAAAAATAGGAGTTGAGATATCCTAGCCTCGCGAGGATCCAGGTGTTTGATTATAGACATGAAATAGTGTTCAAAGAGATAAGCTAGCACCAAAAAAGATGAGGAAAATAATCAGCTGAAGGATAAAAAGTTCAATGGCCATTTTGCCCTTCAAGAGGAAGGTAATTATAAGAAATAATTACACTTTGGAGACCCAGGTGCATTAGATAACATATTTTAAAACTGGAGCTTGCAACTATATTTAAATCCTCCTGGTGAAGGACCAATTTTCTCACTTTTCCCTCTTATCTTGTTAGAATTTGTTTAAGGTGAACTCAGCTGGTTTGGGTACTAAAATCATTGGAACTCTAAAATGACGTTTGACATCTTACCTGTGTCAAGGTTGATTCTGCTACATATCTCTAAATAGCCATTTACAGAGAGTGTATGACAATAAGCTCTCATGGATATTGCATTCTTCCTCACAAAGTAGTCACCAGGTATGGCCATACACTTATTTCAATAATAATGACATTGTCTTCAAATTTCCCTCCTATATATTGGTGGTGTTAATAGAAGGGGAGTAATGTCCTGTGTAAATGTTAATACTAACTTTGTAAAATAACAAATTCTGAGGTAATTTTTCAAGTTTTCAAAAGAAAAATAAGAACCTTAATATTGATAGGTTTTATGAAGAAAAGTTAAATAAATATTACAGAAGATTAAATTTGGGTTACCAGATTGTGCACTTTATGTTGGTTATCCTCATGCTTTTTCCTTTCTCTTTCTGTATTGATGGCACATATACCTACATTTGCCTTTAATTTTGTAAGCCATATATAGTTGTATATCCAGCTAGTATCATTTCATAATTTGTAATAAACTATTCATTTTTTCAGTATTAACTATTCTTGTTATTTATTTGAAAAACCAAGTAATATCAAAATCAAAAACTGTTGAAGTTTAGGAAAATTAATATTGGTATCAAGTAAATAATACCTTTTCTTTTATTCCAACTATATAATGTGTTATGAATCTTCTCTGGTAGATATTTTCTTATACCCTTTTTGCAAATATGTATTCTAAGTTTGCTTTCTGCTGTATTTAAATGCATGATAGAATCATTTTATGATTATACAATCACTTCTAAAATTTTATTATGCTAATTTAAGACATTACTTTCTATTTAAATTGTGTCATATGATACTAAATAGTCCTTGTCTTCTGTTCATTAGGGAGGGAAACTAGTAAAGGATAAAAGATAGAATTCAAACTGGATATGGTGCTCAAGAAAAATTTGAAACGTTTTTGAATGAAGGCACCAATTTCAATCCAGTTCATGAGTTTGACAGGCTAATCTATTAGTTAAGAAAGAAGGAGTACTACGCAAAGGCTCTTGGATATGCAAATTAACAGTATTAATTTGCTCCAGCAGCTATATATTTTAAGTGTTGGAACTTAGCTAAGGCAATAAGACCAAATCAAGTCTCAGTAATTTACATTTTTGTAGTTCTACTTAAAGCAATCTAGGATTGACTCTTATTGCCCAAAGAAGGCATCAACTAATATGTAAAAAGCACTGCACTCTAGGCTATGTGGTTAAGTAAGATCTCTTGTCAATTTCCAAGATTTCTGCTTAAGCTGGTAATATTTTAATAAGTCATACTCTTTTCTGGGTTGTTAAATGATGGTAAATAGGATCTCTGAATCATGTGACATTTTAAAGTGACCAGAGTATTTCATTTTCTTTGAAATCTGTTCATTTTCTCTAGCTGTCTCCATTTTCATCCTTGCTGTGCCCTTAAGGCACAAACCAGAGTCTCCTTTAAAAGACTTTTAAACTCAGCCCCAACATCAAAGCAAATGAGAAGCCAGGGCTGAAACCAGCTTTAAATGTGTCCTTATATTTGTTTTTCAGCTGTTTCTCAGAGTTGGTAAGTCACACTCAATCATTTCGGATGTAATATTATCCTATATAGAGTTTGAAGCCATTGAAAATAATATTTCGCTATTCACTTTGGCTATGTCAAGGATTTAGAGAAAACTTACTTGAAGTGGTTCATTTCACAAAGGTAAAAAATTCTGCTTCATTCAGCCCTGCTGCATGATTACAGAATACTCATTTTCTCCTAGAGAATCCTGGTGATTATACAGGGGCAATAATCCGCAATTACCTATCACAAAAGGACAGTGTTAACAGGCTACACTGCTCTATTCCAGACAGTCAATTTTCAGAAGTGTAAGTCCCTCATGGATGTTTCAAAGGATGGAGCTTATTAAAGTGTGTCTTGAAAAGGCTTATTTCATCTCACATTATTTTTACGTACTTTAAAGCAGACTCCTTACCTCTGAGACCCCTGTAAGTGTGACCTCATTTCCCACACATTTAGTCCAAATTACTGCTGATGGGATAACGTTAAGCCAACCAGATTTCATAGCAGTGGACTACCCTGGATAAATATCAGTCGTCAAAAAGGAAATAGCGACACCAGAGCCATGATTCTAAGAGTGATGTGGAAGAGACATTAGCAATGAGCCATGGCTTCAATGCATTGCATTATGCATATTGTGGATATGCACATATTGTGGATTGCACTACTTCAGGTAATTTTTTTTTTTTTTTTTTTTTTTTTGCGGTACGCGGGCCTCTCACTGCTGTGGCCTCTCCCGTTGCGGAGCACAGGCTCCAGACACGCAGGCTCAGCGGCCATGGCTCACGGGCCAGCCGCTCCGCGGCATGTGGGATCTTCCCAGACCAGGGCGTGAACCCGCGCCCCCTGCATCGGCAGGCGGACGCTCAACCACTGCGCCACCAGGGAAGCCCTCAGGTAATTTCTTTTCAACAAGCACATTTGAAGCCGTAAGACAGGGAGGAGGATAAGCCATCTGTCAGAATCCAGTTACTTCATTTATCTACATTTATCTTCATTTATCTACAAATACAATGAGCCATTTCCTGTGTATTTTTCCTAAGAGTCTAAGATATACGTGTGTCTTAAAATATTAATTGTGAGAAGCAAACCCTCCCTACCACAGGACCACTAGTGTACTGGTTTATGTCAAAAAGGTAAGTTGCTTCTTTTCAGATTTTCCATAGCTACTGTTTCAACCAGTTTTGAGTGTGCCTCACCTGCAGCATCTCTGGCTTACAAAAGAATTTCTGTTACAAAATCTCTGGTTAACATTACACTTTAAAATTGACCCACCAATTCTAACACCCACGCTCTATTCCGAGGCTCTGAAAATGATTTTGTATGTTCTCCCAGCACTTTCTGTCCACACTCACTGTCCACATCTTCCTTGTTTAATGGCCTTGTAGTACTAGTATCTGAAAACAAATTGGCCTCAGTCACCAACTGTAAATTCATTTGGGAACTGGACATATTTTGTTATTTACATGCACTACAGAGGAGGGTCACGTGGTCTGATGTGAAGTCAGCAATGGCTGTCACATTCAACACAGAGTCTTGAGTGGCAAGGAAGTTTTCCCAATATTTTCCTTTTTTCACTCACAGACTGTTCCAAGATGTCCTCTATTGCAGCAGTCCCCAACCCTTTTGGCACCAGGAACCGGTTTCATGGAAGACAATTTTTCCATCGACTGGGGCAAGGTGGGAGTTGGGGATGGTTTCAGGATGATTCAAGCGCATTACATTTATTGTGCACTTTATTTCTATTATTATTACATTGTAATGTATAATGAAATAATTATACAACTCACCGTAATGCAGAATCAGTGGGAAACCTGAGCTTGTTTTCACTTGCCACTCATTGATAGGGTTTTGATATGAGTCTGCAAGCAATTGATTTATTATGGTCTCTGTGCAGTCAAACCTCTGCTAATGATAATCTGTATTTGCAGTAGGGGTCGCGCTCCTATGAGAATCTAATGCCACCACTGATCTGACAGGAGGTGGAGCTCAAGAGGTAATGGAGCAATGGGGAGCTGCTGTAAACACAGATGAAGCTTCACTCGCTCGCCTGCCGCTCACCTACTGCTGTGCAGCCAGGTTCCTAACAGGCTACAGACCAGTATCAGTCCATAGCCCCAGGGGTTGAGGACCCCTTCTCTATTGTGTTTCCACCACTTCCTTCCCACTTACTCACTTGAATAGTTTACAGTTCAACACTAGACTTAAAAATTGACATCTGAAAAAGCTCTCTTCTGGCAAATAACTATCTGCAAATTGTCAACTTTTGCACTCTCCTAAATCAGTCCTTACTGTTTATTTGCCAACTTTTTGCTGATTTGGTTTGGGTTCCCCCAGAAGAATATCTTGAGACAAGAATTCAAGTGCAACTGGTTTACGTGGGAAGAGGAGGAAACCCTGGCAGAGGAATGGGGACCTAGGACAAGGAAGGGAAGGGAGCCACTAAAGTGTGAATCTTTAAACCAGCCAACACTGGCAATGAGAACTCACACATGGATAAACTTGGACAAGTAGTGTAGAATGCCTGTCTTGGAATTATTCACCCAAGAGGGGAGAGAACTGAGGTATAGATACACCAATCCCCAAACAGGTATGAAGTGAGGACTAATGGAAGGACCAGGACAGATGTTAATTCACGAACACTTCAGCCTGTCATGAACACATGTCGAATGGCTTGGGCAAAAGGCTTTGGCACTGGAAATTCCCCAGCAGACACTGAAGGGACTGTGGCTAAAAGTATGGATGGGGCCCTGTAAGTCTTCTTACATCTGCAACTGACACCATTCCCTGTTCATGACATATTTTTATTCCACAGAGGAGTCTTTTATTAATTTTCTCTCTCTATATATCTTCTTTAGGTCTTCTTAAAGTTGATATTATCTAGGTTTCCATGCTGGGCTATCTTTTCTGTACTCTTCTTTGACAGGACCCTAAAAGCATCAATTACCTATTCTTCACAGATGACTCCTCAAATTCTATCCACATCCCAGCTTCAATGCCACTACCTGCAAGACAGTTCCTCTGATATTCACTCTCCCTTCATCAGTGAACTCACTGTTTTTGGCTTACAAAGGACTTTGCTCTATTTCTCTTATGTATGCCATTCTCTGAAGTGATTTCTGGAACAGATTAAATTTAAAGTAAGATGAGTAGAATTAGCTCATTTTCTTGGGGACAAATTTATTTTCAGAATGATGTAAACTGCAGTGTTTGTCATAAACAATCATTTAACCACAGTAACTGCTTTAGTTTAAAAAAGTCACTGTAACATGATGATAAACATATTTTCATGTACCTTGCAGGTTTTTGAATTTTGCTTTTTTAATAGTGATACTATACCTATTTTTAGTTTTTAATTATATATATAGTAAAAGTAAATTTATGAGAAAATTGAATAGATAGTAATATGAGAAATAAAGTAAAAATCACTTGAAATCTCAGTAATGAGAGATAACTGCCATTAACTTGTTTATCAGCACTATCTTATGTAGATATTTATGTGTATAATCATAGGCATCAATATCATCCTGAAACATGTAATTTCTTTGATGAGATCTTTTAAATAGTCTTTTTTCACATTTTTAAAATATTATAAGAATGTAATTATGCTCCTGTAGAAATGATTTTTCTCAGATATTCTATTAAAAATGACATCCTGTATAATTATATTTCCCATTTGATTCTAGTAAATAAAAACACTAGTTTTGTATACGTATTTTTTCCTCCAGTAAACTTACTTAGTTATTAGTTGCTCAATTATAAATTCCAATAACTTATTTAGAGCTTTTTGTCATGTTTTATATGCAAATAACCAAAACATCTGCAAATAATGATAATCTTGAGCATCAATCCTTTTTTCCTCCTTGTCTTACTGTACTGACTAAGACTTCCCAGGTTGAATAAAAGAGGAAATAGTAGACTTTTGTCATTTGATTGATACTATTTCCAAAGGTTTCTAGTATATTCATGTTACCATATTTGCCTATTAGTGTGGGAATGACCTTTCCTAATTTCCCACTGCTCAACTACTGAATTCCGGGATTAAATGAACTTTATCACGGTATACTGTCTCTAAGGTACGGGTGGGTTCTGTATAAAGATATTTTAAGGTTTTTGCATTTAAGTTCATGAGTCATATTTTTCTATAATTTTTCATTTTGTATCATTTTGTCTGGTTTAGAATCAAGGTTAGATGAGTCACATATTATAAACTGTGAGAATATTTGCATAGTTGATTCTAAACAGTGATAAGCTTCTGTGGTTTGGAGCCCCTTGGAGAGTCTAATGAAATCTCTCTGTAGCTTCCTGGTTGGTGACCATGTGGAGGTACAAGAGAGTGTCACACCCAGAAAGGGCAGGGAAGCTCCACACACCCTGCCCTCCGCATCTCTTCCATTTGGCAGTTCCTGAGTTGTATCCTTACATAATAAACTGGTAATCTAGTAAAAAGAAAGAAAGAAAGAAAAGAAACCGGTCTATGCTTTGCCCAGTGAAAACCACAGAAACCAACACAACTATCTTCATACATACTGAGTTTATTGCCCTGCTCGAGATTTCCCATTCAGGATTAAGGGTGCCTATCACGTCCCTAGGTCAGTGTCTCAGTTCAGGATTATAAAAGTAAACTCAGGGGGTGTCTTCAAAATGGTGGAGCAGTAAGAGGTGGAGATCACCTTCCTCCCCACAAATACATCAAATCTACACCTACATGTGGAACAACTCCTACAGAACACCTACTGAACGCTGGCAGAAGAACTCAGAACTCCCAAAAAGCAAGAAACTCCCCACGTACCTGGGTAAGGCAAAAGAAAAAAGGAAAAACAGACAAAACAATAGGGATGGGACCTGTACCTCGGGGAGGGAGCTGTGAAGAAGGAAAAGTTTCCACACACTAGGAAGCCCCTTCACTGGTGGAGAAGGTGGGTGGGTGAGGGGGAAGCTTCAGAACCACAGAGGAAAACACAGCAACAAGGGTGCAGAGGGAAAAGCAGAGATATTCCTGCACAGAGGATCGGTGCTGACCAGCACTCACCAGCCTGAGAGACTTGTGTGCTCACCTGCCGGGGCAGGTGGCAGCTGGGTGCTGAGGCTCAGGTTTCAGAGTTCAGATCCCAGGGAGAGGACTGGGGTTGGTTGCATGAACACAGCCTGAAGGGGGCTAGTGCACCACAGCTACCTGGGAGGGAGTCCAGGAAAAACTCTGAACCTGCCTAAGAGGCAAGATGCCATTGTTTTGGGCTGCGTGAGGAGAGGGGATTCAGAGCATCACCTAAACAAGCTCCAGAGATGGGCGCAAGCTGCAGCTATCAGGCATGAAAAAAAAAAAAAAAAGACAGGCATGAAACATTAAAGCTGCTATTATAGCCAACAAGAAGCCTGTGTGCAAGCACAGGTCACTATCCACACCTCCCCTCCTGGGAGCCTGTGCAGCCCACCACTGCCAGGGTCCTGTAATCCAGGGACAACATCCCCGGGAGAATAAATGGCATGCCTCAGGCTGTTGCAACATAATGCCAGCCTTTGCCACTGCAGGTTTGCCCCGCATTCCATACCCCTCTCACCCCCCAGCCTGAGTGAGCAAGAGCTCCCTAATTAGCCGCTCCTTTAATCCTGTCCTGTTTGGGTAGGGAACAGAAACCCTCAGGCGACCTACACACAGAGGTGGGACCAAATCCAAAGGTGAACCCCAGGAGCTGTGTGAACAAAGAAGAGAAAGAGAAATTTCTCCCAACAACCCTAGGAGCAAATCTTCACAATCAACTTGATGTACACTGCATCTGTGGAATACCTGAATAGACAACAAATCATCTCAAAATTGAGGCAGTGGATTTTGGGAGCAACTGGAGAATAGGGGTTTACTTTCTGTATCTAATCTGCTTCTGGTTTTATGTTTATCTTAGTTTAGTATTTAGAGTTTATCATCATTGGTAGATTTGTTTATTGATTTGGCTGCTCTCCTTTTTTATTTTATACATATATATATATATATTATTTTCCATTTTCTCTTTTTGTGAGTGTGTGTGTGTATGCTTCTTTGTGTGATTTGTCTGTATAGCATTGCTTTTGCCATTTGTCCTAGGGTTCTGACTGTCCTTTTTGTTGTTTATGTTTTTGTTTTTGTTTTTGTTTTCAATATAGATTTAGTGCTTGTTATCTTCAGAGGATTTGGTTTTTGGCTTGGATGCTCTCTTCTTTCTTTTCTTAATTTTTTTAATTTTTATATCCTAATAATTTTATTTTATTTATTTACTTGTTTTTCTTTCTTTTTTTTTCTCACTTTTCTTCAGAGCCGTGTGGCTGACAGGGTCTTGGTGCTCTGGCTGGGTGTCAGGCCTGAGCCTCTGAGATGGGAGAGCCGAGTTCAGGACATTGGTCAACCAGAGACCTCCTGGCCCCAAGTTATATCAAATAGCAAAAGCTCTCCCAGAGATCTCCATCTCAACGCTAAGACCCAGCTCCACTCAACGATGAGCAAGCTATAGTGCTAGACACACTATGCCAAACAACTAGCAGGACAGGAACACAACCCCACCCATTAGCAGGGAAGCTGCCTAAAATCATAATAAATTCACAGACACCGCAAAACACACCACTGGATGTGGTCCTGTCCACCAGAAAGACAAGATCCACCTCATCCACCAGAACAGAAGCACCAGTCCCCTCCACCAGATAACCTACACAACCCACTGAACCAACCTTACTCACTTGGAACAGACACCAAAAACAATGGGAACTACAAAACTGCAGCCTGTGAAATGGAGACCCCAAACACAGTAAGTTAAGCAAAATGAGAAGACAGAGAAATACACAGCAGATGAAGGAGCAAGGTAAAAACTCATGAGATGAAACAAATGAAGAGGAAATAGGCAGTCTACCTGAAAAAGAATTCAGAGTAATATTAGTAAAGATGATCCAAAATCTTGGAAATAGAATGGAGAAAATACAAGAAAAGTTTAACAAGAAGCTAGAAGAACCAAAGAGCAAACAAACAATGATGAACAACACAATAAATGAAATTAAAAATTATCTAGAAGGAATCAATAGCAGAATAATTGAGGCAGAAGAACAGATAAGTGACCTGGAAGATAAAATAGTGGAAATAACTACCACAGAGCAGAATAAAGAAAAAAGAATGAAAAGAATTGAGCACAACCTCAGAGACCTCTGGGGCAACATTAAACACACCAACATTCGAATCATAGGGGTCCCAGATGAAGAAGAGAAAAAGAAAGGGTCTGAGAAAATATTTGAAGAGATTATTGTTCAAAACTTCCCTAATATGGGTAAGGAAATAGTCAGTCAAGTCCAGGAAGCTCAGAGAGTCCCATACAGGATAAATCCAAAGAGAAACACGCCAAGACACATATTAATCAAGCTATCGAAAATTAATACAAGGAAAAAATATTAAAAGCACCAAGGGAAAAGCAACAATTAACATACAAGGGAATCCCAATAAGGTTAAGAGCTGATCTTTCAGCAGCAACTCTGCAAGCCAGAAGAGAGTGGCAGGACATATTTAAAGTGATGAAAAGGGAAAACCTACAACCAAGATTACTCTACCAAGCAAGGATCTCATTCAGATTTGACAGAGGAATTAAAATCTTTACAGATACATAAAAGCTAGAACTCAGCACCACCAAACCAGCTCTACAACAAATGCTAAAGGAACTTCTCCTCTAGGCAGGAAACACAAGAGAAGGAAATGACTTACAATAACAAACCCCAAGCAATTAGGATAATGGTTATAGGAACATACATATTGATAACTATCTTAAATGTAAATGGATTAAATGCTCCAACCAAAAGACATAGACAGGCTGAATGCATACAAAAACAAGACCTGAACATATGCTGGCTACAAGAGATCCACTTCAGACCTAAGGACACATACAGATTGAAAGTGAGGGGATGGAAAAATATATTCCATGAAAATGGAAATCAAAAGAAAGCAGGAGTAGCAATTGTCATATATGACAAAATAGACTTTAAAATAAAGACTATTACAAGAGAAAAAGAAGGACACTACATAATGACCAAGGGATCAGTCAAAGAAGAAGATATAACAATTGAAAATATTTATGCACCCAACATAGGAGCACATCAATACATAAGGCAAATGCTAAGAGCCATAAAAGGGGAAATCAACAGTAACACAATAATAGTAGGGGAATTTAACACCCCACTTTCACCAATGGACAGATCATCCAAAATGAAAATAAATAAGGAAACACAAGCTTTAAATGACACGAGACCAGATAGACTTAATTGATATTTATATGACATTCAATCCAAAAATAGCAGATGACACTTTCCTTTCCAGTGCTAAGGGAACATTCTCCAGGAGAGATTATATCTTGGGTCACAAATGAAGCCTTGGTAAATTGAAGAAAATTGAAATTGTATCAAGTATCTTTTCCAACCACAACGATATGAGAATAGATAACAGTAACAGGAAATAATCTGTAAAAATACTAACACATGGAGGTTAAACCATACACTACAAAATAACCAACAGATCACTAAAGAAACGAAAGAGGAAATCAAAAATTACCTAGAAACAAATGACAATGAAAACACGACAATCCAAAACCTATGGGATGCAGCAAAAGTAGTTATAAGAGGGAAGTTAATAGGAATACAATCTTACCTCAGGAAACAAGAAACATCTCAAATAAACAACCTAACCTTACACTTAAACCAATTAGAGCCCGGGAGGAAGATGGCGGAAGAGTAAGACGCGGAGATCACCTTCCTCCCCACAGATACATCAGAAATTCATCTACACGTGGAACAACTCCTACAGAACACCTACTGAACGCTGACAGAAGACCTCAGACCCCCCAAAAGGCAAGAAACTCCCCACATACCTGGGTAGGACAAAAGAAAAAAGAATATACAGAGACAAAAGGATAGGGACGGGACCTGCACCAGTGGGAGGGAGCCGTGAAGGAGGAAAGGTTTCCACACACTAGAAGCCCCTTCGCGGGCAGAGACTGCAGGTGGCGGAGAGGGAAAGCTTTGGAGTAGCGGAGGAGAGCACAGCAACAGGGGTGTGGAGGGCAAAGCGGAGAGATTCCGGCACAGAGGATCGGTGCCCTCAGGCACACACCAGCCCAAGAGGCTTCTCTGCTCGCCCGCCGGGGCAGGCGGGGCTGGGAGCTGAGGCTCGGGTATCGGCTTTCAGTCGGAGCACAGGGAGAGGACTGGGGCTGGCGGCAGGAAGAGAGCCTGAAGGGGTTAGTGTACCACGGCTAGCCCGGAGGGAGTCCGGGGAAAAAGTCTGGAGCTGCCGAAGAGGCAAGAGACTTTTTCTTCCCTTTTGTTTCCTGGTGCGCGAGGAGAGGGCATTAAGAGGGCTGCTTGGGGAAGCGCCGGAGACGGGCGCGAGCCGCGGCTAAAGGCGCGGACCCCGGAAACGGGCGTGGGACGCTGGGGCTGCTGCTGCTGCCGCCGCGGGGCCTGGGTGCGAGCGCGGGTCACTGTCCGCCCTGCCTTCCGGGGGGCCTGTGCACCCTGCCACTGCCGGGGTCCCGGGACCCGGGGACGGCTTTTCCGGAAAAGCGCACGGAGTGCTTCGGGCTGCTGCAACGTCACGCCGGCCTCTGCCGCCGCAGGCCTGCCCCACACTGCACGCCCCTCCCTCCCCTCTGCCTGAGTGAGCCAGAGCCCCCGAATCAGCGGCTCCTTTAAACCCGTCCTGTCCGAGCGAAGAACGGACGCCCTCCAGCGACCTAGGCGCAGAGGCGAGGCCAGGTCCAAGGCTGAGACCCGGGAGCTGTGAGAGCAGAGAAGAGACAGGGAAATCTCTCTGTGCAGCCTCGGAGGCAGCGGATTAAAGCTCCACAGTTCACTTGATGTGCCCTGCATCTGTGGAGTGCATGAATTGACAGCGAATCATCCCAAATTGAGGAAGTGGACTTTGAGAACAAGATTTAAGACTTTCCCCCCTTTTCCTCTTTTTACAACGAACTATCCCAAATTAAGGAAGTGGACTTAGAGAGCAAGATTTCAGACTTCTCGCCCTTTTCCTCTTTTTACAACGAATTATCCCAAATTGAGGAGGTGGACTTGGAGAGCAAGATTTTTGATTTTTCCCCCTGCTCTCTTTTTGTGAATGTGTATGTGTATTCTTCTGTGTAAGATTCTCTCTGTATAGCTTTGCTTCCACCATATGTCCCAGGGTTCTATCTGTCCGTTTTTTTTTCAATAATTACTTTTTAATTTTAATAATGCTACTATATTTCATACTTTATTCTATTTTAATTTACCTGCTCTTTCTTTTTTCCTACCTCCCCTTCCTCCCTCTGCCCCTCCTTTCCTTCTTTCTCTCTTTCTTTCCTCCCTCCCTCCCTTCTTCCTTTCACTTTTTCTTTCCTTCCTCCCTCCTTTCTTTCTTTCTGTCCTTCATCCCTCCCTCCCTCCTTTCTTTCTTTCCTCCTTCCTTCCTTCCTTTCTTTCCTTCTTCCTTTCTTTCTCTCTCTCTTTCTTTCTTCTACTAATTCTTTCTTTCTACTTTTTCTCCCTTTTATTCTGAGCCGGGTAGATGAAAGGCTCTTGGTGCTGCAGCCAGGAGTCAGTGCTGTGCCTCTGAAGTGGGAGAGCCAACTTCAGGACACGGGTACACAAGAGACCTCCCAGCTCCACATAATATCAAGAGGCGAAAATCTCCCAGAGATCTCCATCACAACACCAGCACCCAGCTTCAGTCAATGACCAGCAAGTTACAGTGCTGGTCACCCTATGCCAAGCAACTAGCAAGACAGGAACACAAACCCACCCATTAGCAGAGAGGCTGCCTAAAAATATAATAAGGCCACAGGCACCCCAAAACACACCACCAGACGTGGACCTGTCCACCAGAAAGACAAGATCGAGCCTCAACGACCAGAACACAGGCACTAGTCCCCCCCACCAGGAAGCCTACACAACCTACTGAAACAACCTTAGCCACGGGGGACAGACACCAAAAACAACGGGAACTACGAATCTGCAGCCTGCAAAAAGGAGAACCCAAAAACAGTAACATAAGCAAAATGAGAAGACAGAAAAACACACAGAAGGTGAAGGAGCAAGATAAAAATCTACCAGCCCTAACAAATGAAGAGGTAATAGGCAGTCTACCTGAAAAAGAATTCAGAGTAATGATAGTAAAGATGATCCAAGATTCTATTTCCAAGATCCAAAATCTTGGAAATAGAATAGACAAAATGCAAGAAACAGTGAACAAGGACCTAGAAGAACTAAAGATGAATCAAGCATCAATTAAAAACACAATAAATGAAATGAAAAATACTCTAGATGGGATCAATAGCAGAATAACTGAGGCAGAAGAACGGATAAGTGAGGTGGAAGATAAAATAGTGGAAATAACTGGTGCAGAGCAAAATAAAGATAAAAGAATGAAAAGAACAGAGGACAGTCTCAGAGACCTCTGGGACAACATTAAATGCACCAACATTCGAATTATAGGGGTTCCAGAAGAAGAAGAGAAAAAGAAAGGGCCTGAGAAAATATTTGAAGAGATTATAGTTGAAAACTTCCCTAATATGGGAAAGGAAATAGTTAATCAAGTCCAGGAGGCACAGAGAGTCCCATACAGAATAAATCAAGGAGAAATACGCCAAGACACATATTAATCAAACTGTCAAAAATTAAACACAAAGAAATCATATTAAAGCAGCAAGGGAAAAACAACAAATAACACACAAGGGAATCCCCATCAGGATAACAGCTGATCTCTCAGCAGAAACTCTACAAGCCAGAAGGGAGTGGCAGGACATACTTAAAGTGATGAAGGAGAGAAACCTGCAACCAAGATTACTCTACCCAGCAAGGATCTCATTCAGATTTGATGGAGAAATTAAAAGGTTTACAGACAAGCAAAAGCTGAGAGAGTTCAGCACCACCAAACCAGCTTTACAACAAATGCTAAAGGAACTTCTCTAGGCAAGAAACACAACAGAAGGAAAATACCTACAATAACAAACCCAAAACAATTAAGGAAATGGGAATAGGAACATACATATCAATAATTACCTTAAATGTAAATGGACTAAATGCTCCCACCAAAAGACACAAATTGGCTGAATGGATACAAAAACAAGACCCATATATATGCTGTCTGCAAGAGACCCACTTCAGACCTAGAGACACATACAGATTGAAAGTAAGGGGATGGAAAAAGATATTCCATGCAAATGGAAATCAAAAGAAAGCTGGAGTAGCAATTCTTATATCAGACAAAATAGACTTTAAAATAAAGACTATTAGAAGAGACAAAGAAGGACACTACATAATGATAAAGGGATCGATCCAAGAAGAAGATATAACAATTGTAAACATTTATGCACCCAACATAGGAGCACCTCAATACATAAGGCAAATACTAACAGCCATAAAAGGGGAAATCGACAGTAACACAATCATAGTAGGGGACTTTAACACCCCACTTTCACCAATGGACAGATCATCCAAAATGAAAATAAATAAGGAAACACAAGCTTCAAATGATACATTAAAGAAGATGGACTGAATTGATATTTATAGGACATTCCATCCAAAAACAACAGAATACACATTTTTCTCAAGTGCTCATGGAACATTCTCCAGGATAGATCATATCTTGGGTCACAAATCAAGCCTTGGTAAATTTAAGAAAATTGAAATTGTTTCAAGTATCTTTTCCAACCACAATGCTATGAGACTAGACATCAATTACAGGAAAAGACCTGTAAAAAATACAAACACATGGAGGCTAAACAATACACTACTCAATAACGAAGTGATCACTGGAGAAATCAAAGAGGAAATTTAAAAATACCTAGAAACAAATGACAATGGAGACACAATGATCCAAAACCTATGGGATGCAGCAAAAGCAGTTCTAAGGGGGAAGTTTATAGCAATACAATCCCACCTTAAGAAACACGAAACATCTCGAGTAAACAACCTGACCCCGCACCAAAAGCAATTAGAGAAAGAAGAACAAAAATCCCCCAAAGTTAGCAGAAGGAAAGAAATCATAAAGATCAGATCAGAGATAAATGAAAAAGAAATGAAGGAAATGATAGCAAAGATCAATAAAAGTAAAAGCTGGTTCTTTGAGAAGATAAACAAAATTGACAAACCATTAGCCAGACTCATCAAGAAAAAAAGGGAGAAGACTCAAATCAATAGAATTAGAAATGAAAAAGGAGAAGTAACAACTGACACTGCAGAAATACAAAAGATCATGAGAGATTACTACAAGCAACGCTATGCCAATAAAATGGACAACCTGGAAGAAATGGACAAATTCTTAGAAATGCACAATCTGCCAAGACTGAATCAGGAAGAAATAGAAAATATGAATCGACCAATCACAAGCACTGAAATTGAAACTGTGATTAAAAATCTTCCAACAAACAAAAGCCCAGGACCAGATGACTTCACAGGCGAATTCTATCAAACATTTAGAGAAGAGCTAACACCCATCCTTCTCAAACTCTTCCAAACAATTTCAGAGGAAGGAACACTCCCAAATTCATTCTACGAGGCCACCATCACCTTGATACCAAAACCAGGCAAGGATGTCACAAAGAAAGCAAATTACAGGCCAATATCAGTGATGAACATAGATGCAAAAATCCTCAACAAAATATTAGCAAACAGAATCCAACAGCACATTAAAAGGATCATACACCATGATCAAGTGGGGTTTATTCCAGGAATGCAAGGATTCTTCAATATACGCAAATCAATCAATGTGATACACCATATTAACAAATTGAAGGAGAAAAACCATATGATCATCTCAATAGATGCAGAGAAAGCTTTCGACAAAATTCAACACCCATTTATGATAAAAAGCCTGCAGAAAGTAGGCATAGAGGGAATTTTCCTCAACATAATAAAGGCCATATATGACAAACCCACAGCCAACATTGTCCTCAGTGGTGAAAAACTGAAACCATTTGCACTAAGATCAGGAACAAGACAAGGCTGCCCACTCTCACCACTCTTATTCAACCTAGTTTTGGAAGCTTTAGCCACAGCCATCAGAGAAGAAAAGGAAATAAAAGGAATCCAAATTGGAAAAGAAGAAGTAAAGCTGTCACTGTTTGCAGATGACATGATACTATGCATAGAGAATTCTAAAGATGCTACCAGAAAACTACTAGAGCTAATCAATGAATTTGGGAAAGTAGCAGGATACAAAATTAATGCACAGAAATCTCTGGCATTTCTATACACTAATGATGAAAAATCTGAAAATGAAATCAAGAAAACACTCCCATTTACCATTGCAACAAAAAGAATAAAATATCTAGGAATAAACCTACCTAAGGAGACAAAAGACCTGTAGGCAGAAAATTATAAGACACTGATGAAAGAAATTAAAGATGATACAAATAGATGGAGAGATATACCATGCTCCTGGATTGGAAGAACCAATATTGTGAAAATGACTCTACTACCCAAAGCAATCTACAGATTCAATGCAATCCCTAGCAAACTAACACTGGCATTTTTCACAGAAGTAGAACAAAAAATTTCAAAATTTGTTTGGAAAAACAAAAGACCCCGAAGAGCCAAAGCAATCTAGAGAATGAAAAATGGAGCTGGAGGAATCAGGCTCCCTGACTTCAGACTATACTACAAAGCTACAGTAATCAAGACAGTGTGGTACTGGCACAAAAACAGAAAGATAGATCAATGGAACAGGATAGAAAGCCCAGAGATAAACCCACGCACATATGGCCAACTTATCTTTGATAAAGGAGCCAGGAATGTACAGTGGAGAAAGGACAGCCTCTTCAATAAGTGGTGCTGGGAAAACTGGACAGGGACATGTAAAAGTTTGAGATTAGATCATTCCCTAACACCATACACAAAAATAAGCTCAAAATGGATTAAAACCTAAATGTAAGGCCAGAAACTATCAAACTCTTAGAGGAAAACATAAGCAGAACACTCTATGACATAAATCACAGCAAGATCCTTTTGGACCCACCTCCTAGAGAAATGGAAATAAAAACAAAGATAAACAAATGGGACCTAATGAAACTTCAAAGCTTTTGCACAGCAAAGGAAACCATAAACAAGACCAAAAGACAACCCTCAGAATGGGAGAAAATATTTGCAAATGAAGCAACTGACAAAGGATTAATCTCCAAAATTTATAAACAGCTCATGCAGCTCAATAGCAAAAAAACAAACAACCCAATCCAAAAATGGGCAGAAGACCTAAATAGGCATTTCTCCAAAGAAGATATACAGACTGCCAACAAACACATGAAAGAATGCTCAACATAATTAATCATTAGAGAAATGCAAATCAAAACTACAATGAGATATCATTTCACACCAGTCAGAATGGCCATCATCAAGAAATCTAGAAACAATAAATATTGGAGAGGGTGTGGAGAAACGGGAACACTCTTGCACTGCTGGTGGGTATGTGAATTGGTATAGCCGCTATGGAGAACAGTATGGAGGTTCCTTAAAAAACTAAAAATAGAACTACCATATGACCCAGCAATCCCACTATTAGGCATATACCCTGAGAAAACCATAATTCAAAAAGAGACACGTACCAAAATGTTCATTGCAGCTCTATTCACAATAGCCCGGAGCTGGAAACAACCTAAATGTCCATCATAGGATGAATGGATAAAGAAGATGTGACACATATATTCAATGGAATATTACTCAGCCATAAAAAGAAACGAAACTGAGCTATTTGTAATGAGGTGGATAGACCTAGAGTCTGTCATACAGAGTGAAGTAAGTCAGAAAGAGAAAGACAAATACCGTATGCTAACACATATATATGGAATTTTAAGAAAAAGTCATGAAGAACCTAGGGTTAAAACGGGAATAAAGACACAGACCTACTTGAGAATGGACTTGAGGATATGGGGAGGGGGAAGGGTAAGCTGTGACAAAGTGAAAGAGAGGCATGGACATATATACACTACCAAAAGTAAGGTAGATAGATAGTGGGAAGCAGCCGCAGAGCACAGGGAGATCAGCTCGGTGCTTTGTGACTGCCTGGAGGGGTGGGATGGGGAGGGTGGGAGGGAGGGAGATGCATGAGGGAAGGGATGTGGGAACAGATATATATGTATGACTGACTCACTTTGTTATAAAGCAGAAACTAATAAAAAAAATCAAAAAAAACCAATTAGAGAAAGAAGAATAAAAATACCCCATTCGTTAGCGGAAGGAAAGAAACCATAAAGATCAGAGCAGAAATAAATGAAAAAGAAATGAAGGAAACGAACACAAAGATCAATAAAATTAAAAGCTGGTTCTTTGAGCAGATAAACAATATTGATAAACCATTAGCCAGACTCATGAAGGAAAAAAGGGAGAAGAATCAAATCAATAGAATTAGAAATGAAAAAAAAGTAACAAATGACACTGCAGAAATACAGAGGATCATGAAAGATTATTACAAGCAACTCTATGCCAATAAAATGGACAACCTGGAAGAAATGGAAAAATTCTTAGAAAAGCACAGCCTTCCAAGAGTGAACTGGAGGAAATAGAAAATATAAACAGACCAATCACAAGCACTGAAATTGAAACTGTGATTAAATATCTTCCAACAAAAAAAAAGTCCAGGACCAGATGCCTTCACAGAAGAATTCTATCTAACATTTAGAGAAGAGCTAACACCTATCCTCTTAAACTCTTCCAAATAATAGCAGAAGGAAGAACACTCTCCAACTAATTTTACGAGGACACCATCATCCTGATACCAAAACCAGACAAAGATGCCACCAAAAAAAGAAAATTACGGGTCAATATCAGTGATGAACATAGATACAAAATTCTTCAAAAAATACTAGCAAACAGAATCCAACAGCACATTGAAAGGATCATACACCATGATTAAGTGGTGTTTATCCCAGGAATGCAAGGATTCTTCAATATATGCAAATCAATCAATGTGACAAACCATATTAACAAAGTGAAGGTGAAAAACCATATGATCATCTCAATAGATGCAGAAAAATCTTTTTGACAAAATTCAACATCCATTTATGATAAAAGGCCCTCCAGAAAGTAGGCATAGTGGGAACTTTCCTCAATATAGTAAAGGCCATATATGACAAACCCACAGTCAACATCGTTCTCAATGGTGAAAAACTGAAACCATTTCCACTAAGATCAGGAACAAGACAAAGTTGCCAATTCTCACCAGTATTATTCAACATAGTCTGGAAGTTTTAGCCACAGCAATCAGAGAAGGAAAAGAAAATAAAGGAATCTGAATCAGAAAAGAAGAAGTAAAACTGTCTCTGTTTGCAGGTGACATGATCCTATACATAGAGAATCCTAAAGATGCCACCAGAAAACTACTAGGGTTAATCAATGAATTTGATAAAGTAGCAGGATACAAAATTAATGCACAGAAACCTCTTGCATTCCTATACACTGACGATGAAAAATCTGAAAGAGAAATTAAGGAAACTCTCCAATTTACCACTACAACAAAAAGAATAAAAGACCTAGGAAAAAACCAACCTAAGGAGACAAAAAACCTGTATGCAGAAAACTATAAGACACTGATGAAAGATATCAAAGATGATACAAACAGAAAGAGAGATATACCATGTTCATGTATTGGAAGAATCAACATTGTGAAAATGGCTATATTACCAAAGAAATCTACAGATTCAATGCAATCCCTATCAAACTATGAATTGCATTTTTCATAGAACTAGAACAAAACATTTCACAATTTGTATGGCAACACAAGAGACCCCGAATAGCCAAAGCAATCTTGAGAAAGAAAAACGGAGCCAGAGGAATCAGGCTCCTAGACTTCAGACTGTACTACAAAGCTACAGTAATCAAGAAACTATGGTGCTGGCACAAAAACAGAAATATAGATCAGTGGAACAGGAGAGAAAGCCCAGAGATAAACCCATGCACATATGGTCACCTTTTGATAAAGGAGGCAAGAATATACAGTGGAGAAAAGACAGCCTCTTCAATAAGTGGTGCTGGGAAAACTAGACAACTACATATAAAAGAATGAAAGTAGATTACTCCCTAACGCCATACAAAAAAATAAACTCAAAGTGGATTAAAGACCTAAATATAAGGCCAGACACTATAAAACTCTAAGTGGAAAACATAGGCAGAACACTCCATGACATAAATCACAGCAAGATCCTTTTTGACCCACCTCCTAGAGAAATGGAAATAAAAACAAAAACTAACAACTGGGACCTAATGAAACTTAAAAGCTTTTGCACAGGAAAGGAAACCATAACAATACGAAAAGACAATGCTCAGAATGGGAGAAAATATTGGCAAATGAAGCAACTGACAAAGGATTAGTCTCCAAAATATACAAGCAGCTCATGCAGCTCAATATCAAAAAAAGAAAACAAACAAAAAGAAACAATCCAAAAATGGGCAGAAGACCTAAATAGACATTTCTCCAAAGAAGATATTCAGATTGGGCTTCCCTGGTGGCGCAGTGGTTGAGAGTCCGCCTGCCAATGCAGGGGACACAGGTTCGTGCCCCGGTTCAGGAGGATCCCACATGCCACGGAGTGGCTGGGCTCGTGAGCCGTGGCTGCTGAGCCTGTGCGTCCAGAGCCTGTGTTCCGCAGTGGGAGAGGCCACAACAGTGAGAGGCCTGTGTACCGCAAAAAAAAAAAAAAAAAAAAAGATATACAGATTGTCAACCAACACATGAAAGGATGCTCAACATCACTAATCATTAGGGAAATGCAAATCAAAACTACAATGAGGTATCACCTCACACCAGTCAGAATGGTCATCATCAAAAAATTTACAAAAAATAAATGCTTGAGAGGGTGTGGAGGAAAGGGAAGCCTCTTGCACTGTTGGTGGGAATGTAAATTGATACAACCACCGTAGAGAACAGTATGGAGTTGCCTTAAAAAACTAAAACTAGAACTACCATATGACCCAGCAATCCCACTACTGGGCATATACCCTGAGAAAACCATAATTCAAAAAGAGTCATGTACCACAATGTTCACCGCAACTCTATTTACAATAGCCAGGACATGGAAACAACCTAGGTGTCTATCGACAGATGAATGGATAAAGAAGATGTGACACATATATATAATGGCATGTTACTCATCCATAAAAGAAACGAAATTGAGTTATTTGTAGTGAGGTGGATGGACCTAGAGACTGTCATACAGAGTGAAGTAAGTCAGAAAGAGAAAGACAAATAATGTATGCTAACACATATATATGGAATCTAAAACAAAAAACAGGTTCTGACGAGCCTAGAGTCCAGACAGGAATAAAGATGCAGACATAAAAATGGACTTGAAGACATGGAGGGGGGAATGGTAAGCTGGGACGAAGTGAGATAGTGGCATGGACATATATATATACTACCAAATGTAAAATAAATAGCTAGTGGGAAGCAGCCGCAAAGCACAGGGTGATCAGCTCAGTGCTTTGTGTCCACCTAGAGGGGTGGGATCGGGAAGGTGGGAGGGAGATGCAAGAGGGAGGAGATATGGAGATGTATGTATACATATAGCTGGTTCACTTTGTTATACAGCAGAAACTAACACACCAATGTAAAGCAATTATACTCCAATAAAGATGTTAAAAAAAAAAGTGAACTCATGGTCAATTTTCTAGAGTTCATCATTATTATTAATGTCTGACAATATTTAAATATTAGGTTTTTAATTTTATTCATCATCAAATATCATGAACTCCACCAATAGTGTAGGAAAATAACTTCTAACTAAAGACTAACTAAAGACAACTTTTAAAATGCAATGAGAACAAAGTTAAGAGTATTATCGAAAGATGTCCTAAAAAGAAAAACAAAAATTTAGGAAAGAAAAAAATCAGTATTAATAATACTCAATCACAGGAAAATGCAAATTAATGCAATATGATATTATTATTTGATCTTTTAGGATAGTGAACAGTTTTAACATAATCATTGTTGCAAAGGGAATGGCAAATGGCGCCTTCAATGCTACTGTTGGAATTGTAAATCAATAATCCTTTTGAAGTCAGTTTTTCAATATCTATCAAAGCCTTTGATCATGCAATTCACCTGGACTCAATGAATTTATGAACAAGTACCTTCATTGCATCCACGTTTGTAGTAGTTAAAATTGTATATAACTTATATTTCCCTCATTGAGGAATGATAACAAATGTAGTATATGTACAGTGAAATACTGAGCAATAATTTTAAAGAAAAGCATATAGACATGGAATTATTCTACGAATATTAGGATATATATGCCATGGGTATATTATAAGTTGAAAGGCAAGTTTCACAATAATATTTAGTAGTTTCCATTAAGGGAAAATATGTAAATGCATATGTATTCATGAGTAAAATCTTAATTTAGGTCTGTAAAAACAAACACATTAACAATGTTTATATCTGGAGAAAAAATAAAGTACATGTAGGCTACAGTGAAGGCAGACTTTCTGTTCTATATTTTCTGTATAATTTGACATTTTAAAAAAAGTACGTATTTAGCTATAATTTGTATAATTCAAAACACATTAAAAACTGGAAAATTTAGGGCTTCCCTGGTGGCAAAGTGGTTGAGAGTCTGCCTGCCGATGCGGGGGATGTGGGTTCGTACCCCGGTCCTGGAAGATCCCACATGCCGCGGAGCGGCTTGGCCCGTGAGCCATCGCCGCTGAGCCTGCGCGTCCGGAGGCTGTGCTCCGCAACGGGAGAGGACATAACAGTGAGAGGCCCACGTACCGCAAAAAAAAAAAAAAAAAAAAAAAACTGGAAAATTTAGATAAAACTCATTTTATTACATTATAAATCATTTTCTTCATTTTCACTTGTATAGACTGTTGTTTTGACATATATAATCATGTTTATAAATTAAGCTAATAAACCTATTAACATTAATGCTGTACTATCCTACTATAGTCTTCATACCACTATCTTAAATTTATAAATTACCTATAATTTTAAACATACTTTATATATCAATAAGAAAGTATTCTTTCGAAAACATGGCTGCCTAAATTAGAGAAAATTGTTATTCTCAACACTTGCAGGTCTTCATTTGCTTTAAAATGCTCTCAGAGAAATAAATCTGTTAACTTCAAAAAATCATTTTTCTGTATCAGAACAGGTTAACATTTCTGGCCCTCCAGTGGCATGTGTGTGAATTCACGTTTGAGAGGGTATGACTCTGCATAAAGTATACAAGAAAAACAAAGGCTCTGCTTTGCAATATCCTTGAGAAATCCGACCCAAATTCAGATTCTTGATTTTCTTTAAAATTAGCCAAACTCTCACAAGTTGTAGGTCTAAATCTGGAAAAATAAAGCCTTAGGCCACTGGCCCACTAAAAGTATATTTATTTAATATTGCTCTCAATAGAACAGCTTTCTGCATTACAAACTAGTTAGCAAATGCAGTTAATTTTTCAGAATCTGTTTTTAAGACTTAATTAAACCTTTGTCTTTGTTTTCAATATTACTCTGTCTTTGGAAATAAAGTTATGGAAAGATTAGTCTCTTTCTAAGATTATTATGAATGTGAATCATTAGCTTGCCATAATGCATTATATAGATGTTAGACTTTTCCTTAATTGAATTTTTAACCATTACCATAAATACTCTCATTTAATTTGCTCTAAAGTGTCATTAAATAGCCCAAAGGTGTTGACTTACTATAGAGGGGAATCAATTTTTTTTTTTTTTTTTTTTTTGCTGTACGCGGGCCTCTCACTGCTGTGGCCTCTCCCGCTGCGGAGCACAGGCTCCGGATGCGCAGGCTCAGGGGCCAAGGCTGACGGGCCCAGCTGCTACGCGGCATGTGGGATCTTCCCGGACCGGGGCACGAACCCATGTCCCCTGCATCGGTAGGCGGACTCTCAACCACTGCGCCACCAGGGAAGCCCTGAATCAAATTTTTAAACCGCGATTTAGTTAAAAAGAAGGATATAAAAGCAGCATGAAAAAAATTTTTTTTGCTTGTAGTTGTTTTTTCTTTTTATGTAATTTCAAACATGGAAAAATTGCAAGAACAGGGTAAAAAAAAATCCTAAAAAACCTAAACTCCAATTGACCAACTGCTTACATTTTGTCATATTTGATATTCTCTCCTCCCCTCCCTTCCTCTCTTCTCTCCCTTCTCTTTCTGTGTCTCTCTCTTATTTTGGGGATCATATTTTACTGCTTGCTGTTGCCTGACAGGTCACTGAGGCTCTATTCACTACTTAGAAATCTTGTGTTTTCCTTTCTGTCCTTCGGGAAGGTTAATTTCTATTGCTGTATTCCCAAGCTCACTCACCCCCTTTTGTTTCCATCTCCACGAGGTTATTAAGGCCATTGAGGGAGGTCTTGTTCCATTTCATATACTTTACTTTTTATTTATTTATTTTTATTTTTTATTTTTTATTTTTAAGAGCCCAAGGGCCGCGCCCGGCCGGGAACCCGGGCCCACACCCCGCGCCGAGGGTGGCGGAGGACCCGGACGCAGATGCGTCCGGCGGCACGCTCATGCCGCCGCCCCTCCTGTCCTGCACGTCCCCCGAGCCCGGGAAAGGGGCCTACGGGGCCGGCCCTGCGACGTCCCCCGCCTCTCGGTCTGCACCCCCCACCCCTTTCCCCATCCCAGCCCGTGGGCGAGGCCCACGGCGTGGTGGGGAGGAGGCGCGGCGCGCCGAGGCCGGGGGTGCCGCCGCGAGGGGCGCCCCCTTCCCTCTCGTCCCCCTTTTCCTCCGGCGGGACGGTCGCCTCCCCCGACGGACCGGCGCGGGCCGGTCCGGGGACGTGTGCGCCGAGACCCGCCGCCGCTCCCATCGCGCGGATGGTGGGCAGCCACCGAGGGTGGGCCGAGGACGCCGCCCTCGGGGTGCGGGGTGGGGAGTCCGGAGAGCGATGGAGGGAAGGAAGGAAGAAACGGACGCCGACCCCCCCCCACCAGAACCCCGTGCCCCGCCGCCGCCACCGCGGCAGCGGCGTGAGCGACAAACCGTTGTGTCGAGGGCTCACTTTCAGTAGATCGCAGCGAGGGAACTGCTCTGCTACGTACGAAATCCCGACCCAGAAGCAGGTCGTCTACGAATGGTTTAGCACCAGGTTCCCCACGAACGTGCGGTGCGTGACGGGCGAGGGGCGGCCGCCATTCCGGCTGCACCCCGTGTCCCAGGACGAAGGGCTCTCCGCACCGGACCCCGGTCCCGACGCGCGGCGGGGGATGCCGCGCCGCGCCCCGGGGAACGCGGGCGGCGGCCCGCCGGCTGGGTCGGCGGGGGACCGGCTATCCAAGGCCAACCGAGGCTCCCGCGGCGGTGCCCTATCGTTCCGCCTGGGCGGGATTCTGATTTAGAGGCGTTCAGTCATAATCCCACAGATGGTAGCTTCGCCCCATTGGCTCCTCAGCCAAGCACATACACCAAGTTTCAATTAGTTTTTTTTAATGGTTTATATTTCTCTGCTGAGATTCTCAATCTGTTTATTTTTTACCACAGTATTTCCCTTTAAGTTCAAATGTTTTTATAATTGTTGCTTTGAAGGTCTAGTTTCTTAATTTCAACTTCAATATTTGTGTAATTTCAGCTTTGGTTACTATTGATCACTTTTTCTCTTAACTACTTGTCTTATTTTCCTCCTAATTCACATGTTCAATGTTTTGTTTGTTTTGTTTTGGTAACTGGACACTGAATAGTAAATTGTAGACACTCTGAGTTAGCTTCCTTTGAAGGCTGTTGAGTTTTATTCTATCAGGTAGTTAATTTGGCTGGACTTAACTCTGTCTCTTCTGCAGTGAGGAAGCAGGTAAAATCTCTGTTCAGTGCTTTTAAGCTTCCATCCGTTGCTGTCTGCAGAGCACCTTTAATACTCTGCTCTGTACACATAGTTTATGGAAGAACCAAGAAGGTAGACAAAGTGTATACACAAGTTTTGAGGCTGTCCTTTCTGTGGATACTCTTTTGCCAATAGCCCCCTGATAATTTAATTCCTTTGATAAATCTGAACTCTGGCCTAACCTTTGCAAACTAGTTGGACTCCAACTTTCTGCTTGTATTCAGGCTACCCCACACTGTATGAAGAGAAAAGTCACATAAATTCAAATATCACCAAGTGAAAATCCCTTTTTCAAGAATCATCTACCCTCCAGTTCTGCTTGATTTAGATATATAGATATTTTCAGTAGGTATTTTTTTCATATTTTTCCCACAGTTTTAAATTTCTGTCTATAAATGGATGTGTCATACAAGTCACTACACCATTATCAAAAGTAGAACTGCTTTGTTATTAAGTAATCAATCAAATTTGTTTTCAATTGTGCATGCATTACCGTTTGAGACACTGAACACTGATTCTGTAAATATTTTGCACAAGATTTTAGCTCAGCATTTGAATCATAAATAATTAAGCCTTAAATCCTTTTACTCCCCCGCCCAAAGGAGTAAAGTAAAATAGAAGCTCAACATAGGGATCATTATTGCACCATCAACTTTGAAATCATTAACAAGCACCATATGAGGTGATTACTATTATTTTATCATGAGTAGTTGAGGTTCAGGACTTCGATATCTTGCATAAGGTAACAAGATTGCTAGACTCTATCCCAAATTATTCATTCAGAATTCCAGAATAACCTAAACATGCTAAAATTTCAATTAAAATAATTGGAAATAGAGCTCTATTTATTTTAATAAAACTACATCTCAAAACTGAAATCCCCTAGAAATTCCAAACAAAAAAAGTTATTATTGACTAATAAAGAAGTGATGTAGTTTTTCCCAGTTTTACTGAAAAGTAATTGACATACCTCACTGTATGTGTACAGCATGATGGTTTGATTTACATGTATTACAAAATGATTACCAATAGGTTCAGTTAACCCCCATCATTTCAACTAGTTACAACAAAAATGCAAAAGAGAAAAAAGGAAAACAATTTCTCCCCATGAAGAGAAGTTTTAGGATTTACTCGCTTAACTTTCCTGTATAAAATATAGCAGTGTTAGCTATACTCATCATGTTGTATGTATAGTTTTTAAATTAGAACACCATGGAAGTCATATGAAATATCCTTTGGCATTAAAATGAATGACCAAAAGTAAGTTATTCACTTAAATTCATGATACAGTTTTTATTCTTCTAAATTTAGCCCACAATTTGTCATCTTTTTTAATGCTTATATTATTGGTGCCCAAATGAAGAAATTAATGAGCTGACTCATTATGAATCAGATATTGGGCTAACTCCTATCAAAGTTTTCAGAAGTAATTGTGGTTTATTTGAGAAACAGTTTTGTTGGACTTTTGGAGTGAATCCCTCTATACTAGCAAATATAGGATCTGGTTAAAAAATATCTCTAGATTTCCACATCTGCTTATCTCAGGAAAACTTCTAATTTCATCATCATCACAGTCATAAGCTCAATAACAGGCTATCAGGAAGTCAGGTTATCACCATCTCATCTAACTGAGCAAACAAATTTGTTCATAACTTGGGAAAGTTTAAATTTGACTATGTCCAGTCTCAACTCAATACTTTTTATTAGATTGGGGACAAGGGGTCAATGGAATGATCAATCATCTATTTTGTTTTCTCTCTCTTTCCTATACATACACACACACACACACACACACACACACACACACTGCACAGTATCATATAAGATATATGGATTTAATTCTAATATTATTAAGGAAATCAGCAGAGGTAGTAATTAGTTTTACCTGTAAATATCACTAAGGTAACATTTAAATGAAACTTTAAAATGAGGGGAGTTGATCATCAGTAAAGGAAAAGACATTTATTCATTTATTCTATGCAGAAAGAAAAACATGAAAAATGGCATGAAGTTATCAATGAACTATGAGAATTTGAGGCAGGAATCTTTGCTAAATATAGGGTGCTGAGGCATATAAGGCAGGAACTAATGCTGGCCATACAAAATGGGATGGCATTGTGCAAGGCCTTGAACGTTACATTCAGGTATTTAAAAATGTCCCCAGAGGCTATGAGACACCATCTCAAGATAGTCTTGTTACTGTTTTCCAAAATGGAAAAAGGTTTATAATTGGTCTTTCTAATTGTAAATGTGATGTATACTTTTTGGTTAAAACATAAAATACCAAAAAACATAAATGAGAAATAAATGTTGTTTAAAATCCCACTAAGCAGCTAACAACAGGCAATGCGTTCCTGTATGCCTTCCACATATGTTTGTCTTATAACATCGTAAAATAGTTCTACCAACATTTTAGAACTGTTAAATGTGTAACAGGTTTCATAGGCAAATGGGAAAAAATTCAACAGAAAGGTATCATCTTACTATTCCCCATTTCACCAAGTTCATTGTCCCCAAATTACAAATCTGATAAATAATTTCAGAAATGGCTATGCATATACAAGGATATCTACATAATTATGTTCCCCTTTTAAACATATTGTAGCATATTATAAACATGTAAAGCAAAACACTACACTACACCTTGTTTTCTCACACAACAATTTCCCCTGAAAAGTATTAAATATTAAAATTTACATTTTGAAGTAAAGGTAGAGAGAAGTGAGAAGTAATATAAGCATATGAGTTATTCATTTTTTCCTTGTCTTACTGATTTTCTGACAAATTTGTTGGTTTTTTTAAAATTATAAGCAAAGCATATTTGTAGCATTTTTTTTCTTTTTTTAAAAAAGACTTCTTTATTAGGGTATAATTGCTTCACAGTGCTGTGTTAGTTTCTGTTGTACAACAAAGTGGATCAGCAATATGCATACATATATCTCTATATCCCCTCCCTCTTGAGCCTCCCTCCCAGCCTCCCTATCCCATCCCTCTAGGTCATCACAAAGCACCAAGCTGCTCTCCCTGTGCTATGCTGCTGCTTCCCACTAGCTATCGATTTTACAGTTGGTAGTGTGTATATGTTGATGCTACTCTCACTTTGCCCCAGCTTCCCCCTGCCCTCAGTGTCCTCAAATCCGTTCTCTATGTCTACGTCTTTATTCCTGCCTTGCCACTAGGTTCATCAGTACCATTTATTTATTTATTTATTTTAAGATTCCATATATATGCATTAGCATATGGTATTTGTTTTTCTCTTTCTGACTTCACTCTGTATGACAGACTCTAGGTCCATCCACCTCACTACAAATAACTCAACTTCATTTCTTTTTATAGTTGACTAATATTCCATTGTATTATATGTGCCACATCTTCTTTATCCATTCATTTGTCAGTGGACATTTAGGTTGGTTCCATGTCCTGGCTATTGTAAATAGTGCTGTGATGAACATTCTGCTACATGTCTCTTTTTGAATTATGGATTTCTCAGGGTATATGCCCAGTAGTGAGATTGCTGGGTCATATGGTAGTTCTATTTTTACTTTTTAAAGGAACCTCCATACTGTTCTCCATTGTCGTTGTATCAATTTACATTCCTACCAACAGTGCGGGAGGGTTCTCTTTTCACCGCACCCTTTCCAGCATTTATTGTTTGTGGATTTTTTGATAATGGCCATTCTGCCCGGTGTGAGGTGATTCCTCATTGTAGTTTTGATGTGCATTTCTCTAACAATTAGTGATGCTGATAATCTTTTCATGGGCCTCTTGGCCATCTGTATGTCTTCTTTGGTGAAATGTCTATTTAGACCTTCAGCCCATTTTTTAACTGGGTTTTTTGTTTTTTTAATATTGAGCTCCATGAGCTGTTTGTATATTTTGGAGATTAATCCTTTGTCTGTTGTTTCATTTGCAAATATCTTCTCCCATTCTGAGGGTTGTCTTTTCACCTTGTTTATGGTTTCCTTCGCTGTGCAACAGCTTTTAAGTTTCATTAGGTCCCATTTGTTTATTTCTGTTTTTATTTCTGTTACTCTAGGAGGTGGGTCAAAAAAGAACTTGCTGTGGTTATGTCAAAAAGCCTTTTTCCTATGTTTTCGTCTAAGAGTTTTATAGGGAGTATTCTAATTTCATTCTTTTACATGTAGCTGTCCAGTTTTCCAAGCACCACTTATTGAATAGGTTGTCTTTTCACCATTGTACGTCCTTGCCTCCTCTGTCATAAATTAGGTGACTCTATGTGTGTGGGTTTATCTCTCGGCTTTCTCTCCTGTACCATTGATCTATATTTCTGTTTTTGTGCCAGTACCATACTGTCTTGATTACTGTAGCTTTGTAGGATAGTTTAAAGTCAGGTGGCCTGACTCCTCCAGCTCCATTTTTCTTTTTCAAGATTGATTTGGTTATTTGGGGTATGTGTGTTTCCACATGAATTGTAAATTTTTTTGTTCTACTTATGGGAAGAATGCCATTGGTAGTTTGATAGAGATTGCATTGAATCTGTAGGTTGTTTTGGATATTATACTCATTTTCACAATATTGATTCTTCTAATCCAAGAACATGGTATGTTTCTCCATCTGTTTATGTCATTTTTGATTTATTTCATCAGTGTTTTATAGTTTTTGAGTACAAGCCTTTTGCCTCCTTAGGTGGGTTTATTCCTAGGTATTTTATTCTTTTTGTTGCAATGGTAAATGGAATTGTTTTCATTTCTATTTCTGCTTTTTTGTTGTTAGTGTATAGGAATGCCAGGGATTTCTGTGCATTAATTTTGTATACTGAAACCTTACCAAATTCATTGATTGGTTCTAGCAGTTTTCTAGTGGCATCTTTAGGATCTTCTATGTATGGTATCATGTCATCTGCAAACAGTGACAACTTTACTTCTTCTTTTCCATTTGTATTCCTTTTATTTCTTTTCATTCTCTGATTGGCTAGGACTTCCAAAACTGTGTTGAATAATACTGGTGAGAGTGGACATCCTTATCTTGTTCCTGATCTTAGTGGAAATGCTTTCAGTTTTTCACTATTGAGTATGATGTTTGCTGTGGGTTTTTCATATATGGCCTTTATTATGTTGAGATAGATGAACATATGGTTTTGTTTTTTTTTTTTTTTAGTTTCTGCTTTATAACAAAGTGAATCAGTCATACATATACATCTGTTCCCATATCCCTTCCCTCTTGCGTCTCCCTCCCTTCCACCCTCCATATCCCACCCCTCCAGGCAGTCACAAAGCAACGAGCTGATCTCCCTGTGCTTTGCGGCTGCTTCCCACTATCTATCTACCTTACGTTTCGTAGTGTGTATATGTCCATGCCTCTCTCTTGCTTTGTCACAGCTTACCCTTCCCCCTCCCCATATCCTAAAGTCCATTCTCAAGAAGGTCTGTGTCTTTATTCCTGTTTTACCCCTAGGTTCTTCCTGACATTTTTTTTTCTTAAATTCCATATATATGTGTTAGCATACGGTATTTGTCTTTCTCTTTCTGACTTACTTCACTCTGTATGACAGACTCTAGGTCTATCCACCTCATTACAAATAGCTCAATTTCATTTCTTTTTATGGCTGAGTAATATTCCATTGTATATATGTGCCACATCTTCTTTATCCATTCATCCGATGATGGACACTTAGGTTGTTTCCATCTCCAGGCTATTGTAAATAGAGCTGCAATGAATATTTTGGTACATGACTCTTCTTGAATTATGGTTTTCTCAGGGTATATGCCCAGTAGTGGTATTTCTGGGTCATATGGTAGTTCTATTTTTAGTTTTTTAAGGAACCACCATACTGTTCTCTATAGTGGCTGTACCAATTCACATTCCCACCAGCATTGCAAGAGGGTTCCCGTTTCTCCACACCCTCTCCAATATTTATTGTTTCTAGATTTTTTGATGATGGCCATTCTGACGAGTGTGAGATGATATCTCATTGTAGTTTTGATTTGCATTTCTCTAATGATTAATGATGTTGAACATTCTTTCATGTGTTTGTTGGCAGTCTGTATATCTTCTTTGGAGAAATGTCTATTTAGGTCTTCTGCCCATTTTTGGATTGGGTTGTTTGTTTTTTTGATATTGAGCTGCATGAGCTGCTTATAAATTTTGGAGATTAATCCTTTGTCAGTTGCTTCATTTGCCAATATTTTCTCCCATTCTGAGGGTTGTCTTTTGGTCTTGATTATGGTTTCCTTTGCTGTGCAAAAGCTTTTAAGTTTCATTAGGTCCCATTTGTTTATCTTTGTTTTTATTTCCATTTCTCTAGGAGGTGGGTCCAAAAGGATCTTGCTGTGATTTATGTCATAGAGTGTTCTGCCTATGTTTTCCTCTAAGAGTTTGATAGTTTCTGGCCTTATATTTAGGTCTTTAATCCATTTTGAGCTTATTTTTGTGTATGGTGTTAGGGAGTGATCTAATCTCATACTTTTACATGTACCTGTCCAGTTTTCCCAGTACCACTTATTGAAGAGGCTGTACTTTCTCCACTCTACATTCCACTCTAGATTCCTGCCTCCTTTATCACAGATAAGGTGACCAAATGTGTGTAGGTTTATCTCTGGGTTTTCTATCCTATTCCATTGATCTTTCTGTTTTTGTGCCAGTACCATACTGTCTTGATGTCTATTGTTACATAGCATTGCCTAGTGTCTCCTGAGACAGTCTATCTTGAGTTCCCATTAAATTTGTGAAATGATGCTCAAAATGGTGAGTGACAAAAAGTCACACTACCAAAAGCCATGACTGAGGGCCTGTTCCCAGAATTAAGGAAAAATTTTCACCCCTTAAAAGACCAAAATATTGGATTGAAAAATTTACCAGAGACCACATATATTTTAGTTCATGTCAAAGAGTCATGAATAAAAATAAGTCTCAAACAAAAGTAGGAGAATACATTATAAATTCTCTATTCTCTTATCCCTCACTCAAATATTGCATCTGGTATGTGGCTAATGTTTTTTGAAGAATTTGATGTATGCTTTTAACTTCATCAACCTTCTATACTTTGCACCATCTTGGAAAATAACTGGCAGAAGTTGGGACAGTGGTAGAGTGAATCAGTGCATCCCAAACATAAAGTTGCTGCTTACAATGTGGTCTCTGAATGAATGAATTATTGTATTTATTATCATACAAGCAAAGCAGTCTTGGTGTAGAAAGAGAAAAAAATAGTCCCCAAGGAGTACGTGAGCATTAGAACTGCATTCAACTTAAAATAGAAAAAAATCCAACTTACAGTGGTTTCACTATATAGGAGCTATTTTTCTTGTGAAGAAAAAAATTTGGGAGTCAGGCTCCAGTGCCTCTGATATCAGAGACCCAGCTTCAAGTATCTTCCAAAATGACTCCTCAGTTGGTGGCTTTCATTCCTAAAGCTTGAGGTGGTAACACTCCTCACAAGATTGCTAGTAAACATCCATTGTATCTACATTCAAGAATGGGGCAGGGTCGGAGCGCAGGGAGAGGACTGGGGCTGGCGGCAGGAAGAGGGCCTGAAGGGGTTGGTGCGCCGCGGATAGCCGGAGGGAGTCCGGGGAAAATGTCTGAAGCTGCCGAAGAGGCAAGAGACTTTTTCTTCCCTTTTGTTTCCTAGTGCGCGAGGAGAGGGCATTAAGAGCACTGTTTAAAGAAGCTTCAGAGACGGGCGCGAGCCGCGGCTAAAGGCGAGGACCCCGGAGACGGGCGTGGGACGCTGGGGCTGCTGCTGCCGCCGCCACAAGGCCTGTGTGCGAGCGCAGGTCACTGTCCACGACCCCTTCCGGGGAGCTTGTGCAGCCCGCCACTGCCGGGGTCCCGGGACGCAGGGACGGCTTCCCCGGGAAAGCGCACGGAGCGCCTCGGGCTGCTGCAACGTCACGCCGGCCTCTGCCGCCGCAGGCCCGCCCCGCACTGCGTGCCCCTCCCTCCCCTCTGCCTGAGTGAGCCAGAGCCCCCGAATCAGCGGCTCCTTTAAACCCGTCCTGTCTGAGCAAAGTACAGACGCCCTTCGGCGACCTATGCGCAGAGGCGGGGCCAGGTCCAAGGCTGAGACCCGGGAGCTGTGAGAGCAGAGGAGACAGGGAAATCTCTCTGTGCAGCCTCGGAGGCAGCGGATTAAAGCTCCACTGTCCGCTTGATGTGCCCTGCGTCTGTAGAGTGCATGAATGGACAGTGAATCATCCCAAATTAAGGAGGTGGACTTTGAGAGCAAGATTTTCGATTTTTTCCCCCTGTTCTCTTTCTGTGAATGTGTATGTGTATGCTTCTGTGTGAGATTTTCTCTGTATACCTTTGCTTCCACCATAGGTCCCAGGGTTCTATCCGTCCTTTTTTTTTTTTCCAGTAATTACTTTTTTATTTTTAATAATGCTACTATATTTTATACTTTATTCTATTTTAATATATCTTCTTTCTTCTTTTCCTACCTTCCCTTCCTCCCTCACTCCCTCTGCCACTTTCTTTCTTTCTTTCTTTCTTTCTTTCTTTCTTTCTTTCTTTCATTCTTTCTTTCCTTCCAACCTGCCTCCCTCCTGTCTGTCTTTCTTTCTTCCTTTTGTTACACCCACCCTCCCTCCCTCCCTTCTTTCTTCCTTTCACTCTTTCTTTTTCTTTCCTTCCTCGCTACCTCCCTTCTTTCTTTCTTTCTTTCTTTCCGTCCTTCCTCCCTCCCTCCCTCCTTTCTTTCTTTCTTCCTTCTTTCCTTCCTTTCTTTTCTTCTTCCTTTCTTTCTCCCTCTCTTTCTTTCTTCTGCTAATTCCTTCTTTCTAATTTTTCTCCCTTTTATTCTGAGCCGGGTAGATGAAAGGCTCTTGGTGCTGCAGCCAGGAGTCAGTGCTGTGCCTCTGAAGTGGGAGAGCCAACTTCAGGACACGGGTACACAAGGGACCTCCCAGCTCCACATAATATCAAGCGGGAAAAACTCAGAGAGATCTCCATCTCAACAACAGCAACCAGCTTCAGTCAATGACCAGCAAGTTACAGTGCTGGTCACCCTATGCCAAGCAACTAGCAAGACAGGAACACAACGCCACCCATTAGCAGAGAGGCTGCCTAAAAACATAATAAGGCCACAGACACCCCAAAACACACCACCAGACGTGGACCTGTCCACCAGAAAGACAAGATCGAGCCTCAACCACCAGAACATAGACACTAGTCCCCCCACCAGGAAGCCTACACAACCTACTGAAACAACCTTAGCCACTGGGGACAGACAACAAAAACAATGGGAACTACGAATCTGCAGCCTGCAAAAAGGAGACCCCAAACACAGGAAGATAAGCAAAATAAGAAGACAGAAAAATACACAGCAGGTGAAGGAGCAAGATAAAAACCTACCAGACCTAACAAATGAAGAGGTAATAGGCAGTCTACCTGAAAAAGAATTCAGAATAATGATAGTAAAGATGACCCAAGAGTCTATTTCCATGATTCAAAATCTTGGAAATAGAATAGACAAAATGCAAGAAACAGTGAACAAGGACCTAGAAGAAGTAAAGATGAATCAAGCATCAATTAAAAACACAATAAATGAAATGAAAAATACTCTACATGGGATCAATAGCAGAATAACTGAGGCAGAAGAACGGATAAGTGAGGTGGAAGATAAAATAGTGGAAAAAACTGCTGCAGAGCAAAATAAAGAAAAAAGAATGAAAAGAACAGAGGACAGACTCAGAGTCCTCTGGGACAACATTAAATGCCCCAACATTCGAATTATAGGGGTTCCAGAAGAAGAAGAGAAAAAGAAAGGGCCTGAGAAAATATTTGAAGAGATTATAGTTGAAAACTTCCCTAATATGGGAAAGGAAATAGTTAATCAAGTCCAGGAGGCACAGAGAGTCCCATACAGAATAAATCCAAGGAGAAATATGCCAAGACACATATTAATCAAACTGTCAAAAATTAAACACAAAGAAATCATATTAAAAGCAGCAAGGGAAAAACAACAAATAACACACAAGGGAATCCCCATCAGGTTAACAGCTGATCTTTCAGCAGAAACTCTACAAGCCAGAAGGGAGTGGCAGGACATAATTAAAGTGATGAAGGAGAAAAACCTGCAACCAAGATTACTCTACCCAGCAAGGATCTCATTCAGATTTGATGGAGAAATTAAAAACTTTACAGAGAAGCAAAAGCTGAGAGAGTTCAGCACCACCAAAACAGCTTTACAACAAATACTAAAGGAACTTCTCTAGGCAAGAAAAACAACAGAAGGAAAATACCTACAATAACAAACCCAAAACAATTAAGGAAATGGGAATAGGAACATACATATCAATAATTACCTTAAATGTAAATGGACTAAATGCTCCCACCAAAAGACACAAATTGGCTGAATGGATACAAAAACAAGACCCATATATATGCTGTCTGCAAGAGACCCACTTCAGACCTAGAGACACATACAGATTGAAAGTAAGGGGATGGAAAAAGATATTCCATGCAAATGGAAATCAAAAGAAAGCGGGAGTAGCAATTCTTATATCAGACAAAATAGACTTTAAAATAAAGACTATTAGAAGAGACAAAGAAGGACACTACATAATGGTAAAGGGATCGATCCAAGAAGAAGATATAACAATTGTAAATATTTATGCACCCAACATAGGAGCACCTCAATACATAAGGCAAATACTAACAGCCATAAAAGGGGAAATCGACAGTAACACAATCATAGTAGGGGACTTTAACACCCCACTTTCACCAATGGACAGATCATCCAAAATGAAAATAAATAAGGAAACACAAGCTTCAAATGGTATATTAAAGAAGATGGACTGAATTGATATTTATAGGACATTCCATCCAAAAACAACAGAATACACATTTTTCTCAAGTGCTCATGGAACATTCTCCAGGATAGATCGTATCTTGGGTCACAAATCAAGCCTTGGTAAATTTAAGAAAATTGAAATTGTATCAAGTATCTTTTCTGACCACAATGCTATGAGACTAGACATCAATTACAGGAAAAGATCTGTAAAAAATACAAACACATGGAGGCTAAACAATACACTACTTAATAACGAAGTGATCACTGACGAAATCAAAGAGGATATAAAAAAAAATACTTAGAAACAAATGAAAATGGAGACACGACGACCCAAAACCTATGGGACGCAGCAAAAGCAGTTCTAAGGGGGAAGTTTATAGCAATACAATCTCACCTTAAGAAACAGGAAACATCTCGAGTAAACAACCTGACGCTGCAACTAAAGCAATTAGAGAAAGAAGAACAAAAAAACCCCAAAGTTAGCAGAAGGACAGAAATCATATGGATCAGATCAGAAATAAATGAAAAAGAAATGAAGGAAACAATAGCAAAGATCAATACAAGTAAAAGCTGGTTCTTTGAGAAGATAAACAAAATTTACAAACCATTAGCCAGACTCATCAAGAAAAAAAGAGAGAAGATTCAAATCAATAGAATTAGAAATGAAAAAGGAGAAGTAACAACTGACACTGCAGAAATACAAAAGATCATGAGAGATTACCCCAGCAACTCTATGCCAAAAAATGGACAACATGGAAGAAATGGACAAATTCTTAGAAATGCACAACCTGCCAAGACTGAATCAGGAAGAAATATAAAATATGAATAGACCAATCACAAGCACTGAAATTGAAACTGTGATTAAAAATCTTCCAACAAACAAAAGCCCAGGACCAGATGGCTTCACAGGCGAATTCTATCAAACATTTAGAGAAGAGCTAACACCTATCCTTCTGAAACTCTTCCAAAATATAGCAGAGGGAGGAACACTCCCAAACTCATTCTACAAGGCCACCATCACCTTGATACCAAAACCAGGCAAGGATGTCACAAAGAAAGAAAACTACAGGACAATATCACTGATGAACATAGATGCAAAAATCCTCAACAAAATACTAGCAAACAGAATCCAACAGCACATTAAAAGGATCATACACCATGATCAAGTGGGGTTTATTCCAGGAATGCTAGGATTCTTCAATATATGCAAATCAATCAATGTGATACACCATATTAACAAATTGAAGAAGAAAAACCATATGATCATCTCAATAGATGCAGAGAAAGCTTTTGACAAAATTCAACACCCATTTATGATAAAACCCTGCAGAAAGTAGGCATAGAGGGAACTTTCCTCAACATAATAAAGGCCATATATGACAACCCACAGCCAACATTGTCCTCAATGGTGAAAAACTGAAACCATTTCCACTAAGATCAGGAACAAGACAAGGCTGCCCACTCTCACCACTCTTATTTAACTTAGTTTTGAAAGTTTTAGCCACAGCAATCAGAGAAGAAAAGGAAATAAAAGGAATCCAAATTGGAAAAGAAGAAGTAAAGCTGTCACTGTTTGCAGATGACATGATACTATACATAGAGAATCCTAAAGATGCTACCGAAAAACTACTAGAGCTAATCAATGAATTTGGTAAAGTAGCAGGATACAAAATTAATGCAGACAAATCTCTGGCATTTCTGTATACTAATGATGAAAAATCTGAAAGTCAAATCAAGAAAACACTCCCAGTTACCATTGCAACAAAAAGAATAAAATATCTAGGAATAAGCCTACCTAAGGAGACAAAAGACCTGTAGGCAGAAAATTATAAGACACTGATGAAAGAAATTAAAGATGATACAAATAGATGGAGAGATATACCATGCTCCTGGATTGGAAGAATCAATATTGTGAAAATGACTCTACTACCCAAAGCAATCTACAGATTCAATGCAATCCCTATCAAACTACCACTGGCATTTTTCACAGAACTAGAACAAAAAATTTCAAAATTTGTTTGGAAAAACAAAAGACCCCGAAGAGCCAAAGCAATCTTGAGAAGGAAAAACGGAGCTGGAGGTATCAGGCTCCCTGACTTCAGAATATACTACAAAGCTACAGTAATCAAGACAGTGTGGTACTGGCACAAAAACAGAAAGATAGATCAGTGGAACAGGATAGAAAGCCCAGAGATAAACCCATGCACATATGGTTAACTTATCTTCGATGAAGGAGGCAGGAATGCACAGTGGAGAAAGGACAGCATCTTCAATAAGTGGTGCTGGGAAAACTGGACAGGGACATGTAAAAGTATGAAATTAGATCATTCCCTAACACCATACACAAAAATAAGCTCAAAATGGATTAAAGACCTAAATGTAAGGCCAGAAACTATCAAACTCTTAGAGTAAAACATAGGCAGAACACTCTATGACATAAATCACAGCAAGATCCTTTTGGACCCACCTCCTAGAGAAATGGAAATAAAAACAAAGATAAACAAATGGGACCTAATGAAACTTCAAAGCTTTTGCACAGCAAAGGAAACCATAAACAAGATGAAAAGACAAGCCTCAGAATGGGAGAAAATATTTGCAAATGAAGCAACTGACAAAGGATTAATCTCCACAATTTACAAGCAGCTCATGCAGCTAAACAGCAAAAAAACAAACAACCCAATCCAAAAATGGGCAGAAGACCTAAATAGACATTTCTCCAAACAAGATATACAGACTTCCAACAAACACATGAGAGAATGCTCAAAATCATTAATCATTAGAGAAATGCAAATCAAAACTACAATGAGATATCATCTCACACCAGTAAGAATGGTCATCATCAGGAAATCTAGAAACAATAAATATTGGAGAGGGTGTGGAGAAACGGGAACCCTCTTGCACTGCTGGTGGGAATGTGAGTTGGTACAGCCACTATAGAGAACAGTATGGTGGTTCCTTAAAAAACTAAAAATAGAACTACCATATGACCCAGCAATCCCACTACTAGGCATATACCCTGAGAAAACCATAATTCAAAAATAGACGTACCAAAATGTTCATTGCAGCTCTATTCACAATAGCCCGGAGCTGGAAACAACCTAAGTGTCCATCATCGGATGAATGGATAAAGAAGATGTGGCACATATGTACAATGGAATATTACTCAGCCATAAAAAGAAACGAAACTGAGCTATTTGTAATGATGTGGATAGACCTAGCGTCTGTCATACAGAGTGAAGTAAGTCAGAAAGAGAAAGACAAATACCGTATGCTAACACATATATATGGAATTTAAGAAAAAAGAATTCATGAAGAACTTAGGGGTAAAACAGGAATGGAGACACAGACCTACTTGGGGGTGTGTTGGGGGATATGGGGGGGTGGGCTGTGATGGGGCAGGAGAGAGGCATGGACGTGTATACACTGCCGGGCGTGGGGTGGATGGATGGTGGGGGGTGGCGGCGTGGCGTGGGGGATCGGCTCGGTGCTTTGTGGCCTCCTGGAGGGGTGAGATGGGGAGGGTGGGAGCGAGGGAGATACAGGAGGGAGGGGATGTGGGAACAGATGTATATGTATGACTGATTCACTTTGTTGTAAAGCAGAGACTAATAAAAATAAATAAATAAATAAAAATCAAAAAAAAAAGATAAAGAATGGGGCAAAAGAAAACCCAGTCTTATGTGAACTTTTTATTAGAAAAGCAAGACTTTCCCAGAAATCCTTGCAACAGAGTTTCCATTAGGTTTCGCTGGCCAGAACTGAGTGTAGGTTTGCATGAAATATTGCAAATAAAATCATAAGGGTCCCAGTTAAGTTTGAATTTCAGATAAACTACAACCAATGTTTAATATAAGTTATGTCCAATGTAATATTTGGGACGGACATAAAGATTAGTAATTGTTTATCTTAGGTTCAAATTTAACTGGACATCCTGTACTTCACCTGGCAATTCTAACTGGGTCATAACAGCTACTCTATTCCAAGAGAAGTTGGGAAATCAATTAATAACATCATGACTATCTTAAGCCAATTATTATTCGTCATTATTTAGGGTCGATCCCATTGCCTGTCTGGAAAAAAAAAAGAATTTTTTTTTTTTGAGAAAAGAGAGGAGAAAGAGTGAAGGCAATTAACAGTGGCTGACAGAGGCTGCTAGACTGGACTTTCCATCAGCTCTAAGAACTGGCCTGGTACAGAGGGTGAATTACAGAGGACTGGGAATCGGATACTTTAACCTGCTGTGTAATATAGATCTACAAGCAGCCAAGTGGACACTGACTAAACCAAAAGGAACAAAATCCAGTAACCTACCATTTGATTTATTAAGGAAAATATATAATTGCTTTTTTTTTTCAAAATAAAAGTACAGAGGAATATTTAACTGATGTTGAGATAGGGTAGATATTCATTAAAATAAAATCAATAGGAGCTACAAAGAACCAGAGCAATTTGTTTAAATTGGGAAACATTTTGCTATAAACAAAACTGGCAAAGGGTTAATCCTCTTATTTTTAAAGAATTTCTAAAAGTTAATAATTAAAAATATCACTAATATCCAAGAAGGTGTGAGCAAAACACACGAACAAAGTTTCATACAAAAGAAAATGTGCATGGCTATTAATATGCTTAGAATAAAATCCAACAAATTGATAATGAAAAAAAAATCAAGTGAACAAAATGTAATTTCTACCTATCACATTTTCAATCAATGATAACAAAACATTTTTTTTAGATGAGAATCCTTGTATACTAAATGTAGAGGCAAAGGTTGATGCTAAATTCCTGGAAAGAAATTTGAAATACATATGAAACAATTAAAAGTCATACACATTGAATAAGCAGTTCTGAATCCAGTAATCAGTCATTAGAAAATAATTATTTCATAGATAAATAATTCTACAGAAACCTCATTTCTTAATTTGAAACAATAAGAACACTTAAGATAGAAGTAAAAATGATGTTATCCATTTACTTGACATTCTGGAAGAGTCAAAGCTATAGGAGCAGAGAACAGATTAGTAGTCATCAGAGATCAGAAGTAGAAAGAGGGCCTGAGGACACTACATTATGATAAAAGGATCGATCCAAGAAGAGATATAACAATTGTAAATATTTATGCACCCAACATAGGAGCACCTCAATACATAAGGCAAATACTAACAGCCATAAAAGGGGAAATCGACAGTAACACAATCATAGTAGGGGACTTTAACACCCCACTTTCACCAATGGACAGATCATCCAAAATGAAAATAAATAAGGAAACACAAGCTTTAAATGATACATTAAACAAGATGGACTTAGTTGATATTTATAGGACATTCCATCCAAAAACAACAGAATACACATTTTTCTCAAGTGCTCATGGAACATTCTCCAGGATAGATCATATCTTGGGTCACAAATCAAGCCTTGGTAAATTTAAGAAAATTGAAATTGTATCAAGTATCTTTTCTGACCACAATGCTATGAGACTAGACATCAATTACAGGAAAAGATCTGTAAAAAATACAAACACATGAAGGCTAAACAATACACTACTCAATAACGAAGTGATCACTGAAGAAATCAAAGAGGAAATTAGAAAATACCTAGAAACAAATGACAATGGAGACACGACGACCCAAAACCTATGGGACGCAGCAAAAGCAGTTCTAAGGGGGAAGTTTATAGCAATAGAATCCCACCTTAAGAAACAGGAAACATTTCGAGTAAACAACCTGACCCCGCACCTAAAGCAATTAGAGAAAGAAGAACAAAAAACCCCCAAAGTTAGCAGAAGGAAAGAAATCATAAAGATCAGATCAGAAATAAATGAAAAAGCAATGAAGGAAATGATAGCAAAGATCAACCAAACTAAAAGCTGTTTCTTTGAGAAGATAAACAAAATTGACAAACCATTAGCCAGACTCATCAAGAAAAGAAGGGAGAAGACTCAAATCAATAGAATTAGAAATGAAAAAGGAGAAGTAACAACTGACACTGCAGAAATACAAAAGATCATGAGAGATTACTATAAGCAACTCTATGCCAATAAAATGGACAACCTGGAAGAAATGGACAAATTCTTAGAAATGCACAACCTACCAAGACTGACTCAGGAAGAAATAGAAAATATGAATAGACCAATAACAAGCACTGAAATTGAAACTGTGATTAAAAATCTTCCATCAAACAAAAGCCCAGGCCCAGATGGCTTCACAGGCGAATTCTATCAAACATTTAGAGAAGAGCTAACACCCATCCTTCTCAAACTCTTCCAAACAATACCAGAGGAAGGAACACTCCCAAACTCATTCTATGAGGCCACCATCACCTTGATACCAAAACCAGGCAAAGATGTCACAAAGAAAGAAAACTACAGGCCAATATCACTGATGAACATAGATGCAAAAATCCTCAACAAAATACTAGCAAACAGAATCCAACAGCACATTAAAAGGATCATACACCATGATCAAGTGGGGTTTATTCCAGGAATGCAAGGATTCTTCAATATACGCAAATCAATCAATGTGATACACCATATTAACAAGTTGACGGAGAAAAACGATATGATCATCTCAATAGATGCAGAGAAAGCTTTCGACAAAATTCAACACCCATTTATGATAAAAACCCTGCAGAAAGTAGGCATAGAGGGAACTTTCCTCAACATAATAAAGGCCATATATGACAAACCCACAGCCAACATTGTCCTCAATGGTGAAAAACTGAAACCATTTCCACTAAGATCAGGAACAAGACAAGGCTGCCCACTCTCACCACTCTTATTTAACTTAGTTTTGGAAGTTTTAGCCACAGCAATCAGAGAAGAAAAGGAAATAAAAGGAATCCAAATTGGAAAAGAAGAAGTAAAGCTGTCACTGTTTGCAGATGACATGATACTATACATAGAGAATCCTAAAGATGCTACCGAAAAACTACTAGAGCTAATCAATGAATTTGGTAAAGTAGCAGGATACAAAATTAATGCAGACAAATCTCTGGCATTTCTGTATACTAATGATGAAAAATCTGAAAGTCAAATCAAGAAAACACTCCCATTTACCATTGCAACAAAAAGAATAAAATATCTAGGAATAAACCTACCTAAGGAGACAAAAGACCTGTAGGCAGAAAATTATAAGACACTGATGAAAGAAATTAAAGATGATACAAATAGATGGAGAGATATACCATGCTCCTGGATTGGAAGAATCAATATTGTGAAAATGACTCTACTACCCAAAGCAATCTACAGATTCAATGCAATCCCTATCAAACTACCACTGGCATTTTTCACAGAACTAGAACAAAAAATTTCAAAATTTGTCTGGAAAAACAAAAGACCCTGAATAGCCAAAGCAATCTTGAGAACGAAAAATGGAGCTGGAGGAATCAGGCTCCCTGACTTCAGACTATACTACAAAGCTACAGTAATTAAACAGTGTGGTACTGGCATAAAAACAGAAAGATAGATCAGTGGAACAGGATAGAAAGCCCAGAGATAAACCCACGCACATATGGCCAACTTATCTTTGATAAATGAGGCAGGAATGTACAGTGGAGAAAGGACAGCCTCTTCAATAAGTGGTGCTGGGAAAACTGGACAGGGACATGTAAAAGTTTGAGATTAGATCATTCCCTAACACCATACACAAAAATAAGCTCAAAATGGATTAAAGACCTAAATGTAAGGCCAGAAACTATCAAACTCTTAGAGGAAAACATAGGTAGAACACTGTATGACATAAATCACAGCAAGATCCTTTTGGACCCACCTCCTAGAGAAATGGAAATAAAAACAAAGATAAACAAATGGGACCTAATGAAACTTCAAAGCTTTTGCACAGCAAAGGAAACCATAAACAAGACCAAAAGACAAGCCTCAGAATGGGAGAAAATATTTGCAAATGAAGCAACTGACAAAGGATTAATCTGCAAAATTTATAAACAGCTCATGCAGCTCAATATCAAAAAAACAAACAACCCAATCCAAAAATGGGCAGAAGACTTATATAGGCATTTCTCCAAAGAAGATATACAGACTGCCAACAAACACATGAAAGAATGCTCAACATCATTAATCATTAGAGAAATGCAAATCAAAACTACAATGAGATATCATCTCACACCAGTCAGAATGGCCATCATCAAGAAATCTAGAAACAATAAATGCTGGAGAGGGTGTGGAGAAAAGGGAACTCTCTTGCACTGCTGGTGGCAATGTGAATTGGTACAGCCACTATGGAGAACAGTATGGAGGTTCCTTAAAAAACTAAAAATAGAACTACCATATGACCCAGCAATCCCACTACTAGGCATATACCCTGAGAAAACCATAATTCAAAAAGAGACATGTACCAAAATGTTCATTGCAGCTCTATTCACAATAGCCCGGAGCTGGAAACAACCTAAGTGTCCATCATCGGATGAATGGATAAAGAAGATGTGGCACATATATACAATGGAATATTACTCAGCCATAAAAAGAAACGAAACTGAGCTATTTGTAATGAGGTGGATAGACCTAGAGTCTGTCATACAGAGTGAAGTAAGTCAGAAAGAGAAAGACAAATACCGTATGCTAACACATATATATGGAATTAAAAAAAAATGTCATGAAGAACCTAGGGGTAAAACGGGAATAAAGACACAGACCTACTTGAGAATGGACTTGAGGATATGGGGAGGGGGAAGGGTAAGCTGTGACAAAGCAAAAGAGAGGCATGGACATATATACACTACCAAACGTAAGGTAGATAGATAGTGGGAAGCAGCCGCAGAGCACAGGGAGATCAGCTCGGTACTTTGTGACCGCCTGGAGGGGTGGGATGGGGAGGGTGGGAGGGAGGGAGATGCATGAGGGAAGGGATGTGGGAACAGATGTATATGTATGACTGATTCACTTTATTATAAAGCAGAAAGTAATTAAAAAAAAAAAAAAAAGAAAAGAAAGAGGGCCTGAGTGTAAATGGTTAAGAAATAGGAATTCTTTGGGGTGTGGAATTGTTCTGTACTCTTTTAGTGATGGTGTTTACCAGCATCTATGTATGTGTTAAAACTCATAGAGCACTATATCAAAAGAAGAAAAGAAGTAAAAGGAGGAGGGGGAAGGGGAGAATAATTGTATTGCTTGCAAATTTTAGAAAGTGTTTAGAAATTTTAGAAAGTATTCTTTAGAAAGAAAAGTATTAGAAAAGAAATTTAAAAATCACTCACTTCTTAGTATTCCTTCTTCAAGGTAGCACAATTAACAGCTAGTAACAGCTAGATAAATTCCTGCACAGGTTTTACTCTATATTTGTGTATCTATATCTATGGATTAAATCTATATATTTGTATTTAGTATCACTCTTTATCACTTTATAAGATAAGCATTTTTCAATATAATTACTCATTTAATGTACATGTCATGTAATGTTTGACCATCTATCATGTAATTTAGCTAACTGTTATATACTTCATATAATGATTAAATAGGATCTTTACTTATTCTATTTATATATAAACAGTAAATAGATATAAAGTATATTACTATTTTAATCAGAATGCATATATTTTTAACAAATGCATGACAATATTCTTAGAGAAGAGTGATTTTGTGTTATGTATAAAAAAGAGTCTTAGGGTCTTGTTATATTCCTTCTTCACACTTGTCAATGTGCTTCCAGGACAGCCTGTCTGGCATGATATGCTGTCCTTTCTCTTCTTTTGCTATAAACTACAAATGTAGTGATTGAAGCAAAATTGTTATCTTTAATACTTTTTGCACACTCAGTGGATTTAGAAAGAACAGTGAAATACCCATTAAGATATGTTAGTCTTTGAACCTTGTCAAAATACAGAATCTGAAAGCTCTAATATTTGCATATATGATATATTTTTAGATAATTTAAATTCTGTGGTATATTTGTAAATTTCTCATGCTGCAACAATTGTAAAGACATATAAGAACAACTACACTGTTAGAAGAGGCAGATCTTTGAAATGTATAGTGTATTTCATTATGATACCAAAGTAAGAGAGACCAGAGAATCAATGTACACAAAATTCAATAGTAAAGTTTGTTTAATTCAAGATGGTGCTCAGAATGGAAAACAGAGATAAGTCATTTTTATGCATATATGCATGAGTACTTCAGGCAGTAACTCAGATGTCAGGGGAGGCTGAGGTTTCCATAATACACTATCCTACTCTCCAAGTGTAACTCAAGACCAGAAAGCCACCCTGTAATGTCCAAGGGGAAAAGGGACACATCAGAAGTGGATATTGATTGTTGGAGCATCCAGTTTAAATTGAAGGACATTAAAAAGTCTACAGTTTGGTTACCATGTCCAAGTGGCAGAAGAAGGAGCTAGACTCATGGTAACTCTTTTGCTGAGTATAAACTATGAAGGGATGAAGCCGTTCCTAGGCAGCAATGTGATGGCTACCTGGACTGCAAGAACCACTACTCCAGCTGCTAGTTTGCCTTTCCCCTCTTCAGTGGAGCTGGCTAGTAAGGATATGGTGTCCCAGATGCATCCAGACAGTTTATTACTCACAGCAACAAGAAGATTAGCATGGTGTCAACTCCCTTTGTCCCAAGTCCCACAGGAAGACATCAAACTGAAGGTGCCAGAAAACAGGCAGTGGTCACTCTGTCACTGAAGAATCAGCTCTAAACTCCAAGCCAAGGGGTGTTAAAGTCTACAATTTTACCATAAAGAAGGCTATGGTAGAAAGCCCTGTGCTCAACTGAAACTAGGGACATGGAGTGGAAACAGCCTTGTGGCAGTTTCACCAAGATAGGGAGGTGGCCCTGTGAGAATCAGTCAGGTGGCAAGGTCTGACCAAGCTCCTCATCATTATTTGCTCCATAGAAATCATAGGGTATTTCACAAAGGCTTGGATTAGACTGCTGTCCATCCTTACCTGCAAGGTCTACGTGGACACATGTAAAGCTGGCTCAGAACTGCAGCTGCAGCCCCTCAGGCCCTCTCCTTCCCCCAACCAAGGTGGAAACAGTCATTTTGCCAGGGAGAAGGCCAACACCCTCAGGGCCCCTGCTCCAGCCCCTTGGGCACCGGCCTGCCCCCTGCAGGGCAGCAACTGCCATCAAGCCCAGGAGAAGCCCCCACTCACACTGGACACCAGCTCTATTTCCTCGACTCCAAACAAATCTCCCACCAAGGAGGTGGCTGGTAGCTCATCCTGGGAGAAGAGGAGGCCAATGCTCACTACAGATCCAGCTCTACCACCAAAACCACTGGGCACAGCAGACTGCATAGGGACACTCCCATACAAGGACAGACCTTCAAGACTGGGATAGGTAACTGTTTCACCTAATTTCATAGAGACAAAGAGAGAAAGTCAAACAAAATGAGAAGATAGAGGAATATGTTTCAAATGAAAGAACAAGATAAAACCCCAGAAAAATCCTGATAAAATGGAAATAAATAATTTACCTGATGAAATAACAGTAATAAAAATTCTCACTGGACAAGGAAAAAGAATAGATGAACACAGTGGGAACTTCAACAAAAAAACTAGAAAATATAAAAAGTAACCAATCAGGGTCAAGAAGCAAAACTGCCACTCTGCTTGTGTAAAGAGCAGGGGAAAGACAATGATGGGAGCAAGGAGGGGAAAACTGGGTGTTTATCCTGCAAGCCTCAAATCTTCAATTTTATCCACTACAGGAAGCAGAGGTTACTTTTGCTTCAACAACTTTGCTTTATCCTCGTGATAAGTGTGATTCATTATGTTTATGCACAATGATCTATTGTTTCAGTAAGCCAGGATATCAGAGCAGGAAACTCAGGCATATGCTTTAAGGTTTATTTCTCATCTAACTATATCTTGACTGCAATAACTGGGAAGTGGAGCTTAGCATGAACTTGCCGTTCATGATATACACACTTACAGTTCCCCTGTAACTGCCAATGTGAAGTACCTGAGAGAATATTCCACAGCCCTACACTGTTTACTTCAGAGAGAGCCCTAACCATGTTTGGGGGAAAATGTTTTATACCTGTGATCTTGATGACTTCCTTAAACACCCTCTATCACAGGAATCCTGGGAACTTCCCCAGATCCATTTTAAGGAATTAAGTGCTTTTGATCATATCTGTTAGTAGCCTCTGAACTTTTTATAAGAGAAGCTAAAAGACAGTAATTTGGAAGGAGGGGGGCCTGGGAGAAGCAACTTTCAAAAAATTTTACCTCAATATACAGTAATGGTTATTTTATTTATTTCACATTGTGACCCATTACAAACATATGTGTAACATGCATAAATATATACACACAAACATGCAATCATATTACTAAAATAAAAGTTTTATAAAACCATAAAAAAACCAATAAGAGCTGAAGAATACAATAACTGAAATGAAAATTACACTAGAATTAATTAATAGCAGATTAGATGATATAAAGGAATACATAAGTGACCTGGAAGATAGAATAGTGTAAATTACCCAATCAGAACAGCAAAAGGAAAAACAAATTAATGAGAATAGTTTAAGGGACCTCTGGGACAGCATAAAGAATACAAACATTTGCATTATAAGGGTCCTAGAAGGAGAAGAGAGAGAGAAAGGGGCAGAAAATGTATTTGATGAAATTATGACTATAAACTTCCTTAACCTGAAAAAAGAAACAGATATCCACATCCAAGAAACACAGAAAGTCTCCAAGAAGATGAACCCAAAGAGATTCACAACAAGACATGCCATAATTAAAACAGCAAGTTTAAAGAGAGATTTTTAAAGGCAGCAAGAGAAAAACAAAGAGTCACATACAGGGGAACCCTCATAAGGATATAAACTGATTTTTTAGCAGACCCTTTATAGGCCAGAAAGGAATGGTATGAAATATTTAAATTGCTGAAAGGAAAAAATCTACAACCAAGAATACTTTATGTGACAAGGCTATCATTCAGAATTGAAAGAAAAATAAAGAGTTTACCAAATAAGCTAAACTGAAAGAGTTCATCACCACTAAACTGGTCTTACTAGAAATGTTCAAGGGCTTTCTTTAAGTGAAAAATAAAAGACTATAACAAGAAATAAGAAAATATATGAAGGGAAAATCTCACTGGTAAAGGTAAATATATAGTAAAGGCAGTGGATCAAGCATTTAAATAAGCTAGCACAAGGTTAACAGACAAAAATTGTAAAATCAACTATAATTACAATAAGTAGTTAAGGGATAGACATAAAGATGTAAAATATGACAAGAAAACATAAAACAGGGGGGAAGGGGAGTAAAAAAAATGTAGAGCTTTTAGAATGTGTTTGACCTTAAATGTCTATCAGTTTAAAATAAGTAGATATAGTTATAGGTTAATATATGTGAACCTCATGGTAGCCACAAATCAAAAGCCCACAATAGATGCTCAAAAAACAAAGGAAAGGAACCCAAATATAACACCAAAGAAAGTCATCAGTGCACAAAGGGAGAGACGAAAAGAAGAAAGAAGAAATACAAAAACAACTAGAAAACAAGTAACAAATAAGTAGATACTTAGCAATAATCACTTTAAATGTAAATGGACTAAATGCTCCAATAAAAAGACATAGGGTGGCTGAATGGATTAAAAAAAAAAACAAAAACACAAGACCCATCTATATGCTGTCTACAAGACACTTCAGTTCTAAGGACACCCACAGACTGAAAGGAAGGAGATAGAAAAAAAAGGAAAACTCATGCAAATGGAAATGAAAAGAAATCTGGGTTTCAATACTTATATCAGACAAAATAGATCTTAAAACAAAGTCTACAACAAAAGACAAAGAGGGCCATTATATAATGATAAAGGGGTCCCTCCAAGAAGAAGATATAACATTTGTAATGTTTACAAATGTTGTAATAACATTTGTAAACATAGATGTACCTAATATAGGAGCACATAAACCAAATATTAACAGACATAAAAGGAGAAGTTGAGAGTAATACAATAATAGAAGGGGATAACACCCCACTTACATCAATGCATAGATAATCTAGAGAGAAAAATCAAAAAGGAAACATGATCTAATGACACATTATACCAATGCACTTAATAGATATATACAGTAGATTCCATCCAGCAGAATACACATCCTTTTCAAGTGCACATGGAACTTTCTCCAGGATAGATCTCATGCTAGGCCATGAAATAAGTCTTAGTAACTTTAAGAAAATTGAAATCATGTCAAGCATCTTTTCTGAGACTAGAAAATAATTACAAGAAAAAAACCTGCAAAAAACACAAACACATGGAGGCTAAATAATATGCTGCTAAACAACCAATGGGTAAATGAAGAAATCAGAAAATACATTGAGGTAAATGAAAGTAGAAACACAACTTTCCAAAATCTATGGGACACAGCAAAAGCAGTTCTAAGAGGGAAGTTTATAGTGATATAGGCGTTCCTCAAGAAACAAGGAAAACCTCAAATAAACAACCTAATTTTCCATCTAAAGGCATTAGAAAAAGAAGAACAAACAAAGACCTAAGTCAGCAGAAACTTGGAAATAAAAAAGATAGAGCAGAAATAAATAAAATAGAGACCAAAAAAACAAGGAAAAGATCAATGAAACTAAGAGATCGTTTTTTGATAAGATAAACAAAATTGATAAACCATTAGCCAGACTCTTTAAGAAAAAAAAGAAAGGCCCAAGTAAACAAAATTATAAATGAAAGAGAAGTTACAACCAATATCACAAAAATACAAACAATCATAAAAGAATACTACAAGCTGTTATATGCCAACAAATTGGACAAAATAGAAGAAATGTATAAATTCTTAGAAAGATACAATATTCCAAGACTGAATAGGAAGAAAGGAAAGAAATGAACAGACATTTTGCTTGTACTGAGCTTGAATCAGTAATCCAAAAACTCCCAACCAACAAAAGTCCTGGACAGATAGCTTCACAGGGGAATTCTATCAAACATTTAAAAAAGAGTTAAAATATCAAAGAAGAGGGAACACTTCCAAACTCAAACTATGAGGCCAGCATTGCCCTGACACCAAAACCAGAGAAAGACACTATAAAAAAAGAAAATTACAGATGAATATCCCTGATGAACAAGGATGAAAAATCCTCAATGAAATATTAGAAACCAAATTTAACAATATAAAGAAAGATCACACATCATGATAAAGTGACATTTATTCCAAGGATGGAAAGATGTTGCCATATTCATGAATTAATCAACATGAAACACCACCTTAACAAAACAAAGGATAAAAATCACGTAATCATCTCAATAGATGCCGCAAAAGCATTTGACAAAATTCAATATCAATTCATAATAAAAACTCTCAACACAGTTTGTGTATAGGGAACATATCTCAGCATAACAAAGGCCATTTATGACAAACCCACAGTTAACATCATACTCAGTGATGAAAAGCTGAAAACTTTTCCTCTAAGATGGGGAAAAAGACAAGGATGCCTAATTTGCACCATTTCTATTTAACAAAGTATTACAAGTCCTAGTCACGGCAATCAATAAAAATCACTGCTGGATATTTATCTGAAGAAAACAAAAACATTCATTTGAAATGATATATGCACCCCAATGTTCACTGCAGCATTATTTACAATAGCAAAGAAATGGAAATAACCTAAGCATCCATCGACAGATGAATGGATAAAGAAGATGTTATACACACACACACATACACACACACACACAATGCAATGTTACTCAGCCATAGAAAAGAATGTAATTTAGCCATTTGCAACAACATGGATGAACCTGGAGGGTATCATGTTAGTGAAATAACTCAGACAGAAAAAGGCAAATATGGTATGTTTTCACATATGTGGAATTTGAAAAATATAGCATACAAACAAAATAGCAAAACAGAAACCGATTCATAGACAAAAAGAACAAACTAATGATTACCAGGGGGAAGAGGGGTGAGACAAGGGGAAAAATAAGTAAAGGAGAGGTATAAACAATTAGCTATAAAATAAATAAGTTACAATGATGTAGTGTTCAACACAGAGAATATGGTCAATATTTTATAGTAACTTTATATGGAGTATAATCTATGAATATATCAAATTACCATCTGTATACATAAAACAAATATAACATCAGAAGTTAACTATACTTCAATTAAAAAAATGTATGCCAATGATATTGCAACTATCAGAAGCAGCCATAAAAATAACGTTTTAGAGATTAATTACCTTCCAGGGGACATTGCATCTTCCTTTCCTATACCAAGTTCTGACCTTGACTCTTTTCCCTTCTTAAAATTATCTACTTAAATTGATATCATGAACCTCTAAATCCATCTATTTAGTCAGCAGACATATATTAAGCAATGCTGAACACCATTTTAAATTTCTGCCTTTTAAAATTGTGTATTATGTAGGAGACAAACAATCAACAACTAAATAAAGATAATTTCAAGGAGTCAGGACTGCAGTGAAGGATGTGAAATCAGTGACCTGACAGAGTTTCCACAGGGCATCCTGTCTGGGCTTCAGGATCTTCAGTGTCAGCAACTAAATCTCCTCACAGGAAGAACAACCAAAATAATGAGACTTTTATACAAGTAGAATTTTATATGTTGCTATTTTCTATTTAAAAATACTAACTCAATTTATCTAAAACATCTAGAAAATATTGTGGGTCTACTGAATAAAAGAAAACTTATAGAAAAGCCTGATTTTACCTATTGGATCAAAACATGAACCTATTTGAATTTGCATGCTTTCAATGTGTATTGAAATTGTCTTCATTTTGTAGTCGTACAGAGCAATAATCACCTTTCCCTTTTCTTTAACCTTGACAAGTTGTACACATTTTTCAGAGTCAGTTTAAATTCCATTTTGCAAGCAAACCTTTCCTGTTATTCCAGTTCTGTTTAAACTGCAAGCTCCCCCTGTATGTTTTACTCATCTCTGAGGACTCTGTGTTCCTGACTAGACTATGAACTCCACATGGGCAGCAGTGGCCAGCCATCTGTAACGGATAAAGGAAAATATGAATCAATGTTGAACTGAACAATGTGGGAGGTGACATGCCATCTCACAGATATAGATAGAGCTAAATTCTTTTTTTTTTTTTTTTTTTTTTTTTTTTTGCGGTACGTGAGCCTCTCACTGTTGTGGCCTCTCCCGTTGCGGAGCACAGGCTCCGGACACACAGGCTCAGCGGCCGTGGCTCATGGGCCTAGCTGCTCCACGGCATGTGGGATCTTCCCGGACCGGGGCATGAACAGGTGTCCCCTGCATCGGCAGGCGGACTCTCAACCACTGTGCCACCAAGGAGGCCCCAGAGCTAAATTCTTAAATTAATACTGGAGGCAACTACATGTGTGACTAATGTTAAAAGTTTAAGTTGCAACTCAAAAACTATGTGTTTCATATCTACCAAAAAAGTTTTAATTATTTTTATTTTTTATTTTAAAAAATTTATTTCTTTTAAAATTAAAGTATAATTGGTTTACAATCTTATATTAGTTGCATGTATACAACATAATGATTCAATATTTTTATACATTACAAAATAATCACCACTGTAAGTATAGTTACCATTTGTCATCATACAAAGTTATTACAGTATTATTGACTATATTCTCAGTATAGAGAATATAATGTAGTACATGTATTTTCTAAATTTAAGATATAGTCCTCATAAATCTGTTTAGGATTTTTCCCATGACATTATCTCTATGCTGAGAATATAGTCAATAATATATTGACTAATATAATCCCCATGATTATTTATTTTGTAACTGGAAGTTTGTGACCCTTAATCCTTTTCACCTATTTTACCCATCCACCTACTTATCCCCTATGGCAACCACCAGTTTGTTCTCTGTATCTATGAGTCTGTTTCTGTTTTATTACGGTTCTTCATTTGTTTTGTTTTTTAGATTTCCCACATAAGAAAAATCATATGGTATTTATCTTTGTCTGACTTATTTCACTTAGCATAATAACCTCTAGGTCCATCCATGTTATTGAAAATGGCAAAATAACACTATTTTTTATGGCTGAGTAATATTCCTTCATATATCTATACTACATCTTCTTTATCCATTAATCTGTTGATGGACACTTAGACAGTTTCCATTTCTTCTCTATTGTGAATAATGCTTCAATGAACATTGGGGTGTATATATCTTTTAGAATCAGTGTTTTCATTTTCTTCAGATAAATACCCAGCAGTGGAATTGCTGGATCATTTAGTAGCTCTATTTTTAATTTTTTGAGGATCCTCCATCTTGTTTTCCATAGTGGCTACAACAATTATATTTCAAACAACAGTCCACCAGTGTTTCTTTTTTTCCACATCCTCAACAACACATTATTTCTTGCCTTTTTTTACTGCAACCATTCTGATGGGTTTGAAGTGATATCTCATTGTGGTTCTGATTTGTATTTCCCTGATGTTATGATAATGAAAGCTATGTAACTAACAAATTTCCCTTTTTTTTTTTTGACTTTTTGGGATATTAGATACAAGTTTATGGACTTTATATTCCCCTGGTCCTGATATTTTATTTATGTTTTACTGTTTTGTTGGATGTGTTTTTACAAGCCATGTAAATCCTTTGTGGATTAACTAAGGATATAAATAAGCTACTTGCTCAAAACTATCCTGAGAACACTATCTGGACCATCTCTAAGCCACATGAAAATTCTAGGACTTTTTTTTTTCTCTCAGCTTTTAAAGTTCTATTTTTTTCTCTTAAATTTCTCTTGAGAAAATAGTAAGCTTAAAAAATTCGTACATACATATTACCTAACTTTACTTGTGAAAAAAAGAACTTAAATTTCAAACACTACTAAATTTCATACTCTTAATTCTAAACCACTCTCAAAAAAACCCAAGACTTTTTTTTATTATGATTATCATTATTTTTATTTGAATTTCCTCAGAAAGTAGCCCAAGATGTGGTCTTCTTCTTTTCCTTTCTTTTTTTTTTAAACATCTTTATTGGAGTATAATTGCCTTACAATGGTGTGCTAGTTTCTGCTTTATAACAAAGTGAATCAGCTATACATATACATATGTTCCCATATCTCTTCCCTCTTGCATCTCCCTCCCTCCCACCCTCCCTATCCCACACCTCTAGGTGGTCACAAACCACCAAGCTGATCTCCCTGGGCTATGAGGCTGCTTCCCACTAGCTATCTATTTTATATTGGGTAGTGTATATATGTCCATGCCACTCTCTCACTTTGTCACAGTTTACCCTTCCCCTTCCCCATATCCTCAAGTTCATTATCTAGTAGGTCTGTGTCTTTATACCTGTCTTATTCCTAGCTTCTTCATGACCTATTTATTTTTCCTTAGATTCCATATATATGTGTTAGCATACGTTATTTGTTTTTCTCTTTCTGACTTACTTCACTCTGTATGACGGACTCTAGGTCCATCCACCTCACTACAAATAACTCAATTTCATTTCCTTTTATGGCTGAGTAATATTCTACTGTATATATGTGCCACATCTTCTTTATCCATTCATCTGCTGATGGACACTTAGGCTGCTTCCATGTCCTGGCTATTGCAAACAGAGCTGCAATGAACATTCTGGTACATAACTCTTTTTTTTTTTTTTTTTTTTTTTGCAGTACGCGGGCCTCTCACTGTTGTGCCCTCTCCCGTTGCGGAGCACAGGCTCCGGAGGCGCAGGCTCAGCGGCCATGGCTCATAGGCCTAGCCGCTCCACGGCATGTGGGATCTTCCCGGACCAGGGCATGAACCCGTGTCCCCAGCAACGGCAGGTGGACTCTTAACCACTGCGCCACCAGGGAAGTCCCATGACTCTTATTGAATTATGGCTTTCTCAGGGTATATGCCCAGTAGTGAGATTGCTGGGTCGTATGGTAGTTCTATTTGTAGTTTTTTAAGGAACCTCCATACTGCTCTCCATAGTGGCTGTATCAATTTACATTCTCACCAACAGGACAAGAGTGTTCCCGTTTCTCCACACCCTCTCCAGCATTTATTGTTTCTAGATTTTTTGATGATGGCCATTCTGACTCGTGTGAGGTGATACCTCACTGTAGTTTTGATTTGCATTTCTCTAATGATTAGTGATGTTGAGCATCCTTTCCTGTGTTTGTTGGCAATCTGTATGTCTTCTTTGGAGAAATGTCTGTTTAGGTCTTCTGCCCATTTTTGGATTGGGTTGTTTGTTTTTTTTGATATTGAGCTGCATGAGCTGCTTGTAAATTTTGGAGATTAATCCTTTGTCAGTTGCTTCATTTGCAAATATTTTCTCCCATTCTGAGGGTTGACTTTTTGTCTTGTTTATGGTTTCCTTTGCTGTGCAAAAGCTTTTAAGTTTCATTAGGTCCCATTTGTTTATCTTTGTTTTTATTTCCATTTCTCTAGGAGGTGGGTCCAAAAGGATCTTGCTGTGATTTATGTCATAGAGTGTTCTGCCTATGTTTTCCTCTAAGAGTTTTATAGTGTCTGGCCTTACATTTAGGTCTTTAATCCATTTTGAGCTTATTTTTGTGTATGGTTTTAGGGAGGCTACTAATTTCATAATTTTACATGTACATATACAGGTTTCCCAGCACCACTTATTGAAGAGACTCTCTTTTCTCCACTGTATATTCTTGCCTCCTTTATCAAAGATAAGGTGACCATATGTCCGTGGGTTTATCTCTGGGCTTTCTATCCTTTTCCATTGATCAATATTTCTGTTTTTGTGCCAGTACCATACTGTCTTGATTACTGTAGCTTTGTAGTATAGTCTGAAGCCAGGGAGCCTGATTCCTCCAGCTCCATTTCTCGTTCTCAAGATTGCTTTGGCTATTCAGGGTCTTTTGTGTTTCCATACAAATTGTGAAATTTTTTGTTCTAGTTCTGTGAAAAATGCCAGTGGTAGTTTGATAGAGATTGCATTGAACCTGTAGATTGCTTTGGGTAGTAGAGTCATTTTCACAATGTTGATTCTTCCAATCCAAGAACATGGTATATCTCTCCATCTATTTGTATCATCTTTAATTTCTTTCATCAGTTTCTTATAATTTTCTGCATACAGGTCTTTTATCTCCTTAGGTAGGTTTATTCCTAGATATTTTATTATTTTGTTGCAATGGTAAATGGGAGTGTTTTCTTGATTTCATTTTCAGATTTTTCATCCTTAATGTGTAGGAATGCCAAAGATTTCTGTGCATTAATTTTGTATCCTGCTACTTTACCAAATTCATGATTAGCTCTAGTAGTTTTCTGGTAGCATCTTTAGGATTCTCCATGTATAGTATCATGTCATCTGCAAATAGTGACAGCTTTACTTCTTCTCTTCCAATTTGGATTCCTTTTATTTCTTTTTCTTCTCTGATTGCTATGGCTAAAACTTCCAAAACTATGTTGAATAAGAGTGGTGAGAGTGGGCAACCTTGTCTTTTTCCTGATCTGAATGGAAATGCTTTCAATTTTTCACCATTGAGGACAATGTTGGCTGTGGGTTTGTCATATATGGTCTTTATTATGCAGAGGAAAGTTCCCTCTATTCCTAATTTCTGCAGGGTTTTTATCATAAATGGGTGTTGAATTTTGTCAAAAGCTTTCTCTGCATCTATTGAGATGATCATATGGTTTTTCTCCTTCAATTTGTTAATATGGTGTATCACGTTGATTGATTTGCGTATATTGAAGAATCCTTGCATTCCTGGAATAAACCCCACTTGATCATGGTGTATGATCCTTTTAATGTGCTGTTGAAATCTGTTTATTAGTATTTTGTTGAGGATTTTTTGCATCTATGTTCATCAGTGATATTGGCCTGTAGTTTTCTTTCTTTGTGACATCTTTGTCTGGTTTTGGTATCAGGGTGATGGTGGTCTCATAGAATGAGTTTGAGAGTCTTCTCCCTCTGCTAAATTTTGGAAGAGTTTGAGAAGGATAGGTTTTAGCTCTTCTCTAAATGTTTGATAGAATTCGCCTGTGAAGCCATCTGGTCCTGGGCTTTTGTTTGTTGGAAGATTTTTAATCACAGTTTCAATTTCAGTGCTTATGATTGGTCTGTTCATATTTTCTATTTCTTCCTAGTTGTTGTACATTTCTAAGAAATTTTCCATTTCTTCCATGTTGTCCTTTTTATTGGCATAGAGTTGCTTGTAGTAATCTGTCATGATCCTTTGTATTTCTGCTGTGTCAGTTGTTACTTCTCCTTTTTCATTTCTAATTCTATTGATTTGAGTCTTCTCCCTTTTTTTCTTGATGAGTCTGGCTAATGGTTTATCAATTTTGTTTATCTTCTCAAGAAAACCCAAGACTTTTAAATTTATTATGAATTATGATGTCAAGGGCTTATTATTCTCCCCTCATTTTTCTTTTAATTTTCATATTTGCATTTATGAATTCTATTTTATTTTATTCCTGGATATGACTGGATTTGTTCATACACATAAAAATGTGTATCATTTTTATTTAATAGGATCTGGTTTGACCCTGACAAAAGAATTTAAAATAACACACAGAAAATAGCTTAGGAGCTAATGATATGTTTGCATACATAAATTTTAAGCACGTGTATGGGAAAATAATCACATAGGAACTTTCAAATGAAAAGAAAAATTCTGGTAAAATTAATCAATTCCCATGGTTAACTAAGGGAGAATTTCTCTAATGCATGAACAGCTTGTGCAAATAAGTAAGAAAAAGACTAATAACTCAAAAGATAAATAGTCAAAGAATGTGTACATGGAAGTCGCAGAAAAATAAATAAATAAATGGAAAAATGTGTAAGTTTATGATAATAAAGTCAACATGTGTATCAACCATGAGATATCATTTTTTTTATTTATCAGATAGGCAGAGATTAAGATGTTTGATAATTATGAGTTTCATCCAGGGTACCAAGAAATAACCCCTCTCACATGCTGTTTTTGAGAGTACATACTGTCGTGAATTTTAGATGCAGTGTTTATCACCATTTTAAAATGTACTTATTCCTTGGATAAAGAAGATGTGGCACTTATATACAATGGAATATTACTCAGCCATAAAAAGAAACAAAATTGCGTTATTTGCAGTGAGGTGGATGGACCTAGAGTCTGTCATACAGAGTGAAGTAAGTCAGAAAGAGAAAAATAAATACCGTATGCTAACACATATGTATGGAATCTAAAAAAAAAAAAAAAAAGTTCTGAAGAACCTAGGGCCAGGACAGGAATAAAGATGCAGATGTAGAGAATGGACTTGAGGACATGGGGTTGTGGGGAAAGGTAAGCTGGGATGAAGTGAGAGAATGTCATGGACATATATACACTACCAGATGTAAAATAGATAGCTAGTGGGAAGCAGCTACATAGCACAGGGAGATCAGCTCAGTGCCTTGTGACCACCTAGAAGGGTGGGATAGGGAGGATGGGAGGGAGATGCAAGAGGGAGGAGATATGGGGATATATGTATAGGTATAGCTGATTCACTTTGTTATAAAGCAGAAACTAACACTCGATTGTAAAGCAATTATACTCCAATAAAGATGTTTTAAAAATGTACTTATTCTTTAATTCAGCCAATTAACTCCTGGGGATTCTTTTACATATGTATTTGAATTGTAGAAATAATAAAAATGTTAATTCTGGTATTACTTGTAATCCCATGAAAACTAGGAAGAATATTTACCTAAGGTAAATGAATTTGGTCATTTACTCAGTAAGTAATTATTGTCTGTTATACTCCAGGTTTAGCTCTTATTAGCCAGGCTTTGTAATCCAAACTGAACAAGATAAAAAAATATACATTAGTGGGGGTCATGGAAAATGAATGAGTAATGAATAAATACATCTATATACATGTTCACATACATATCAGATTGTAATACATGCTATGAAGAAAACAAAATTTAGGAGCATGACCGGGGAGATGGGTGGCCTGTGTTAGACAGGGCGGACAAGGAAGGACTATGTGGAGGAGATATTTGAGGCAGGGCACAAGCTCTGTGGTAACAAGGGGAAGGGGTCCTGGCAAATTCATACAAACTGCCATTAAAAAGTAGGGAGACAGATCTAAAAGGATCCTTATAGAATGTGTTCTATAATGCTTCTTGTTAAGAAGCTGTTAATCACTGACAAATGTGACAGAATGCATATACTATAGAATCCTATTTGTTTAGATGAATTTGTGCAACTGTGTTTGTGTTTCTGCTTCATGTGTACATGCATATGTATATCCATAGAAAATATATAAAATATACCCCCTAAAATTGACAGTGATGGTATTTCCAAGGGCTAGAACTTAAATATAAGAGGCCTTTAATTTTCACCTTATACCCGCACATTTCATAGACATCTTTATTTTAAGAAATGTTATTTTAAAATAGTAATTTTAGGGCTTCCCTGGTGGCACAGTGGTTGAGAGTCCGCCTGCCGATGCAGGGAACACGGGTTCGTGTCCCGGTCCGGGAAGATCCCACATGCCACGGAGTGGCTGGGCCCGAGGACCATGGCCGCTGAGCCTGCGCGTCCGGAGCCTGTGCTCCACAACGGGAGAGGCCACAGCAGTGAGAGGCCCGTGTACCGCAAAAAAAAAAAAAAAAAAAAGTAATTTTAAAGTTAATATATAAGTTCGTATATGTAAAATTATATGTAGGACTAAAAGATACAGTCTTGAAACAGTCTCTTCTGAATTCCATTGCAGGTTTTCAGGTCTTTCTTAGCCCCGGTTTTATTACTTAATGAACCTATCCATCAGCCTATTTGTCAGTTTACACTTGGATAAATGTAGTATTTATAAACTCAAACTGATAAATTTCACCATCTAATTTACTTAAGTGATATTACATTTTATGTCTAGTATATCATTATTGCTTAAGAATTCATCCTTGCATTTAAATATAATATTAACGTGGTTGTGATAACTGGATTGCTTTAATGAACAGTAGCATTAACCTTGCATAAGAATCAGTTCTTTTAATCACCTATTAATTGTGTCTTGATCAAAGAAGGACCACCAGAAAGCTCTTTCTAAATACTTTGTCAGTATAAACATCTTTTGCAAAGCACCTCTACATTTGTTTCAATTTGGAGTCACTTCCTAGATGAGTCCATTTCTGACCCACCCAGCCAGAATTAGTTCTCCCCTCTTTAAGGGCACACTGTCTGGGCTCCATTGTTGATCTTGCTCTATTATTATAGTCTATGCTGATTGTATGGTTTGACAGACTCCCCTAGAGTACTGTGAGCTTCCATAGGAAAATTGATATGCCTCTTACAACAAAAACAAGTTGTACAAAGGTCTATTTCCTTAAATCAAAAGTTCTTTGAGTCTAAAGAAGCTTAAAAAATATATAAAAACAGGTATAATCCCACAATGAAAAAAATTACTGCTATTTTTTCTGTACATTTTAAAATATCTTTAGACAATTATAAGTTTTATATACCTAAAAATATTTTTCAAAATGTTACATTGTATTTACTCTTATATAGTCTGCATTTATGGACTAATGAGTATATCATGAATATGTTTTCATACTAAAGTATGGTTCTACAAAGGTATTTAATAGCTATACAATTTCATTGTGTATGCATCAGCATTATTTTAATCAATCCTCTAATATCAAGAGTTTTGGGTTTTCTCCATTTTTTTCCCTGTAGAAAATGGTTAGGTTAGATTTTTTTTTCAAGATTAATGTTGAGAATAAAGAGAAAACATATGTGTGGCAGTAGCTAAGACCTGTCTTTCCTCCCTTCAATATTTTGCATCTTCTGCACTCTACCCTCCACCCCCACCTTCCCAACCCAGGACACCCACCCCAGCTTTGGCTGTCTCTGGGGTCTCTTCTGATGTGCTAAGGTCTACTTCACTTCCATTCCTTCACATGGCATCATAAAATCCCAGCTGTCTCTTTTCCAGGACATGATCAGGGTGGGTGCTGTCAAAGTTATAGTTATTTAAGCCATACACAAAACAGTATTTAATGTCTTTACTCTGTAGCTTGCACAAAATCCTGGGAAAATCTCTCTTGCTTTTGGCTTTTCCTGAGCTTGAAGTAGCAGGCACTGTAACTCCTTTTAGATGATTGCAAGACTCCTGTCTAATTAATAAACTCTCGCCAAAACCCAATTTTGTTCCAGTGATGAGAACTGGATTAAATTAGAATGCTTTCAGGTAATTGAGTTGATGAAAGAAATTTTCACATATTGACGTAGGGGGAAATCATTCTGGCTTTTACTTGATTTGGCATGAACTTTATGCTCACTAAAACAGCCCATCTTATGGATGGTCAAACATGTATTGTACATCTGTTTTAACCAATGAAGAAAAGAACGTTGCCCACCTTTCAATTATACAAAGGGTTAAGTTGCACCCCACTGCAGTAGTCCACCAACAGTGTGCTCTGAGGGGAATTCCGGCAAGAAAAAGGATGAGGCATTCTGTGTGCTTGAAATAAACAGCTCCTGGCTAGTTAAGATGGATACCTCAGGAAGAATTTCAGTGACCTCAGATCCTTGCATCTTCCTGTACACGAAAATGTACTAAAATTATTAATTTGAGATGTCTGTTCTTTGTGACTAGCACTAATATTTTACCAAGAGGTGTGCTTTACTACAGGTATTTCCTAGCCAAAAAATTTCATGGATATGCTGGCTCCTCCTCTCCTTCTTTGGAGCAGTTCCTCAGACAGAGAGACTGCATCTCAGGCCATAGTCCTCAGTTTGCTCTTCTATTCGTATTATAGATTGCTTACTGTTTAAAACACACTCTTCTGTTCTTATTATGGGTTGTTTACTAATTATTTGGTCCTCAGGATGTTGAGATAACATGCTTGGGCACCTGGGCTTCAATAAGAAGTTCCTGGACTATTTTGTCCAAAGAGGCAGTCTCTTCAGTCCTCTCTTCAGAGAGTTGATGCAGCAGGGGCAGGTGCATCAGTCATTGTGATCTGATGACTTAAGAAACCAAATGAGGAAGATCCCGCACCTGGGGGCCTGAGAGCTGTCAGTTTACCTTATATCTCTCTACATTTAGCTGCACCATCATATTGTGCTCTTCTTATTAGAGGCAATAAAGTAAACTTGAATATATGTTTGTTCCTTGGCACTCGATAAAATCTAAAAGCAAAGAATACAATTTATGCAAATGCCAACCTATAATTTAGGATGGTGGTTTGAGTGCCTCTTCATGCAGATGTTTGTAATTGGAGGGGCCCTCAAATAGAGGAACAATGTACCCTTATTGCCCCATCATCAGAGGTGATGAACAATTCCAAGAAGTGGCAAGGAAGGAGACAATAAACTGTGTCACCTGGACTGTTCAGGCTGAGAGAAAGCAGGACGGGTACTCTGGACTGGTCAGGTTGACTTAATGCCGGGTGCTGATATAAGTGTAAAATACCCTCATAGCCTTAACGTCTGGACACCTACTCTTTTATCTTTATGTCAGAACAAGTGAAACTGATTCCTGGGATATGGAAGACTTTTCTATTCAGTAGGGCTGAAAGATCAAAAGTTGTCATTTAACCAGTTTTTCAGGGCAAGGGATCACAGAGAAGGGCTAAATCATTTTGAGTTGTTTATGTCATGAGGCATGTTATGTCATGATGCATTCCATTTTATATTGCACTGTTAAATAATTACAAAGCTGACTTTTTTTTTTCTTTCACTTGGACCATACTATCTTGGAAACATGGACTTTTATTGAAATACCCACTCATTTATCCTCTTTGTCTTGTTTTGAATCTACCCATCTCTGTTAAAAATAAATATTCAAAGTAGATGTTTTGGCAGCATCCTTAGATTATCAAGACTTTCCAGGTAAGGCTTACTGTTGTAAATTTTTACAAAGTGCACACATATGATTAGTATTTGCAAACTCCTATGTACTGGTCCCCAAATCATGTCATTCATGTATATTCACATTTGCAGACCCCACAGTGACATTTAGAGTAGATATTTCAACCTAAACTTCTTGATTCCTGAGGTTCTCTGTTTGGAATAATATACCATTTATATCAAAATTTCAGAATTGGGATGTGCTATATTCCACAACCTTACCAACAACACTTCTGTGGGTGTGGGTGATATTCTTGTCTTGCCAACTTGGGTAGCACAGGTTCCAGCTTCTTTTTAGATGCTGCTGCATCACTTTTACATGCTGCTCTATTATTTCACAGGTTGAAAATGTATAGGGCCAAGTTTATTTAAAATAAGGATATGTGTTTCAATAAGCTTGGCAGTGTTATAACAAAGGGTTAATGACTTTTTATCTCTCTGAAATCCTATTCTGAGGAGGTCTATTATCTCAGAAATATGGTAATAGCAGAAGATTTTTAAATGGTGAGAAAATGATTCAAGGTAGACATTTTTTTCTGTTTCTACTTTTAACTATTTTTTAATCTGTCCATATATATTTGTATGCTTTACTTCCTTCTTAAAATATGTCTTTCTGGGAGATTGGGGTTGACATGTATACACTGATGTGTATAAAATTGATGACTAATAAGAACCTGCTATATAAATATATATATATATATATAAAATAATAAGTAAATAAATAAAATAAAATTCAAAAAACAATGTCTTTCCTTTAGATGAAATACAGTTGCTTTAATTTTAAAGTCAATATATTTTAATGAAATTAATAGAGCTGAATATCACATATTCAAATATGTTCAGAACACGATCTGGTTTCTGCTTAACTCAATTCTAGAAAAACCTCAACTAAACCACAGCAAAGAACATATTCTCCACCTCAAGCAACATGCTTTCTGAGAAATAAGTGTGTCCTGGACAAATTTACTAGAGAGGTCTTAGATATTCTCCATCTTCTTTTTAACATATTTTTACATTTTTAGATGTTCTTTCCTTCTTTGGAGGTGTGGTATTCTCGTTCTGTATTCCTTGAGGAAATTTTCCACCCAGGAATCACTTCCTGTCTGGAAGCATGCATCAGTTGAATTCCTGGCTTATGCAGAGAACTTTCCTTTTTTCAAGAAGGGCTGCCAAGGATAAGACAAAGTTTACCACAAAAGTGAAAACACAGCATTTTGAAACAGCAAAAACTACAACAACTTGATATTTCGATATTTGAAAGGACAGGAAGTCTTTCTATTCATCCTGCAAATTCATACTGCATTAAGCTGCATTTCATACCCTTGATGAAGTACATATATTTTTCAAATATTAAGATTTGCTTAAGACTATAGTGCTAACTAATGAGAAAGCTAACTTTTTCCTTTGATTATACCATACTACCTCCCAAACATGAAAATTTATTGAAATCATTATTATTTTGTATCTAATTTTAATCATTTTTTCTCCTCTCCACCTATTCATCTACAAATTTTCATTAAAAATAAATATCCAGGGCTTCCCTGGTGGCGCAGTGGTTGAGAGTCCGCCTGCCGATGCAGGGGACACGGGTTCGTGCCCCGGTCTGGGAAGATCCCACATGCCGCGGAGCGGCTGGGCCCGTGAGCCATGGCCGCTGAGCCTGCGCATCGGAGCCTGTGCTCCACAACGGGAGAGGCCACAACGGTGAGAGGCCCGCGTACAGCAAAAAAAAAAATAATAATAAATAATAATAATAAATAAATATCCAAGGCAGGTCTTTGACATCATATATATTATTGTTATTTTTATATATTATTGCTATTCTTTAAGTATGTTTTTATATTTTGTCTGCCTATCAGCAATGCTGGATGGATGGGCCTAAATCTAGGTTTGAAACGTCTGAAGAGTCATAAAGATTTTCACTTCAGTGTTAATATTGTCACTATAAAGTTATTGTTAACAGTTTTAAACAAGAATTCCAACCTTGTACAGAAAGCATACTTATTTATAGAATACTTATTTATGACTAAATGACTATTTTAATATGATGATCTTACAGAAGGTTAACATTTATTAGTGTCTCATGCACTGACTGTTTTATGTCAAGCTTTTGTTGTACATTGATATTAATCTCTGAATATAATTTGAATTTCGTGATATGACTCTGTGTGGTTGTAAGTTATGTCATCATGGAAGTCTTACTATAATAAATTTCTCCTAAGGATGCCTTTTAAAAATCAATCCATTATTTTTTGGTATTTATTTCAATGTTTTTTTGTTTTACATGAAAAGACACTTGTAATTTGAATACTAATAAAATACTTAGTTAAGTTGTACCATCCCCATTAGTTCCCTAAGTTTGGGTTTATTCTTGCTTTATGTTTTCTTTTGTTTTCAAATCTATCACATCTCTGTCTTTGCTGAATTCATGCAGCCAATTATTAGCAAGAGTATCATTATTATTTTCCAGGGCAAATTATTTAGTAGTATGAGACAATGCATTCTGGAGATGAGGACTGTGTCTCAGTAAACTTAGAAGTTCAGAGAAATCTGTCAAAGTTCAAAAGAAAGAGTCTCAATGAGACATGGGAAATTAACAACAAGGGTAATGGTACAACTTTTCTGTTCTCGTTAGTACTGCAAGTCAGTTAGTATTTTAGGGAAATAAAATAAACCTTCTGACTAGATCACTTTTTAACTTAAGATCTTCTTGCTAAATTAGCAAGTGGTGTTTGTTACTATTTGTTTGAAGATTGTATCAGACTATAATAAAAGTGGCCTATGGTTTAGTTTTTACTATTTGCAATAAACAATGATGGCTAATGTAGTTTTAAGAAATATTTAACCTATGGTGTGCAAAAGCTTTTAAGTTTAACTAGAGCCCATTTGTTTATTTTTGCTTTTATTTCCTTTGCTTTAAGAGACAGATCCAAAAAAATATTGCTACCATTTATGTCAAAGAGTGTTCTGCCTGTGTTTTCTTCTAGGAGTTTTATAGTATCTGGGCTTACATTTAGGTCTTTAATCCACTTTGAGTTTTTTTTTTTATGTTGGTGTTAGAGAATGTTCTAATTCCATTCATTTACATGTAGCTGTCCTGTTTTCCCAGAACTACTTACTGAAGAGACTGACTTTTCTGACTGACTTTTCTCCATTGTATATTCTTGTCTCCTTTGTCATAGATTAATTGACCATAGGTGCGTGGGTTTTATTTTTATTTTTTTAATTTTTGACTGCATTTGGTCTATGTTGCTGCATGCGGGTTTTCTCTAGTTGCGGCGAGTGGGGGCTACTCTTCATTGCAGTGTGTGGCCTTCTCATTGTGGTGGCTTCTCTTGTTGAGGAGCATGGGCTCTAGGCTCATGGGCTTCAGTAGTTATGGCACACAGGCTCAGTAGTTGTGGCTCATGGGCTCTAGAGGTCAGGATCAGTAGTTGTGGTGCACGGGCTTAGTTGCTCTGCAGCATGTGGGATCTTCCCAGAACAGGGATCAAACCCATGTTCCCTGCATTGGCAGATGTATTCTTAACCACTGTGTCACCAGGGAAGTCTGGTGCATGGGATTATTTCTGGGGTTTCTAACTTGTTCCATTGATCTATGTGTCTGTTTTTGTGCTAGTACCATACTGTTTTGATTACTGTAGCTTTGTAGTATAGTCTGAAGTCAGGGAGCCTGATTCCTCTAGCTCCATTTTTCTTTCTCAAGATTGTTTTGGCTATTTGAAATTTGCCCCAGCATGGATGGAATTGGAGGGTATCATGCTAAATGAAATACATGAGACAGAGAAAGGCAAATACTGTATGATATCACTTATATGTGGATTCTAAAAAATACAACACACTAGTGAATGTAACAAAAAGAAACAGACAGATATAGAGAACAAACCAGTGGTTACCAGTGGGGAGAGGGAAAGAGGGGAGGGGTGATATAGGGATAGAGGATTAAGAGGTACAAACTATTATATATAAAATAAGCTACAGGGATATATTGTATAACACATGGAATATAGCCAATATTTTATAATAACTATAAATGGATTATAATCTTTAAAATTGTGAATCACTCTATTGTACACTTGTAACTTATACATAATATTTTATGTCAACAATACTTAAATTAAAAAAAGGAAAAAAGAAAAGAAATATTTAACCTAGAAAATCACCAGCCTGGGATTAAGAGAAGGGGACTGAGTTCTTAACTAAGCTTTGCCACTGTCAAGTTTGTTACCTTTGACAAATCACCAATAGCTCTGATATTTAATATTTTTTTTTTCTATAAAATGAAGGAAACAAACTAGGTGGTATTTCTACTTTCTGTTAAAAAGGAGCCAGATTTTTATGTATGTAAAGAGACACTAATATAGACTAATTAATGTAAAAAATAACTTTAGAAACAGTGTGTGCAAAGGCCAGGAGGGTTTCATTCTGTCACCCACCTCTGTGAGGGTCCTCACAGCTGGGTGGGCTCCTCCATGTCTGCTGAAGCAGTGTCACAGTTGCTGGCAGGAACCATGTCTTGTGGGAGAAGCAGAGTCTTTGCACTGCAGGAGCAGCTGCAGTAGCAGTAAGGAGAAGAATTAAAGTTCTCTGAATGAAGGTTAGCACAGGCTGTGTTTACTGGGGAAGTCCATCTCAGGCTTTTCAGGCTACATATTAGACTCACCAAGGGAGTTCTAAAATACAGTGACTCCCAGGCCACAGCCTGGAGCACTGAAGTCTGGCAGACAAGGTTGACAGGTGACTGTCAGGTGCTTCTAGCACGTGGACAAGACTGAGAACCATTGATCTCAAGCATGATTGGCAAATTTACTTTCATTTAAATTACTTATTCAATCCAATTGTTGTGGGTAAATATAGTAGCGATGGCTGTACCAAGAATGGTTCTGCTATCACAGCTCTACTCAGTGTGAGGAAGCGGGTCGCTATGTCAGCAGGTCTCCTGGCAGAGGAGAGTGAGAGAGGGGCTGCCACACATAGGCCATCCCTGCACTAGGGTTTTATGTTGGTGGTGGTGTTTGTTTTATGGCTTTTTCCTGCATGAAATTCTTCAAGGCAACAAGTGGTGTCTGTCATGGAGAGCTTTTTGGAATATTCATGACTGCTTTAGCACCTACTATGAACTATTAGGTTTCACCTCTAAACAGTTTAGAGCAGGTTGCACAGATTTTGATCCAGAAACCTCCCAGGAACAGCCAAATAGTTGAGAATGCATGGAAAGAACACAAACTCACTGTAAACAACAAACAAGTCCTCAGCTTTATGGTGGCTTTGTAGACATTGGTCCTTTGATTCTCATGAAACACTTTAAAAATAAGAGCTATGCTCATGGTGAAAGGTTGAAAATCAATTCCCACAATATAAGCGAGTTTTACAGTTTACAGTTTAAAATTTACATTTTATTTTATTTTATTTTATTTTTCATGTTCATAGATGTAATTGTAAAGCAAAATCTTAACAAATCATATTAAAAATATATCAAAAGCTTAATATATTATATGATCCTTCAAGGTTTATCACAATAGTTCAGAATCAGTTTAACATTTGAAAAACCAACATAATTTACCATAAAATACAGTATATTTGTAAGTTCAATAAAATACATTTAGGGTTTCCCTGGTGGAGAAGTGGTTGAGAGTCCGCCTGCCAATGCAGGGGACACAGGTTCATGCTCCGGTCTGGGAGGATCCCACATGCCTCAGAGTGGCTGGGCCCGTGAGCCATGACCGCTGAGCCTGCGTGTCCGGAGCCTGTGCTCCACAACGGGAGAGGCCATAGCAGTGAGAGTCCCGCGTACCAAAAAAGAAACAAAAGCAAAAAAAGAAAAAAACACATTTAAATTTGAAAGTAAGAAGTAAATCTGCCTGTTTTTGCAGGTAACGTAGTCAGTTATATAGAAAATCCTATAGAGAGTACAAAAATCCTAATAGATCTTAAAAATGAGTTTAGCAGTATTGTGGAATATAAGAGCAATATACACAAAATCAGTTGTATTTCTATATATAAGCAACAGGCAGTTAAAAATAAAAGCATAAAATATATCACTTTCAATAGCCTTAAAATTATTAAATGCTTAAATATAAATATAACAAAAGTTGTACAAATTATGTGCAAAATAATTTTAATTTTGGACCCATTACATAGTGTTGGGATATTTCTTCCCTTAGTATTTTTCCTATACATTTTTTAAAAACTTTAACTAAGTAGATAGTTAATATAAGATAAATTGTTATTCATCTGTTTTTATTTATTTTTTATACAGCAGGTTCTTATTCATCATCAGGTTTTGTTTGTTTGTTTGTTTGTTTGTTTTGCGGTATGCGGACCTCTCACTGTTGTGGCCTCTCCCGCTGTGGAGCACAGTCTCTGGATGCACAGGCTCAGTGGCCATGGCTCACAGGCCCAGCTGCTCTGCGGCATGTGGGATCTTCCTGGACCGGGGCATGAACCCATGTCCCCTGCATTGGCAGGCGGACTCTCAACCACTGAATCACCAGGGAAGCCCCATCATCAGTTTTATACACATCAGTGTATACATATCAGTCCCAATTGCCCAATTCAAAACACCACCACCCCCACCGTCCCGCGGCTTTCCCCCTTCGTGTCCACACGTTTGTTCTCTACATCTGTGTCTCAACTTCTGCCCTGCAAACCAGTTCATCTGTACCATATTTCTAGGTTCCACATACATGCATTAATATACAATATTTGTTTTTCTCTTTCTGACTTATTTCACTCTGAATAACAGTCTCTATATCCCTCCACATCTCAACAAATGAACCAACTTCATTCCTTTTTATGGCTGAGTAATATTCCATTGTATATATGTTCCACTTCTTCTTTACCCATTTGTCTGTTGATGGACATTTAGGTTGCTTCCATGACCTGGTTATTGTAAATAGTGCTGCAATGAATATTAGGGTGCATGTGTCTTTTTGAATTATGGTTTTCTCTGGGTATATGCCCAGTATTGGGATTTCTGGATCATATGGTAATTTTAGTTTTCATTTTTTAAGGAACCTCCATACTGTCCTCCATAGTGGCTGTATCAATTTACATTCCCAACCAACAGTGCAAGAGGGTTCCCTTTTCTCCACACCCTCTCCAGCATTTGTTGTTTGTACATTTTCTGATGATGTCCATTCTGACTGGTGAGAAGTGATACCTCATTGTAGTTTTGATTTGCATTTCTCTAATAATTAGTGATGTTGAGCAGCTTTTCATGTGCTTCTTGGCCATATGCATATCTTCTTTGGAGAAATGTCTATTTAGGTCTTCTGCCCATTTTTGGATTGGGTTGTTTGTTGTTTTAATATTGAGCTGCATGAGCAGTTTATATATTTTGGAGATTAATCCTTTGTCTGTTGATTCGTTTGCAAATATTTTCTCCCATTCTGCGGGTTGTCTTTTGGTCTTGTTTATGGTTTCCTTTGCTGTGCAAAAGCTTTGAAGTTTCATTAGGTCCCATTTGTTTATTTTTGTTTTTATTTCCGTTACTCTAGGAGGTGGATCAAAAAAGATCTTGCTATCATTTATGTCAAACAGTGTTCTTCCTATGTTTAGAAAGCATATATATGGGTCTTGTTTTTGTATCCAATCAGTAAACCTGTGTCTTTTTGTAGGAGCATTTAATTCATTCATGTTTAAGGTAATTATCGATATGTATGTTCATATGACCATTTTCTTAATTATTTTGGGTTTGTTTTTGTAGGTCCTTTTCTTCTCTTGTGAATCCCACTTAAAGAAGTTCCTTTAGCATTTGTTGTAAAGCCAGTTTGGTGGTGCTGAATTCTCTTAGCTCTTGCTTGTCTGTAAAGCTTTTTATTTCTCCATTGAATTTGCATGAGATCCTTGCTGGGTAGAGTAATCTTGTTGTAGGTTCTTCCCTTTCATCACTTTAAGTATATCATGCCACTCCCTTCTGGTTTGTAGAGTTTCTGCTGAGAAATCAGCTGTTAACCTTATGGGAGTTCCCTTGTATGTTATTTGTCATTTTTCCCTTGCTGTTTTCCAGAATTTTTCTTTGTCTTTAATTTTTGCCAGTTTGATTACTATGTGTCTCGGTGTGTTTCTCCTTGGGTTTATCCTGCATGGGACTTGCTGCGTTTCCTGGACTTGGGTGGCTATTTCCTTTCCCATGTTAGGGAAGTTTTCAACTATGATATCTTCAAATATTTTATCTGGTCCTTTTTCTCTCTCTTCTCCTTCTGGGACCCCTATAATGCGAATATTGTTGTGTTTAATGTTGTCCCAGAGGTCTCTTAGGCTGTCTTCATTTCTTTTCATTCTTTTTTCTTTATTATGTTCCACAGGAGTGAATTCCACCATTCTGTCTTCCAGGTCACTTATCCATTCTTCTGCCTCTGTTATTCTGCTATTTATTCCTTGTAGTGTAGTTTTCATTTCAGTTATTGTATTGTTCATCTCTGTTTGTTTGTTCTTTAATTCTTCTAGGTCTTTGTTAAACATTTCTTGCATCTTCTCCGTCTTTGCCTCCATTGTTTTTCCAAGGTCCTGAATCATCTTCACTATCATTATTCAGAATTCTTTTTCTGGAAGGTTGCCTATCTCCACTTTCTTTAGTTGCTTTTCTTGGGATTTATCTTGTTCCTTCATCTGGTACATAGTCCTCTGCCTTTTCCTCTTGTCTATCTTTCTGTGAATGTGTTTTGTTGTTGTTGTTGTTGTTTTTCCCACAGGCTGCAGGATTGTTGTTCTTCTTGCTTCTGCTCTTTGCCCTCTGGTGGATGAGGCTATCTAAGAAGCTTGTGCAAGTTTTCTCATGAGAGGGACTGGTGGTGGGTAGAGCTGACTGTGGCTCTGGTGGGCAGAGCTCAGTAAAACTTTAATCTGCTTGACTGATGATGGGTGGGGCTGGGTTCCCTCCCTGTTTATTGTTTAGCCTGAGGCAACCCAACACTGGAGCCTACCTGGGCTCTTTGGTGGGGCTAATGGCCGACTCTGGGAGGGCTCATGCCAAGGAGTACTTCTCAGAGCTTCTGCTGCCAGTGTCCTTGTCCCCACAGTGAGCCACAGCCACCCCCCACCTCTGCGGGAGACCCTCCAACACTAGCAGGTAGGTCTGGTTCAGTCTCCCCTGGGGTCACTGCTCCTTCCCCTGGGTCCCGATGCACACACTACTTTGTGTGTGCCCTCCAAGAGTGGAGTCTGTTTCCCCCACTCCTGTCAAAGTCCTACAATCAAATCCCACTAGCCTTCAAAGTCTGATTCTCTAGGAATTCCTCCTCCCATTGCAAGACCCCCAGGTTGGGAAGCCTGACATGGGGCTCAGAACCTTCACTCCAGTGGGTGGACTTCTGTGGTGTAAGTATTCTCCAGTCACCCACCCAGCAGTTACGGGATTTGATTTTACTGTGGTTGTGCCACTCCTACCATCTCATTTTGGCTTCTCCTTTGTCTTTGGATGTGGGATATATTTTTTGGTGAGTTCCAGTGTCTTCTTGTTGATGATTGTCTGGCAGCTAGTTGTGATTTTGGTGTTCTCACAAGAGGGAGTGAGAGCACGTCCTTCTACTCTGCCATCTTGGTTCAGGCCCCTGCCAAAAGTCCTTAAAATTTACATTTTAAATGACCTTCACTTTTGTCTTTAAAATTGCATATAGCTTTCCAATATTTAAACAAAGAAAAGTGATTTGATATATATATACATATATTTGATATATATATATACACATCTGTATACATATTTGTATATACACACACATATATAAATAGATATAGATGTGTGTACATTTATATATACATAAAAGTATTTTTTGGGTTTGTATGCTTATTGGGAAATGTCACTTCAGCAACAGTGAGGACACACCCAGATTTTGGTTTCTAACTAAGATTTTTTACTAAAAGTAATGCAAGGTTCTTTGAGGAGAGGGCTGATGCCAGAGCTGTGGTAGAGAAAATGCAAGATGATGCAGAACAGAAAAATGAAGTATGTCAGAGGAATCAGAGCCTCCTTGAAGGAGTTCTCAGTGGTCAAATCTGAGAGAATCTGAGCAGCTAAATAAAATGAGAGCAATATATTGTAACTCATATAATTAAATAATTATTCATGATTTCATATAAATAAATAAATAAACAAACAAAATAACAAATGGGAGAGACTGACAGCTCTTCCTTACCAAAAATTTTTAAAATAATAAATGTAGAAAAGATTATGGAAGTAATACATAAACATTTGGGGATTAGCACCATAATAATAATTCAGGCAAGAATCACTAATAATCACTAATTTAATCATAGGCTAAAATTCATACATGCATATCTGTATAATCTCAACATACCTTTCCACAAGGTATTTATTAATAACAAAGAGAAAAATAGTTACTGTATAGTGAAGAAACTGTGAGATGAAACCTCTTCCAGTGCCTATGTATCACATCTGAGCACCAACCCTGCCCTTCATCAGGTGCCCTGAGATCCTAGCTGGGTGCTATCATGTTTCTCCTTGGTGGCTGGCAAGGTGGGAAGCCTCCTCTTCTGGCTCTGTTCTCATGGTGCTCTTCCTCTGGTGTGTCCCTGCATGGCTCCTGCAGCTTGCAGAGGCCAGCATCACCTCTACTCCCTCAACTGGTTTCTCTGTTAAGTGCCACTGTCCTGGCATCACCCGTGTAGGGTCTCCCAAAACCTCACAGGTGGCTCTGCATAGGTTCCACCGTGTAACACCTCCCTGTGGGCAGCTTCCTCTGGAACCCCAAATGGCATATTCCAGAGTGCTCCATCAGTACAGACCTTAGTAAGGGCACAACCATATCTTCTCCAAACAGGCCTCTGTCTCACCCCTGGAAAGGGCCCTCACCACATCTATTCCTCCCTTGGGTGCTCTGTATCAGCACTGAGCCCTGAGCACTTCATAAATACTAAGAGTGGTAGTTGCCCCTGTATCTGTTGTTCCTCTGTTCTTTAGCATTCTATCTTATTGGCAATCTCCAATTACTCCAATTTGCCATTAGTTAATAATCCTCCATAATAAACTCTCCCTGGTCAGATTATTATATATTTTCTGTCTCTTGCTTGGACTAGGTTGTGACATCACCTAAACAGGAAATCAAAGCTGACATCACTGGCACTAAGACATTATGACCTCATGGACTTTCCATTTGTTGCCTCTGTCTCCTCAGGGAATCATATCACTTTGTAGTGTTCTTGCCAAAAATGAATAACCTAAATTTAATCATGAGGAAACATCACATAAGCCCAAATCAAGAGACTTCTTAAAAATAACTGACCAATATTACTTAAAAGTGTGAAAGTCAAGAAAGACAAGTATTTAAAGAAAAAAAGAATAATTTAAGCCCTCTAATGGTTTCTTATCATACTTGTAAATGCCCCCAATCCTTATCCTGATTTACAGAGTGCTTTGTGATCTGGCCCATCTCTTATCTCTGACCTCACCTCATATCACTCTTCTTCCTTCAGCGTGCTCTGGGTACCTGGCTTTTTATCAGTTTATACACTCTGTCTACCCCATCACCCTTTATCCCTTTATCCTGCTGTGTTCATATCTTTTGTGCTCAGTAAATCCACAATCAAATGTAATCTACCTCAACTAAGCTCTCATTAATAGCCACTCCTCTAGAACGCAATCCCTAAGAAGTTCAGTCCTTATCTCCCTCAGCTCTCTGGCACACTGTAAGTACTAAGTATTTTCTGCATTGATTGTTTTGGCACTTATGACTTCAACCGGTAATATCAAGTTTTTTTTACCTACATGTTATACTGTGGCATTTGACTTTGGGGGTTACTCTTATCTCCTTCAAGTCCTACTCTTCCTTGTCTTTTGTGCCACTGCCCCCCTTTTTCTTCTCACCTCTCATATTCCTTTCTCTTATCCATAGGTTTGTGCTCCCCTGCTCTCCACTTCAATGTTTTCTGCAGAGTTGGTTAGGCTAGGAGGACAGATTGTAAGTGCAGATGCCTAAATTTGGGAATATAATAAATGGCTAAAGCCCACAGAAATTACAATGTGACATGTTCAATCTTATTTAAAAATACCATCTGCCTTCATGTCTGTGCTGCAAGAATTTTCACCATCTTTTCTATTATAATTAAGGCAACATTAGTTGTTGTAACAAACAGCCCTCGATGTCATTGCATAAGAGTGTGTTTCTTGTTTATATTTCAGTACACTTGTTTACATAACTCTTTTCATGTAGGGGCTCTGACATCCTCTAGGATCTTGGAATCAGATATGTAAGTTTAGCGAATGGAGGAAGATCACAAAGGGAGATACTACACATAAAGGTAGAAGTTATTTATGAGCCAGGCTTGAAAGTACCTTGTATCATGTTGGCTCACAGGGCACTCAGGCACATACAAGGAGTCTGGGGACACAGCCACACTGTGGGCTCGGGAAGGAGAGGACACAGGTTTTGTGAACAGACAGTGGTCTTGGTCATACCCTACATGGAAAGATAGTGGAAGCTTACAACGCAAACATGATACTATTTGGTAGTTAACATGACGTAAGAGGAAGCAATAAAACATAAATTTTATGGGCATGTTTTAGTGCTCAGGGAAAACTCTTTGCTAGGACAGGAGTGACTTTTGTGGAAATAGTTGAGTTCTTTGCTTTCAGTATTCCTAGTTGGTCATTAACTTACACTCTGACTTGGGGATTTGAGAGCAACGTTTATGGAGACTGTTAGCCTCCCACCACCCAGGGCCCCCTTGGTTTAGAAGTGATAGCATTGTGTTTCCCAAATTTAGAGGCTCCCCTGACTCCTGTCTCAGATTTCAAAGGCCAATGGTTCTTTCTTTTTTAATTTCTGTGATTTTTTTTATTGAACTATAGTTGATTTATGACATTGTGTTAATTTCTGCTATACAGCAAAGTGATTCAGTTATATATATCCTTTTTTATGTTCTTTTCCATTATGGTTTATCTCAGAAAATTGAATATATCAATAGTTCCCTGTGCTATACAACAACCTTGTTGTGTATCCATCCTATATAAAATAGTTTGCATCTGCTAATTCCAAACTTCCAATACTTCCCTCCCTCATTCTCTCTCCCCCTTGGCAACCACAAGTCTGTTCTCTATGTCTGTGAGTCAGTTTCTGTTTTGTAGATAGATTCATTTGAATAAAGGCCAGTGGTTCTTATGTGTCTTGTCAACTTCTTCTTCACCCAGGCCACAGTGTAGCTGTGGTCCAGGCCCAGGACTAAGAGACTCATATTAGCAGATTTTCTTTGGTCACCTTATTTATCTGTACACTGTCCATCAGCAAGGTCAGAAATAAGCCCAGTTTCAAATATTCTCTGTGCTCTCATGACATGCAAATTTATATCCAGAGTTTCTTGAGCTTTATAATACTATTTATAGTTATTTTCTGAAAATTCTAACTTAGATGTTGTGTTTGTAGTTAAAGATGTGAGCTATAAAATGAAATAGGTCTTGGATCCCTGACCAGTCATTTAGTAGCATTAATAATCTTAGAGAAATTACTTTACCCCTCAAAGCTTGAGGTTTCTTACCTGAAAGAAAAATTGAGATGTGATAGAACATTTTGTTGTTGTTAACATCATCCAATCAAAGTAAAACCTGTAGATGATATTTCCTTTCTGTATTTCTTATTCTAATTAAAAAACATAAGTACCCACAAAATTGCCCAAATGAGACTCTGTCATGCTGAACATCTTTGCTGTCACACTTCTCCACATTTAATTAGTTGATTTTACCCTTATGAAAGAGGCTGGTCATAAAAGGGCATCTGGCTAGACTACATTTTCCAGACCCTCTTTGGTTACATGTGGTCCTACGACTGACCTCCAACCAGGGAAATGTGGATGGTGGGTATAAGTGATATGTGCCTTTCCCGGCATGGCTCACAAAGAATTGCAGATTTGATTCACCATACTCTTACTTTTCTGACTGCTAGGTTTGGACCCCCATACTGACCTTTACATAATGTGTTCAGGAAATTGAACTTACATCACTGTGGGTCTGTGAGGACTGTGGAGCAGAGCACCACCCCACTGCTGTCTTCTCAACCCTAGTTAATTTAGCTCTGCCTGGAGGAAATGGTCTTTTCAAATGAGCAAGAAATATACTTGTGGTTGAACTGTCAAATATTTGGGGATCTATTTGTTATAGTGGTTAGACTACTTTTAAAATCCTTTAAGAACCCTCTGTTACCTACAGGATTCTACTTATGGTCCACAAGGCCATTCATAATTATCACATTTTCTGTTCCTTCAAACTCTGCTCCCACCTTTCCCCCGTGCACATAATGCTGTGTACATATACTAAACCATCTCACTGATACAACAGTGAAGCATGTGTTATTTTCCCTTTGTAGGCTATCCCCTGTCCCTAAAGTATCCCTGCCTCCTTTATCTATATAAAGGATTCCCATTAATATGCAAGAGCCTAGAAGCCACCAAAACACTACTAGAACTCATCAATACATTTGGTAAAGTTGCAGGATACAAAATTAATATACAGAAATCAATTGCATTTCTATGCACTGAAAACAAAATATCAGAAAGAGAAATTAAGAAAACAATCTCATTTACCATCTCATAAAAAAGGATATAATACCTAGGAGAAAAACTACCTAAGGAGGTAGAAGATCTGTACTCAGAAACCTACAAGACACTGATGAAAGAAATTGAAGACAACACAAACAGATGGAAGGATATACCATGTTCATAGATTGAAAGAATTAATATTGTTAAGATGACCATACTATTCAAGGCAATCTACAGATTCAATGCAATCCCTAGCAAAATATCAGTGGCATTTTTCACAGAAGCAGAGCAAATAATTCTAAACTTTTTATTGAAACACAAAAGTCTCTGAATAGCCAAAATAATCTTAAGAGAAAAGAGCACATCTGGAGGTATCATGTGCCCTGATTTCAAACTATATTACAAAGCTACAGTAATCAAAACAGTATGGCACTGGCACAAAAAACCAGACACAAAGGTGAATGGAACAGATAGAGAGCCCAGAAATGAACTCACACACTTATGGTCCATTAATCTATAACAAAGGAGACTAGCATATACAATGAGGAAAAGGCAGTCTCTTCAATGTCAATAAATGGTGTTGGGAAAACTGGACAGCCACATATAAAACAACAAAACTGGACTACTTTCTCACACCATATACAAAGGTACACTTAAAATAGATTAAAGACTTAAATGTAAGACTGGAAACCATAAAAATCATAGAATAAAACATAGGCAGTAGCTCTTTGACGTTTATCTTAGTAATATTTTATGGATCTGTTTCCTCAGGCAAGGGAAACAAAAGTGAAAATAAACAAATGGGACTGCTAAAAAGTTTTTTCACGAGGAAGGAAACTAGCCACAAAAAAAGCGCCACCTACTGAATGGGAAAAGATATTTGCAAACAATATATTTGATAAGTGGTTAATATCCAAAGTATACAAATAACTCATACCACTCAACATTAAATAATAATAATAATAATAATAATAATAATAACCACCACCAAAAAAAAAAACAATTAAAAAATAGGCAGAGGATCTGAATAGACATTTTTCCAAAGAAGACATGCAGATGGCCAACAGGCATATAAAAGGTGCTCAATATCACTAATCACCAGAGAAATGTAAATCAAAACCACAATGAGATATCACCTCACATCTGTCAGAATGGCTATCAGCAACAAGACAACAGATAACAAATGTTGATGAGAATGTGGAGAAAAGGGTATCTTCATGCAGCATTGGTGGTAAATTGATGCAGCCACTATGGAAAAAAGTATGGAAATTCCTCAAAAAATTAGAATAGTTCCAGCAATTCCACTCCTGGTTATTTATTCAAAGAAAACAAAAACACTAATTAGAAAAGATATATGCACCCTTATATTCATTGCAGCATTATTTACAATAGTCTAGATATGGAAGCAACCTAAGTGACAATCAATAGGTGAATGTATAAAGAAGATATGCACAATGTAATATTATTCAACCATAAAAAAGAATGAAATCTTGTCATTTACAATAACATGAATGGACCTAGTGGGTATTTTGATAAGTGAAATAAGGCAGAGAAATACAAATACTGTATGATTTCACTTACATGTGAAATCTGAAAAATAAGAAAAAATGAGCAAACATAAATAAACAGACAGAGTTATAGGTACAAAGAACAAACAGGTGATTGCCAGAGAGAAGGAGGATAAGGGGTGAAAGAAATGTGAGGGAGATTAAGAGGTACAAACTTTAAAGAACCTAGGGGTAAGACAGGAATGGAGATGCAGACCTACTAGAGAATGGACTTGAGGATGTGGGAAGGGGGAAGGGTAGGCTGTGACAAAGTGAGAGAGTGGCATGGACATATATACACTACCAAACTTAGAATAGATAGCTAGTGGGAAGCAGCCGCATAGCACAGGGAGATCAGCTTGGTGCTTTGTGACCACCTAGAGGCGTGGGATAGGGAGGGTGGGAGGGAGGGAGTCGCAAGAGGGAAGAGATATGGGAACATGTGTATATGTATAACTGATTCACTTTGTTATAAAGCAGAAACTAACACACCATTGTAAAACAATTATACTCCAATAAAGATGTTTAAAAAATTAAAAAAAGCAAAATAAAAAAAAACAAAACAAAATAAATGAGTCATAGTGTGAAATGTACAGTGTGGGGAATATAATCAATAATTACATAATATTTATGTATGGCAACAGATGATAACTAGACTTATCATTGTGATCCTTTTGAAATGTATAGAAGTATTGAATCACTATGTTGTGTACCAGGAATTAACATAGTGTTGTAGGTCAATTATACTTCAAAAACACAAACAAACAAACTCATAGGAAAAGAGATCAGATTTGTGGTTACCAGAGGTAGGAGCTGGGGAGAGGGCAAATTTGATGAACGTGATCAAAAGTTACAAACTTCCTGAAATAAGATAAATAAGTTATAAGGATGTACTGTGAAACACGATAAATGTAATTAACACTGGTGCACATTATATATGAAAGTCGTTAAGAGAGTAAATCTTCAGGGTTATCACAAGGAAAATAATTTTTTTCTATTTCTTTACTTTTGTATATGAGATGATGGATGTTCACTAAACTTATTGTGGTCATCATTTCATGATGCATGTAATTAAAATCATTATGCTGCACACCTTAAACTTATATAGTGCTGTATGGCAGTTATATCTCAATAAAATTGGAAGGAATTAGAAAACAAAACAAAACCAGAAACATACCAGAAAAAAGAAAAACCACACAAGGGCTAATTTGACTGTCTCGTTCTCTGATTCTTCACCTCATCTCCACCTCCCACTTACAAGATCTGTTTTCATCTCTTCTCCTATAATACTCTGTACATTTCTCTAATATTACTCTTAGCAGACAACTGTGTAACCATTTCTTTACCTATTATTATTGTCAGTACTAGGGTGTCAGTATTTTCATTTAAGACTAGGGATTTTGCTGTATTTTGACATGGTCATTTTTGTATTACCCAGAATGTAGTAATATTTTGAATGTATTTATTGAATGAATGAATGAATATATTATTCCTCTATTGTTGAATAACAAATCATCCCAATGTTTAGTGCTTGAAACATCCATCTTATTTTGTTTACAATTTCAGGGGTCAGAAGTTTGAGATGGGATTAGTTGCACAGTTGACCTTTGATCCTGAAGGAATCAGCTGGGGCAGTAGGGTCCTCTCCCAAGATGGCTGCTTCACTCGCATCTCTGAGCCTCAGAACAGTTTGGTTTCTGTGTGTGAGCATCTCTCTCTCTCTCCCTCTCTCTCTCTCTCAATATCTCTCTCATTCTCTCTCTCTCTGACCCCCACCATCCACTTGGTATCTCATCCTTTAGAGAATCTCCACTTGTGCTTGTCACATCACGGTAGTTCAGAGTCATTGCACTCCTTCACAACAGCTGGCTTCCAAGAGGATGTACAAAAAACAAGTGCTCCTAAAAGTCTGTTTGTGATGTGGCCCCAGACTTCCAGGACAGCACTTTCTCTGCATTTCATTGACAAGTAAGTCACAAGGCACCCTGGTTTCAAGGGATAGGTAATTAGCATCCATCTGTCAGAATCTTCAATCTACCACAATAAATAAATGGGTATACTAGGTTTACTCCATATACAACTTCAAGATCTGAGTAGCTAACATATCAATAAATAAAAACTTAAAATAATTCTATCAGAAATTTAAAATAGTAAATATTCAAATATACCAGGTACCACATTAATTAGGTGAACTAAATGATCTGCGAGTTTTGGGGAGTCAAAATCTGAAAGTGGCTGTGTATGTAAGTGAATCATAGTCCCATTCAATGTACAAAGAGAGTACATTATTTTATCTAAAATAAACTCAATAAAAGACCAAAGTGAAAATGTTCATAGAAACAAAAATTGTTTTTAACACTAGCTAATGTGTTTAGGTCTGTAAAAAATAAGTAGCTTCTTAAATCATGGAAAACACAGAAGAATAAGTGTGTATATAAGAAAGGCCCACTTTTGTTGGGTGAGTAGGAACTAAATTTTTGTGGCTTAGGATTATGCCAACCATCAGGCACAAGGTTATAATTTCAGTTTGTCAAGATATGATAATTATGAGTATAAAGGAAACAGAGACTAAGGAGAATGGATACTTTTCATTTAAGAAGTGTGTGCATGTCAGTTTCTATCATGATTATCTTGAGGATATAGGAAAACTTGTGAGTGGTCAGTTGGGTTTCAACTGAAGGGAATTTATGCTGCCATTGACAGCTATGGGGGGGTTATTTCTAGGACAATTAATGAAATAGGGTTTTGGAACTGTGGTAGGTTGAAGTAGGGGGCTTCCTTTTCTCTTTATTACCTGGAAATAATAGGTCCCTGATTATGAGATTTTACGTGTCCCAGAACTATTTCAGGGATGATATTCAACTGTTCCTCACCAGTGAAAGCAGCTTTGGAATAAGGTTACTAAGTGAATATCCAGTTCATCGATGATGCCAACAGCTGCAAACTAGTGAAAAGAAGCAGAAAAAGTCTCTGAGGCAACCAGGTTTGGGCAGCCATGAGTAAGACTCCTAATGAATATCTGTCATAGTTCAGTTGCAGGAAACAGAACCATTCTAGTTATTTTTAAGGAGAAAGGGATTTGAAACAGGAAGTTGTCATAAGAACTATAGGCTGAGCGTTCAGGAATGAGTCCCCAAAACATGCTGCTTAGCTGGTCCCCTAGAATAGCTACTACCAGTGTCACCATGAGGGTGAGGGCAGTCTGGAGGTTGTTTCTGACACCGTTGGACTCAGGAACTCACGTATGGAACGGAGATCCGGCGGACCTAGGTCTCATCAACCCCAAAGCTGGAGGACATAACTCCGCTGCCGGAACCCCGCTGCCAGAACCGCCAGGTCGCCACCACCACCGCCAGCAGTTACAGTAGCTGCAGCCTCACTCCTGTCCACCGCTTCCGTCAGGAATGCCCGTAATCAGCAGGCACTCACGTGCCTCTATAACTCTGCTACAAGGGAGTCTGTGAAAAGCAGTTGTCAGCTTTCCAGCCTCCTGCAGTTAAGAAAGGAGGTTGAAATGGCTGATGATTGACCTGCACCTCGTCCACTACAGGGCGCCCCTGAGCTCCTGTGCTGAGCAGTAAGCGTAGTCAGAAGTGATGCGCACATGGGAGAAGGGCTGGTCCTCTCCCCGAGGCTGTGTTGGGCAGACCAGCATCCATCCCGAGAAATCAGCGCCAACAAACCCACCCTTGACCCCAGGGCCAGGCAGCTGGAAGTGGCAGCACAATGGCAACCAGAGAACGGTGGGTAGGGAAGGGCTGAGGACACAGTTCTCAGATGCAGCCGGACAATGGATGCAGGATCGTTTTCTCCAATTGAGCTAGTGGAAGGCTCTTGCTCTAATAACTTGTTTGTATGAAGGAAAGACAATTTGATTTTGTTGTTATAGATTGACAAGGCCAGGGATATATGGGTTAGAGTACAGTTCCTACACTTATGAAAAAAATCTAAAAAGCAAACTTTGAGCCCAAACTTCGACAGCTCTCAAATGAAGCTGTAACAGAATCTGTTCTAGAAGTCTGTCTAAAGCCAAAACAGGGCTATAAATGAAAGCTCAGAAAAAATTCAAAACTCATTTCCAAACATTAAGGAAATTACACATGTTTCTTATAAGGATTATAAACTTTTTCTAGTGTTTTCACATAAAGCAATTGTTACTTCGAGCCAGTACTGAAACTAAATGGCACAACTTTGCTGAGTTATGAGAGCATACAACGGGTAATTTTAAAATTAGGTGACACTGGATTACCTTCTAAGTGTAGCACTTGGCGTAAATGATGAACACGGGTGATGAAGTTGCAATGAGATTGACATCACATGGGTGTCACTGGGATGAATCACATCTACAGCTGAAAATGTGAGCCTGTGGATTGTGCTGCTTTGTGGGTAGGATTAAAACCAAATTGATAAATAAATTTTCTCTTGAAATAAGAATGTACTCCTATTTTAGCTATATTATTAGGCTTTCGTTTCATGAGAAACCTAATATGTAAAAGTTCTCTAATTGTCCTCAACTCTGTTGTTGCATTTGGTATAGATTTAGCTTTAAAAATGACTATTCTTTCACATTGGTAAAACAATGTACATAAATGGGACTTATTACCAATTAGCTAGGGATTATTTTATATAAGTTAAAGTAATCATATAAACTCTCTATTGAACTGAAGTCCAGACTCTAGCCTCATACTCTGTCAAGTTCTTACTTACTCTGCCTTTCACACAATCACCCGTTCTTTCTGTTGCATCTTGTGTTTCCCTCTCCTGTAGCTGATTGCCTGGAATGTTGACTTTTGGTGTGAATTCCTGTCTGCATCTATAGACAGTGCTCCATGAGGTCAGTGTTTCTGTTTTATTCTGCTTTGAAGGCCAACATCAAAAGCATAGTCTCACATCAAGTAGGTGTTCCATAAACATGGGCTGAATAAATATCTGGGATCACTTATGCCTTTCGCTTCCTTATTCAGTTCCTCCCCTTATGTTCAATGAGAAAATATATTTTAGGTACTATAGGAGGTTACTGAAGAGCATGGCTAACATTCCTGTCTGTAATTGTGTTAGAGAAAAAAAGGCTAACATACCAGAAAGAAATTTATATAAGATACTAACAATGCTGTACAATCTAATCTATGTGATAGATTCAGAACTTCAGTATAACAACGAAGATAATTCAGAGAAAGGACAGACAGTAACAGATATGTGTGCAGATAAACAATAAAACTATTTCTGCATGGAGAGGTCCACTGAGGTAACTGGTCTAAATGGAGATTCCTCAAATTTTTATACTGGCAAATATTTGCTTTGCACCCACTGGGGAACGTGTCATGTTTGGTTCCATAACTAATGCCAAAATATAGAAACATGGTTCACAATTTACAAAAGGTAACCTTCTAGAATTCTCAGGAATAAAAGGAGGAAATAAAATTGGAAATGGTGGGGATCCTGAAATACTGTTGCAGAATTTGTTTCTGTAAAGCTCTGCTCATAAATTATACATGCGCCTGAGTGATCCCCAGAAGAGGACTGAGTTATTACCAACACAAACAGTGTCTGTCCTGACACCCGAGGAAACATCAGTTCCTGGTTAAAAGCAGACACCTGAAAAGCAAGTAATAGACTAAAAAAATGAGGTAGAACTCAAGGTGGAAAAAGGCAGAATGTTAATAATGACAAAATTATTAAACTAGGTTTATAAGGAATTAATTGCATTATCTGAATTAGATATTTTTCTTATTTGAATTTTAGGTATTTGGCTAAAGTTAAAATTAGTATAAACCTACACTAATTAAAATTTAGTTTTACTTCACTTATTTCACTCCATCTTCCTTTCTACCTCGTGAAATATTTTGAAAACAGTAAACAGCCAATGCAATTAACTTATTCAAGATGGCATATTAAATCAAATAAATAATGAGCGATTAATTTTTCCTTGGATACTAACTTCCAGGTAATTACTTTTTTCCCTTAATTTAGTGACATACAATATTCTTAAGTAGCATCAATATCATTACCAATCAATTGAATTACATACAGTATGTATGAGTTTGAAAAAATTCAATCCCTATTTGATGATTAAAGGAGCATAGCTGAAGAAATACTGGGAAGATACATAGTGATAAAGCCTTCTACAGAATCTGAAGAAAAGGGAAATATTGAATAGAAAACTCCTCTGGCAAAAAAGCTTGATCTGCATTTTCAAAGAAAATTGAAACTATACCTCTAAGTATATCAGATATTAATCACTAAAATGTTACTATACACAAGAAAATCATTGTTTTTACTCTTCCCACACCTGAGGCTCTATGTATTTGCTAATTTGCAATGCAAAATGGTTTCCCAAATGAGCCAGTAAACTAAATAAGATACGATATATTTATAGAATATTTTTGAGTTATTATAAAGTATTTTGAGTGAATTATTTGAGTTTGGTTTTATGCTACCTAAGAAACAAAATTCACAATGTTACGAAGATGATGTAGTACTTATGAACAGATCATAGGTCCCCTGAACTTGTTTAAAGGAAGTGACTATCTACTCATTTTTAAAATAATCTGAGGTTTTACAATAAAATAATTTTGAGATTATGTGGCTATTTTAATCTGAGAAAGATTTTGTTGTTTTCTTTTCCTAGAAGTATAGAAAATTTCTCTATTACTAAGTAGGTTGCCTTTCATTTTCTTCTTAAGAGCAACTTACTTAGTTTTCTCTTGTTAGAAAAATAATAACTGATCATTGTAGAAAATGTATAGTGGGTTGATGGCTGTCAGAGGGTCAGTGAATCTTCTGAAACAGTGTGAGAAATGCTGCATATATCTGCTCATATGCTTCATTTTGGTCCAGATTCTTATAGATTCTTAAACTAGTTTGTGGAGGGAAAAAAAAAGAAAAAAAAAGTTCACTGGCTCTCAAGCCACTGATTAGTAAATACCTCTTAATGTTTAAGTGTTTATGCTTTCTGGTCTTCATCTCGTATCCATTTCCATTTCTGTCGGTCTGTCTCTCTCTACACCTATCTTTATAGTTATTAATGTCAAGTGTGGCAAGGTAACCATTTGTAGAAAAGATAATAGTAGCATCTATTCACATTTTCTTGCTTGCATATTGTTTATGTATTTGTAATTTTAATGTATGTTATATGTATGCATCCTTGAATATTCATTAAATGATTTATTTTTTCTTTCACTTCCACCTATTCTTTTATGTAAAGACTGTTGGTTGTATTTCATAGTATAATGTAAGCTTTAGTTTGCTGAATAGAAAAGATGGATATTGAATGAACTAGAAAAGAAATTAACATCACACGGAGATGATTATGGAAGCTTCTGTGTCCTTGTATTTCCCCTTTATCTGAGACCAAATTAATTTGTACAAGAATACTTGCCGTATTAGGTTAAAAGCATGAAGTGCTTCTGTAGTCTGTGTATGAAAGATTAATATGGGTGCAATCGTAAAAATAAGAGCTCAAGAGATACAGAGGTAAATCATCAGGTCCTTACTGGCTTTCAGATTCATTCCCATCCTTCCATGCTTTTTGCTGAACAGGAGGCTGGAAGCCAGCAAACCACATACCCAGATTCCCTTGACAACTGACTCCCAGTTACCATCTGCTAGTGGGAAGTCCTGGTCTGAGTACAAAAGGTTTGTAGTGAAAGTGACTTTTTTCTGCTTCTGGGGTACCTCCAGCAGAAGCAGGAACAATGGGCACATCTGGATTTCGGGGTCATTCTCGAGCAGTGGAGTACTAGTCACAGTGGTGGCAGGAGGGCCAGAGGGACCCCGGCAGTGCAGAGTCCCGGGACTTTGGCCGTGGCCGAGGTAGTGCTGGTTACAGGTGAGTCAGGTCTTCAGGCTTCCACCAGTGAGTGTAGACACGTGAATAGCATCTTCGTAGGCTGCAGGTGGAAATATGTTCCTCAGTGAACTGTGCAAATAAGAGGAATAGAGAAACAGACCAAAACGGCCAAATTAAACTTAAATTTATAACCCTGCAGTGTTTGTTTAAATCAGTGTGCTAGTTTTTATGTATGATTTAAGTGCATAAAATCTAGTAAAAAAAAGATTTGAACAAGAATTTCAAGGTTATATATTGACAAAAGAAATCTTTTGTAATGACACAGTAACAAAGTCAGACTAACAGGTTTTATATAATTGTGGGAATCACATACAAAATTAATTGTGCCCTAATTAAGTTAAGAATTTAGTTCAGAAGAATGTTTCAAGACATGGAAACAGGTTGCAAGTTTCCAGGAAAGCCACTTCTCAAGAACAGAATCATACAATGAATCAATTCTATAGAATGAAAGTTACCTTAGAAATTGTCAGGTCAATACCCTTTTCTTTCCAAGTGAACAAAAGGATAGCTCTGACAACTGAATTGTTAAAATTTGCAAGACTGGCTGGTGATAAACCAGGAAAAGTACCCAGACTTCTTTCTGCATAATTGGTACACTGTTGCTATAAGCGGAGTGGTCAGTATGAAAGGACTCTGAACTTGGGTTGGTCTGCTGTAATTCTATAGTCACATGGACCCTGCAATCCTGCTAGGTCACCAGGGAGTGGAGAGAAAATGTTGCTGCTTTGGGAAATCTATGAATTCACACAGATTACAGACTTTTGATGACTGTCTTTATTTTATAAATGACATTAGGTAATTTCATATGTCTGTAAAGTTTCCGTGGCCCAACAAATGTTCTTAGGTGATTTTGTTCCAGCTTTTAGGAACCTATTTTGTTGAACTTTTTGAAATTGCTATATTTTAGGCCCAAAATTGTCAAATATCTGCAATTTCATATGGTTCCGCCTAATAAAAATTTGTTGGTATTCCCAACAACTTTTAGACTTTTCTGATTTAAGAAAAATTCAATAGTTTCCAAATGCTTCATGTATCAGAAGACTTTGTGAATATTATCTTAGAGGTAGAAATTCTCTGAGGTCTTCAAAGTCCTCTTGGTTTTCATGCTTATCCTCTTATCCTTTATCAGGGGACAGCCAATCAGTTTACCATGTATTGATTCAATTGTAATAGAGAATTTATTGAGGATATGAGTAGGGAAACATCCCAACTAGATGCTAGATGACAATTGGGACACACACTCTCTAGAATCCAATGGGGGGCTTAAATGATTAGGTCTTGGTATGGGTTCAGGCACAGCCAAAAACAACTGGGGAGGGAGCACCAAGGTGGATGCCAAGGTCCAGGAGACAAGACCACAGAGTTGAGGTAATATGTAAAATCAATAATTTATGTAACTTTTCCCTGATGTATCAAATAAGTAAGTTTATAAGGTAAAATTGCAAAGAAAATCTCCATGTCCACTGACTCTATTTTCTTTTTTTTCCTCTCCCCCTCCCTTTTCTTGTGTGTGTTGAAGAAACTTTTTATCACAGATGATGTTAAACTGCACAAGTCTCGAACAGATAAAGCCCGAAATACAGACTGATCAGAGGCACTGAGAAAGGTTACCTGTCTAGTCAAACGTATCAGTAGGGTTCAAGATACAGGTATATGTGTTCATTATAGTTCAGTCTAAATGGTGAACACAAGTCTATCTGGTAGATAAATCTGTATCTGGACAGTCCCTTAAAAAAGGCATTAACAATTTAAAATGCATCATTGACCATTTTATTACCCATACCTATTGGCTTGAAAATTCAATAAGTAGGGAAGAAAAATATCTAAATTAATACACATTTCTATTTTGTAATGTATGTGTATTGATTTAGTTTTAGACTAATTAACAATTTTTTAAAATGTCAGGATCAGCAATATAGAATTAGAATTATATGTCTCTAAGTAATTAAACATGTTTTATGGAAGTTAATTTTTTTGTTCTTTCTTAACTCATTTTTGCTGTGATTTCGAGAACATGTTAATTAGAAATATGTTATAAGGAAATAATATCCTTGAAATTTATAATAAGTTTAATATATTAATTTAGGAATGTATTACAAGAAATTATAATATTCATATTTTCTGAAAGCTAGATATAAAGAAAAAAGATATTATTTTATGAAAGTGATGTGGGTTTTTACATTATTTATTCCTAATTCTATCAGTTAGGGTTCAAGTAGGCAAATAGAAACCACTTTAACTCTTCAAATCACGAGAAATTGAGTAAAAGAAACTGATTATTCAGATAATGGAAAAACTGTGAAGCCGAAGAGAGAGCAGTGACTGAACTTGGAGACAATGAGGCAGGCCCACAACACCCTTACAGCAAAGCCCATCGCAAACACAGAAGACAGAATTCCCTTGTGCAGCCCAGAACCAGACAGTGGCCACCCAGAAATCTCTGGGGCCACAGAGGGGCTGTCTCCTGGGAAATGAAACCACAAAAGAACTGCAGCTGCTGGTGGAAAGTCAGCCAAAAGTAAAAGAAAAGGAGGACAATCCCTTGGCACCCCTGTCTCCTACCAGTATCCCATCAGTGCTTTCCAGGGGCTGAATAGGGAGCCTGGAAAATGTGTTTGTGGTGGCCTTGCTGATGGAGGGAGGGCAAGGCTTACGGCCTCAGATGCTACCCTTCTGGATCTACCCCTCTGTTTGAACCACATCTCTGGAGGGCTGTACCCAGCCAACTGGCACAGAAGAGGTACTAACACAGGTCTATTCTGCAAGATGTGGGACTTTTTAAAAACATGACTGCAGCTAGAGGATCTCCGCACTGTCCTAGGTAAGTTTCCTGTGAACTGAACTGGGGTTTCCCTTCGTACAGACACCATCAACTTCTGAAGGTGCCCCACCTTCTCTGGCTTCCTCCATTTTTTCCTTCATCCTCAATACATTTCTTTCATGTGTCTTTGGTAGCTTACAAAGAGGGCTTTATCTCCTACAGTGAAATATCTGATGCCTGAGCAGGACTGGGGTTCTAATAATTAGGCTCAAAGCTCTGATGACATTTAAAAGCTCATTCTGCTAAGAAAGCCCGGGGCTGTAAACCATAGGATGGGGACACTGATGTGGATGCCCCTGAGCTGAAAAATCAGCCCCCTTCCCTGCTCAGAGCTGGCAGGGTTAGGGTTAGGGTTAGGGTTAGGGATAGGTTTAGTATTTCCCATGCTGGGAGACTGCAGAGGACTTGTCCCTGCAAGCTAATGGGCAGCTGCTTTAGGGGTGACCCCTCCCCTTCTCCTAGATGACAGACCTATAGCTACCGTAAAATACCTACATAACTTTGCTGAGAAGTTGCTGTGCCTAAAAAGAATGGAGAGTATATACCAAAGGAGCTATAAGTACTCCTCATAGGTAAGCATGCACCTGCAGGAACCAGGGTGGGCACTGAGGGTACTTGGTCAAGGGGGCTGGGATGTAAGACTGGATACTTGAGGATTCATTAACTTAGGGGTGCATCTCAGGACATAGGACTTGATACTCTGGAAAATATCCCAGAGGGTGGGGTTAATTTGGCTGAGAGGTGGCTCTAAGAAGCCTGTAGGAATGAGGAGCCACTGCTGAAGCAGGAGTGCCTGAGTTGCCTGGTAGACTCAGAGGAAGGAGTGAGGGCTGAAGGAAGAGGCTCACAAGAATGGATGGATTGTGAAAGGCCACAAGGCCAGTGGAGGGTTATGTTCCGGTGGAGAGCTCAGACTACACCCCTTTCACCAAGTCCATGTGCTAGTGAGCACAGCCTGGGTATCACTATGGGTCGGGCCAGGGATAATAGTAGGAGAGAGGATCACACAGCTGGGCTCATAATATGCAGGGAACTGATGCTCACTCCCCTGTCCCATCTCCCAGTCACAGAGGGCAAGGGTGATCATTCCCCTCACCGATGGACACATGGGGCCCGGAGGTACTAGGACAACTGGCAAGGTCAGAGGGGTACCCAGGGACTCGAGCAGCATGGCCTTGTGCAGAGGATTAAGAGAGCATGGTGTGCCTCACAGTGAAGTGGACAGGCAGCAGGAAAGATCACCACTGAGGTTTCAGAGCCAGAAGAAGGAGGAGCAGGGGGCTCAGGAATGTCTCCCCAGTAAAAAGTCATGATGCCTTTTTCCCTTTCATTTCCCAGGGCTGAGCCATTTCCAAATCCAAATCACATGTGTGGACCCACCAGTTGTCATTTATAACTGGTACTACCGTATTAGTCAGAATAACCTCTGCATCATGTCCTTCACATTTATATGGTAGGGAAAGCCAAGTAGAAACCTCTTAAACTACCCTAATCCCCTTGGCCAAAAGAGAACTCAAAGTACTGTTGCACCCCATCTTCTAACTCTGGGCTCTCATGGCTAAAAGTCCTGGTGCCCTAAGAACTGTAAGGACTATAATTTATGGACCTACTCCCAGAGTAATCTGGATTTCTTGTGTCCAGGGATCAGCAGATATAAAGAAGAATCACCATCTTCTCAGGGGTAGTTGGCCCTGATGAGCAGAGAATGTAGGGCTGCTGGTACACTACAGGGTAGGGAGAGGATGTGTGGATCACAGGTGGTCCACTGAGAGACTCTGGTAAATCTTTGCAGCATTGTAACTGTGAATTGATACATGCAGAAACTCCAGCTTGCAAAGCTCATTATTACTGAGGCCTCAGACTCTGTAGGGATGACAGTTTGGGTCACATCACCAGGGAAGGCATCAAGACCTGCTAAAGTGATGGCAAAGCTTGAGGGCATTTAGAATGGATAGTGGGAGAAAGAGTACCATTTGTGCTCTGAGACCAAGACCATTGATGAGACTGGTAGTTCATCCCAGTAACTACTCTCTTCTAAGACTCTGCTCAGGAAGAGAGGCCCACAAGAAACACAAGGGAAGACATAATTTGTGGAAGCAGTTGCAAGCATTTCTTAGGATGGACCGTGGCAGCCAGGAATATGCTTTGTTCACGACTCCTGCTTGGGAACACATTTCACTGACAACACCAGCTGCTGCCTTCTGGACCCACCTGACCCCCACTTGTATCACATCTCATGAGGGTTCTCCCCTTGTCTCGTCTTTTCTGAAAAAAGACTGCAAAAGCCTTTAGGGCATTTATTATTTTTTAACATCTTTATTGGAATACAATTGCTTTACAATGATTTGTTAGTTTCTGCTGTATAAAAAAGCGAATTAGCGATATGTATACATATATCAAAATATGCCCTCCCTTTTGTGTCTCCCCCCCACCCTCCTTACCCCATCCCTCTAGGTGGTCACACAGCACCCAGCTGATGTCCCCGTGTGGTACAGCTGTTTCCCACTACCTATCTATTTTATATTCAGTACTGTATATATGTCAGTGCTACTCTCTCACTTCGTCTCAGCCTACACAACCTCCTCCCCGTGTCCTCAAGCCTATTCTCTATGTCTGCGTCTTTATTCCTGCCCTGGCCCTAGTTGCGTCAGAACCATTTTTTCTTTCTTTCTTTCTTTTTTTTAAGATTCCATATATATGCATTAGCATACAGTATTTGTTTTTCTCTTTCTGACTTACTTCACTCTGTAGCACAGACACTAAGTCCATCCACCTCACTACAAATAAATCCATTTCATTTTTTTTATGTCTGAGTAATATTCCATTGTACCTATGTGCCACATCTTCTTTATCCATTCATCTTTTGATGGACACTTAGGTTGCTTCCATGTCCTGGTTATTGTAAATAGTGCTGCAAAGACCATTGTGGTACATGACTCTTTTTGAATTATGGTTTTCTCATCATATATGCCCAGTAGTGGGATTCCTGGATCATATGATAATTCTACTTTTAGTTTTTTAAGGAACCCCCATACTGTTCTCTATACGGGCTGTATCAATTTACGTTTCCACAACAGTGCAAGATGGTTCCCTTTTCTCCACACCCACACCAGCATGTATTGTTTGTAGATTTTTTGATGATGGCCATTCTGACTGGCGTGAGGGGATATTTCATTGCAGTTTTGATTTGCGTTTCTCTAATGATTAGTGATGTTGAGCATCCTTTCATGTGTATATTGACAATCTGTATATCTTCTTTGGAGAAATGTCGATTTAGGTCTTCTGCCCATTTTTGGATTGGGTTGTTTGTTTTTTTGATATTGAGCTGCATGAGCTGCTTGTAAATTTTGGAGATTAATCCTTTGTCAGTTGCTTCATTTGCAAATATTTTCTCGCATTCTGAGGGTTGTCTTTTGGTCTTGTTTATGGTTTCCTTTGCTGTGCAAAAGCTTTTAAGTTTCATTAGGTCCCATTTGTTTTTTTTTTGTTTTTATTTCAATTTCTCTAGAAGGTGGGTCCAAAAGGATCTTGCTGTGATTTATGTCATAGAGTGTTCTGCCTATGTTTTCCTCTAAGAGTTTTAAAGTGTCTGGCCTTACATTTAGGTCTTTAATCCATTTTGAGTTTTTTTTTTTTTTACATATGGTGTTAGGGAGTGTTCTAATTTCATTCTTTTACATGTAGCTGTCCAGTTTTACCAGCACTACTTATTGAAGAGGCTGTCTTTTCTCCACTGTATATTCTTGCCTCCTTTATCAAAGATAAGGTAACCATATTTGTGTGGGTTTATCTCTGGGCTTTTTATCCTATTCCATTGATCTATATTTCTGTTTTTGTGCCAGTATCATACTGTCTTGATTACTGTAGCTTTGTAGTATAGTCTGAAGTCAGGGAGCCTGATTCCTCTAGCTCTGTTTTTTTCTTTCTCAAGATTGCTTTGGCTATTTGGGGTCTTTTGTGTTTCCATACAAATTGTGAAATGTTTTGTTCTAGTTCTGTGAAAAATGCCATTGGTAGTTTGATAGGGATTGCATTGAATCTGTAGATTGCTCTGGGTAGTATAGTCATTTTCATAATGTTGATTCTTCCAATCCAAGACCATGTATATCTCTCCATCTGCTTGTATCATCTTTAATTTCTTTCATCAGTGTCTTATAGTTTTCTGCATACAGTTCTTTTGTCTCCTTAGGTAGGTTTATTCCTAGATATTTTATTCTTTTTGTTGCAATGGTAAATGGGAGTGTTTCCTTAATTTTTCTTTGTGATTTTTCATTGTTAGTGTATAGGAATGCAAGAGGTTTCTGTGCATTAATTTTGTATCCTGCTACTTTACCAAATCATTGATTAGCTCTACTATTTTCTGGTGGCATCTTTAGGATTTTCTATAGATAGTATCAGGACTTCTGCAAACGGTGACAGTTTTATTTACTCTTTCCCAATTTGTATTTATTTTATTTCTTTTTCTTCTATGATTGCCATGGCTAAAACTTCCAAAACTATGTTGAATAATAGTGGTTAGAGTGGGCACCCTTGCCTTGTTCCTTATATTAGAGGAAATTCTTTCAGTTTTTCACCATTGTGAATGATATTGGCTGTGGGTTTGTCATATATAGCTTTTATTATGCTGAGGAAGAGTCACTCTCTGCCCACATTCTAGAGAGTTTTTATCGTAAATGTGTGTTCAATTTTGTCAAAAGCTTTTTCTACATCTATTGAGATGATCATATGGTTTTTATGCTTCAGTTTGTTAATATGGTGTATAACATTGATTGATTTGCATATATTGAAGAATCCTTGCAATCCTGGGATAAACTCCACTTGATCATGGTGTATGGCCCTTTTAATGTGCTGTTGGATTCTGTTTGCTAGTATTATGTTGCATCTATGTTTACCAGTGATATTGTCCTGTAATTTTCTTGTTTTGTGACATCTTTGTTTCAATTTGGTATCAGGTGGATGGTAGCTTTGTAGAAGGAGTTTTGGAGTGTTCCTCCCTCTGTTATATTTTGGAAGAGTTTGAGAAGGGTAAGTGTTAGCTCTTCTCTAAATGTTTGATAGAATTCACCTCTGAAGCCATCTGTCCCTGGGCTTTTGTTTCTTGGAAGATTTTTAATCACAGTCTCAATTTCAGTGCTTGTGATTGGTCTGTTTATATTTTCTATTTCTTCCTGGTTAAGTCTCAGAAGGTTGTACTTTTCTAAGAATTTGTCCATTTCTTCCAGATTGCCATTTTATTAGCATAGAGTTGCTTATAGTCATCTCTCATGATCCTTTGTATTTCTGCAGTGTCAGTTGTTACTTCTCCTTTTTCGTTTCTAATTCACTTGATTTGAGTTTTCTCCTTTTTTTTCTTGATGAGTCTGGCTAATGGTTTATGAATTTTTTTATCTTCTCAAAGAAACAGCATTTAGTTTTATTGATCTTTTTATTCATTTCCTTCATTTCTTTTTTATTTATTTCTGATCTGATCTTTATGATTTTTTCCTTTCTGCTAACTTTGGGGGTTTTTTGGTGTTCTTTCTCTAATTGCTTTAAGTGTAAGGTTAGCTTATTTATTTGAGTTGTTTCTTGTTTCTTGAGGTAGGATTTTATTGCTATAAACTTCCCTCTTAGAACTGCTTTTGCTGCATCCCATAGGCTTTGGGTCATCATGTTTTCATTGTCATTTGTTTCTAGGTATGTTTTGTTTTCCTCCTTGATTTCTTCAATGATCTCTTGGTTATTAAGTAGTGTATTGTTTAGCCTCCATGTGTTTGTATTTTTTTACAGATTTTTCCTGTAATTGATATCTAGTCTCATAGCATTGTGTTCAGAAAATATACTAGATACAATTTCAATTTTCTTAAGTTTACCATGGCTTGATTTGTGACCCAAGTTATGATCTATCCTCGAGAATGTTCCATGAGCACTTGAGAAGAAAGTGTATTCTGTTGTTTTTGGATGGAATGTCCTATAATATCAATTAAGTCCATCTTGTTTAATGTATCATTTAAAGCTTGTGTTTTCTTATTTATTTTCATTTTGGATGATCTGTCCATTGGTGAGGGTGGCATGTTAAAGTCCCCTACTATGACTGTGTTACTATCGATTTTCCCTTTTATAGCTGTTAACATTTGCCTTATTTATTGCCGTGCTCCTATGTTGGGTGCATAAATAGTTACAATTGTTAAATCTTCTTCTTGGATTGATTCCTTGATCATTATGTAGTGTCCTTCTTTGTCTCTTGTAATAGTCCTTTTTTTAAAGTCTATTTTGTCTGATGTGAGAATTGCTACTCCAGCTTTCTTTTGATTTCCATTTGCATAGAATATCTTTTTCCATCCCCTCACTTTCAGTCTGTATGTGTCCCTAGGTCTGAAATGGGTCTCTTTGTATACAGCATATGTATAGATCTTGCTTTTGTATCCATCCAGCCAGTCTATGTCTTTTGGTTGGAACATTTAATCTATTTACATTTAAGCTAGTTATTGATATGTATGTTCCTAATACCATTTTCTTAATTGTTTTGGATTTGTTATTGTAAGTCTTTTCCTTCTCTTGTGTTTCCTGCCTAGAGAAGTTCCTTTAGTATTTGTTGTAAAGCTGGTTTGGTGGTGCTGAATTCTCTTAGCTTTTGCTTGTCTGTAAAGGTTTTAATTTCTCAGTTGAATCTGAATGAGATCCTTGCTGGGTAGAGTAATCTTGGTTGTAGGTTTTTCCCTGTCATCACTTTAAATATGTCCTGCCTCTGCCTTCTGGTGTGCAGAGTTTCTGCTGAAAGATCAGATATTTACTTTATGGGGATTCCCTTGTATATTATTATTTTTTTCCCTTGCTGCTTTTAATATGTTTCTTTGTATTTAATTTTTGATAGTTTGATTAATATATGTCTTGGCATGTTTCTCCTTGGATTTATCCTGTATGGGACTCTCTGCACTTCCTGGACCTGACTGACTATTTCCTTTCCCATGTGAGCTAAGTTTGCAACTATAATCTCTTCAAATATTTTTCAGTCCCTTTCCTTTTCTAGTTCTTCTGGGACCCCTATAATCAGAATGCTGATGTGTTTAATGTTGTCCCAGAGGTCTGTAAGTCTGTCCTCAATTCTTTTCATTGTTTTTTCTTTTTCTGCTCTGCAGTAGTTATTTCCACTAGTTTATCTTCCAGGTCACTTATCCATTTTTCTGCCTCAGTTATTCTGCTATGGATTCCTTCTAGAGAATTTTTAATTTCATTTATTGTGTTGTTCATCATTGTTTGCTTGCTCTTTAGTTCTTCTAGGTCCTTGTTAAATGTTTCTTGTATTTTTTTCATTCTAGTTCCAAGGTTTGGTATCATCTTTACTATCATTATTCTGAATTCTTTTTCAGATAGACTGCATATTTCCTCTTCATAATTTTGGTCTGGTGTTTTTTTTACCTTGCTCCTTCATCTGCTGTGTGTTTTTCTGTGTTCTCATTTTGCTTCACTTACTGTGTTTGGGGTCTCCTTTTCACAGGCTGCAGGTTCATAGTTCCCGTTTTGGTATCCGCCCCCAGTGGGTGAGGTTTGTTCAGTGCGTTGTATAGGCTTCCTGATGGCGGGGACTAGTGACTGTGTTCTGGTGGATGAGCCTATATCTTGCCTTTCTGGTGGGTAGTACTACATCTGGAGGTGTGTTTTGGGGTGTCTGTGACTTATTATGATTTTAGGCAGCCTCTCTGCTAATCGGTGGTATTGTGTTCCTGTCTAGTTAGTTGTTTGGCATAGGGTGTCCAGCACTGTGGCTTGCTGGTCATTGAGTGGAGCTTGGTCTTAACATTGAGATGGAGATCTCTGGGAGAGGTTTCCCATTTGATATTATGTGGAGCTGGGAGGTCTCTGGTGGACCAATGTTCTGAAGTTGGCTCTCCCACCTCAGAGGCACAGGCTGGACACTGGGACAGAGCACCAAGACCCTGTCAACCACACACTCAGAAGAGAAGGGAGAAAAAAAGAAAGAAAAAAATAAAAGAAAAAATAATAAAGTTATTAAAATAAAAAATTAAAAATAATTATTAAAAATTAAAAAAACTAAAAAGAAAAAAATAAAGAAAGAAAGAAGAGAGCAACCAAACCAAAAAAGAAATCCACCAATGATAACAGGCCTACAATCCATACAAAAAAAAAAAAAAAAGGACAGATGGAACCCTAGGACAAATGATAAAAGCAAATCTACACACACAAAATCACACAAAGCATACACATACACATTCACAAAAAGATAAAAAGGAAGAAAATATATATATCTAAATATAAAAAGAAAGAAAGAAGGAAGAGAGCAACCAAATCAATAAACAAATCTACAAAAGATAATAAACTCTAAATACTAAACTAAGGTAAACCTATAGCCAGGAACAAATTAGATGCAGAAAGCAAACCCCATGTCCACAGTTGCTCCCAAAGTCCGCTGCCTCAATTTTGGGATGATTCATTGTCTATTCAGGTTTTTCACAGATGCAGCATATATCAAGGTGATTGTGGAGATATAATCAGCTGTTCCTGAGGCTGCTGGGAGAAATCTCCCTTTCTCTTCTTTGTCCCCACAGCTCCTGGGATTCAATTTTGGATTTGGCCTCGTCTCTGCGTGTAGATCTCCTGAGGGCATCTGTTCTTCACTCAGACAGGATGGGATTAAAGTAGCAGCTGATTAGGGGGCTCTGGCTCACTCAGGCCGCAGGGAGGGAGGGGTATGGAATGCGGGTGAGCCTGCGGTGGCAGAAGTCAGTGTGATGTCACAACAGCCTGAGGTTGCAGAGGTCAGTGTGATGTCACAACAGCCTGAGGCATGCAGTGTGTTTCCCAGGGGAAGTTGTCCCTGGATCCCGGGACCCTGGCAGTGGCAGACTGCACAGCCTCCCAGGAGGGGAGGTGTGGATAGTGACCTGTGTTTGCACACAGGTTTCTTGGTGGCTGCACTAGTAGCCTTAGCATTTCATGCCCGTCTCTTGTGTCCACGCTGATAGCCGTGGCTCGCACCCACCTCTGGAGCTTGTTTAGGCAGTGCTCTGAATCCCTTCTCCTTGCGTGCCCCGAAACAATGGCCTCTTGCCTCTTAGGCAGTTCCAGGCTTTTTCCCGGACTCTCTCCCAGCTAACTGTGGCGTACTAGCCCCCTTCAGGCTGTGTTCACACAGCCAACCCCAGTCATCTCCCTGGGATCTGACCTCCGAAGCCCAAGCCTCAGCTCCCAGCCCCCCCCCCCCCCGCCCCAGGGGGTGAGCAGACAAGACTCTCGGGATGGTGAGTGCTGGTCGGCACCGATCGTCTGTGCAGGAATCTCTCCACTTTTCCCTCTGCACCCCTGTTGCTGCACTCTCCTCCGTGGCTGTGAAGCTTTCCCCCCTTCTCAGCCCCCATCTCTGCCAGTGAAGGGGCTTCCTAGTGTGGAAACTTTTCCTCCTTCACAGCTTCCTCCCAGGTCCCATCTCTATTCTTTTGTCTCTGTTTTTTCTTTTTTCTTTTGCTCTACCCAGGCATGTGGGGAGTTTCTTGCCTTTTGGGAAGCCTGAGGTCTTCTGCCAGCGTTCAGTACGTGTTCTGTAGGAGTTGTTCCACACGCAGATGTATTTCTGAGGTATTTGTACATGTATGTATTTGAGGAAGATGATCTCCACATCTTACTCCTCTGCCATCTTGAAGGTCTCCTGCCACTATCCTTTTGAAAGGAATGTACATTTAGATTATTGTTTCTAAGGTTGTAATAATTTCCTTGATTTCTCTACTCAATTCTACATAGTCAATGCCAATTATCTGATGTTGGATTTGAAGTCTTAGATCCTAGAAAATGGCTATTAGAGGAGGGAATCAACATTCATTAACATTTTATTTTATAAAGCAGAGTTAAACAGTTCTATGTATGAGCTAGAACTATTCCCAGCAAAAGAAGGTATTTGAGAAACCTCATTATAGAAGGTTGGACATTGTTCTAGCGGTGTGGAGACCACTCTTCCATCTCTTACCTTGACCCCTAATACTTTCTTCCCGAAGTCCCTATAACAGCATCCAATGATGCCCAGGCATTCTCTGTTACCAAATCAAGCTAAAATTAAATAACCCAGATTTAAATGTTTGAGATCTGGCTGTTTAGTGATGACCACCAAGCTCTGGAGAGATATCAGGTGGATTTTTACAGCCAAGACCCTGGACCCAGTAGTTCAGGGAACATACTTTACATGTTGTGTTACTTCCATAGTTGTTATTTACACACTATCACCACCCATCCCCCAAACCTCCTTTACCCAGTCCTGCCTCCAAATACATACCCTCTCATTTGCTTAGTTTAAAGAACCAAAGACTAGACACTTTTCTACTTCCTCTTCTACATTCTGCCCCACTTTTTACCTGGATATGTCAAAATGCCAGGTTGAGGAGCTTTATCCAAGCCTTGATTTTATCCTCTTCTTTCAGGAAACAGAACCTAGCCCTGTACCTTAGCCCAAGGCTTTCTAGAATAAGATCTAGTTCCACTTCATGAATTCCTATTGTATGGATTCCCTGGTTCTATGCTCTGCTTATAATATTAAATTTTTCTTATTTTGGACCATCCTCAAATTAAGACTGAGATAGTTCTGCCTCTCTAGAGATGGGGCCCAGTCTCTGCAGCCACCTTGAGGCTAATCTTTGAAGAGAGTCTCTTCCTTGGACTGGCACTTCTGCACAGGCTTGCTTAATGCTCCCTCACATGCTTATCATAAGGGATGAAAATAAAAAACTTGAATACAGTTTATTTTTCCTGAAATGAAAAAGATGCTGTTGATTATACGCCATTAAGGAAAGTACTAAATTTAAATACTGATTTCAATAGGTGACAGAGGGAAAAAAATATTCAGTGCTGAATTCTACTTAATCACCTTTTTATATCTCACAGCATGAATATACTCATGACTGACTCTTTAAAAGTAATTATCAGGAAAAATTATTTCATTTTGATACTAGAAAAGCATCTTTTAAATTATTAAAATCTTCAAGCATATGCAAAACCTATAATTATGCATTTAAAAATAAGGCAGCATTTCACAGCCATCAAGACACCTTCCCCAAAGGAAGTAAGTAGAGTTTCCATTATTCAGGCTGTAAAACACAGGACAGAGACAGGACCTGGAGAGCCATAAGAATTGAATACACAGAAAAGGATTTCTGCTTATTCAATTGAAATGTGGTTCAAACAGTTGATCCCGAGTCCCACATGGCTAGTTGAACTGACAGACAAGTATTAAAAAGGTAAAACCTTACAGATTATCCATGCCAAAGAAATATGGAATATGAGCAATTCAAGTTGAATCAATTCCTTCTGAAGTTAAGTGAAGAGACCACAAGACCTCCAACATGTGTCATATTCTAAGGATGACATATTATACTTACTTTCACCACTTCTTCATTATTTACATCATGCACAGAAAATTATTTTTAATGGAGGTAAATTATGTGGCATCCTGAGTGTGTCATTTTCTAGAGGAGCATTTTAACAATATTTGAACAGAGTGAGTGTTGTAGAAAAGTATTGTGACCGATTGACAGTATACATTTACAAATTAGAAAGACATTAAAATATGTAACATATCTAGAAATTCTTTCAATAGCTAATTCAATCTATGTAGAACTTTTACCTTTTTAATAAAAGAATTTAAAATATAGTGAAAAAACATATTTTCGGTAGCAGAATTAACAGACTAAGGGAAGTACAAATAAAGCTGTGGTATATATAACAGTTTTAGTTTAGAAAATTTTGTATAGTCTTCTTATACTGGCCATTGTTATGTAATTATTTAAATTGAAAACAATATAAAAATATTTTTCATGTCATGATTTTGTTGGAATCTAGTCCAACCAGCAAAATGAGTATAATTATGCTATATTTTACCATTTCTTGAAACTGTAGCAGCTAAGCCAAAGGAAGAAAATTATTTCCTCTTTTAGCCAGTGTACCATATAAAAAGCTAGTAGAATTTTATGTCATAAACAGGCATAAAACATTTTGACCACATGTTGCGTTTTCACCCTTTTAAACATATGCCTGAGATCTATTTGGTATTTCTGATCTATACTGCTTCATATACTTGTGTTTTCTTTCCTTCTTATTAAAAACCCTTTTGGAAGAGTCAGGTATAATATGGGAGTAGGCCACTAAAAAAAATGGAATTGAGAGCAAGTACTAAGTGACAGAGATTGCTGTGGGGACAAATTTGGCTGGTTCATAGTTGTGCAAAGGGTGACTACTTAAAGCTTTCTAAGATTGAGAGAAGAGGATGGGGCAATTGCCAACTGAAATAGAATCTATGAAGTGGTTGGTAATAAGCAACCTAATTCTATAAAGATGTAAATAGATATCATGAAACATCTAAGCCATATGGCTGAAGAAAAACACCCTACTATTTCCAAAACCAAAAGTATTTAGATTTTGCTCATTGCAAATGGCACTATATGGAGAAAAGTAATGACAGTTTTTATTTCATAATAGGAATTGAGGAGTTTGTAATTTTCAAACAGTGGGAGGGAAAAGGTCTCCTTTTTATTAGAAAATTTTATTGAATAAGTTTCAATTGTGTATAAGAAAAAATAAAAAATCATTGTTCTCATTTCTTCTCCATGGGGTATTTTATTGACTCATGATCTAGAAGAATAAGTTAATAGTCAGTTAATAACATTTTCACATGAGCTAATTTAGAACCTGAATTAAAATAGTATGGGTAAACAAATTTGTTGTGGAATCAAGAACACAGAATAACATAAAAGTAGTCAAACAGAAAGAAACCATGACATATTAAACACACACACATTATTCTTTCTAAGTTAAAAAGACAGCCTGAGAGAGTTGCTGTATTCAAGTATAATATTTTTTGCTACAATAAATCCACATCTCAATGCCATTTTATGTCACATGAGAAGATACATAAAGTTACAACCTCTAGGAATATATAAAGTGAACGCTACATTCATTTTTTTTTTCCAAAATTGCAATTAGCTAGGTCATTCTTGAATTTATAAGCCTTAAACTGTGTATTTGCAAAGGGAATATCCATTCCTGGATTCACAGAGTTGAAAGCTCATGGACTTTTGAGTCAGATACATTTATATTTACATCTTAACTCCGCTGCTACCTTGTATGATTTGGAGGAAATACTTTATCTCTGTGCCTGCATTGCCTTATCTACAAAACAGGGGTAATAGTACCTATTTCAAGAACTGCTATGAGAATTAAGTAAAACGTTTGAAAAGGTTCATTATTAAGATCTCTGTTACCTCCTGTATTGTATACATCAATACACAAAATTAGATTATTTGTGTTTCTGAGGGCATATTCATGGATTTGAAAATAAAAGCACTGCTTTGTCTATGATGAAACAGATGAAGCTGTTTTTTAGAGTAAAAGAATTAATTTTACAACCCAAATATGCTGAGGAAGGAGTGCTCAAGGTGGTTATTGCTAACTCTCCGGCATAATCTTTGTTCCTCCACAATATTTGCTCTGACTTCTGAAGGCTCCTGGACCATGAAGGGCCCACAGCTGGTGGGAAAGTTTGTGTGGTAGGTGATAGCTGGGCCCCAGGCTGAGCAGTTAGAGCTTGTCTCCTGTTGACATTCCAAGGAAAAGATAACAGCAGGAGCAGAGAGTAGCTAAGCTCTGCTTGAATAGAAAAGATAAGATGACCACATTTTTCATTCTTGAGGTCAAGGAGACTTGACCTTACTACACATGCACAGAAAGGCTCCTCAGGGGTCAAGAAGAGAGGGACACTAGCCCATAATATGTCCTGCCAACCTCTCAGAGACCCTCATGCTAGAATCCATCTTGGCTAAAAATGCACGTGCACATCAGGAAGGGCCTTACATCAGATCAGATATGGGCAACAAGCAAGATGACTGGCCAAAGGGAACAAGGAAAACTGCCCCTGTATAAGCAATCTAAACCATCCCTTTAGTGTGCAACTCTGTCTTCAAGACCACCCATGTGTCTTTCCACATGTAGTTTTCTCCTAATAAATATTTAACCTGTTTCACTGGTCTCAGTCTCTTTGCTGAATTCTGTCCTCAAAGAAGACAAAGGACAAAAGACCTGTTTCAAGCCCACTGACCCTCTTGGTCTAGTGATTAGGATTTGGTGTTCTCACAGGTGTGGGGTTGGTTCCCAGTCAGGGAACTAAGATCCTGCTTCAACTGCTGCAACTGCAGCACCCCCTGAGATCATTTCAGCATGTTGACTTTCAGGTCACTTGGAGACATTAAAGCCAAGATGTCAGGTAGAGATTTATGTGTGTGCATCCACATTTCAGAAAAGGAATTTGGGCTGAGGAGCTAAATTTGGAAATCATCCTCCTGTGTTTACAGCTCACCCACCATGATGGATAAGTTGCCCAGGAGGAGCACACAGAGTGAGAGAAGAAAATAGAACAAGACTCACTCCATCAACCCCACCATGTAAGTGCAAATGGAAGGGGGTGGGCATGTGGTGGGCCTAGGCTGATAGAGAGTAACCAGAAAGTGGAGGAAATCAGGAGGACTCAGGGTCAACCAAGACCCCACCACTGCATCAAGGACATCTGAAATAAAGTCACTGTGATCTGAGGCACCACACTTTTTAATTTGATAGAAACATGTGTCCTGCAAAATCCTTGATTTCATTCACTGCTGCTGCACCATAGGTCACATTTCTTCCTCAGGGAAACCTCGGTTCTTCTCTCAAGACCTGATGATAGATTGGATGAGGCCCACTGAGATTATTAAGATTAATCTCCTTTATTTAAAGTCGACTGATTGTAGATATTTGTCATATCTGCAGCTTAGTGTCGGATGTATAACTGGGTGCTGTAGCCTTGCCAAGTTGACACATAAAACTGGCTGTCACATCTGACTTCTAACCACCCCTAAAGCAAGAGATTTGCTTAGCTAAACCTGCTTCTCCTGCTCACCAAAGAAAACAGCTAGATTCTTTTGTTATATAATAGGGAGCTGAAAATTTAGTGTTTTGTATTTTATTAAGTGTACCTTACATGCCATATAGATGTATATATGTAGAACTTCATTGAGTTGTACACTTAAGGTTTGTACACCTTATGTATGTTTCACTCCAATAAAACATTTGAAAATGTATCTATGAACTATCTGAATGGTTTTTATTTTAAAATAGTTTTAGTACATATATTTATGACATTGAAAATTTTAAGCAAATTATTTTTTTCAGATACCTTGAAAAATACTTCTTACAGGTTACAAGTGTAATTATTTTCTACCTATAGATTGATTAAAATCCACATTAGTAATTAGCTGCAAAACACCAGAAATATACCACCCCTGTCCATCCTGGACCCCTCAGATCTCAATATAAAAGTATACTTCAGACTAAATACTGTTTTGTGATGAACTCAGCATATGGCAATTTTTAATAATATAATTGTATCATATAGAATAACATAATAATAATTTGTAGAATATAAAAGATAAACTCTTATTTACAGTATCTATCTTTTTCACTGATACACAGAAGTAACATGGACTAGTGCTTACAGGGCAAGATCATCTATGATTCCTCTGATATCATGGTGTGGACAGTAACTGGGTATTAAATTCTATAATGTTATTTTTTGCTATGAGATATTATGAAAAACAAAGCAAGAATCAAAAGAGAACCCAAGATATACAGTTTACAATGGTGCAAACACGCCAACATCCTGTCATAACATTGACTGTCAGGCCACTGGTAATGAAATGAATTCACTGGTTTCTTTTTCAGTGTTTACTTTGTTTTCCAAAAATTCTGATCTTCAGCATCAGAAAAAAAAAATCACCTTGAGGGTTTGCTATTATCCTACAATTGTACATAAAGGATATTATAAGCATTTGGCCTTTGGTTCCCAACCACAAAACACATCTCTCCTTTATGATTTCAGGACAGTATTGCAAGTCCCAAGGCATGCAAACCAACAGCAGGTGATTAAGTGGAAACCAAGGAATATCTTCCCATATATTTTTTATAAGTCATTGACAAAACACAGAAATATTTTATAGAATAAGCAAAAATGTTACATTTGCCATGGAACTTTCAGCATAATGTGATGTCAAAGTGTATTTCCAGAATCTCCTAGAAAGAATAGACAAATAGATCAATGGAACAAATAAAGTAGCCCAGAAATCGTTTGTTGTAAATATAGTCAACTGATCTTTGACAAAGGAGCTAAGGCAATACAATGGAGAAAAGATAGTCTTTTCAACAAATGGTGCTGGAAAAACTGAATATCCACATTCAAAAAAATGAATCTAGATAAGATTTACATCTTCAAAAAAATTAACTGAAAAATGAACATAGACCTAAATGTAAAATGCAAAACTATAAAACTCCTAAAAGATAGTATAGGAGAAAACCTAGATGATATTGAGTGTGGTGATAACTTTATAGATAAATCACCAAAGGCACAGTCCATGAAAGAAATAATGATAAGCTGAACTTCATTAAAATTTAAAACTTCTGCTCTGCAGAAGACAAGGTGAAGAGAATGCAAAGATAAGCCACAGGTTTGAAGAAAATATTTGTGAAATACACGTCTGATAAAAGACTGTTATCCAAAATGTACAAACAGCTTAAAACTCAACAGTAAGGACACAAACAAGCCAATTAAAGGATGGGGCAAAGACCTGAACAAACACCTCACCAAAGAAGATAAACAGATAGCAAATGAACATATGAAAAGATGCTCCGCATCATATATCATCAGGGAAAGGCAAATTAAAATGACAATGAGATACCTCCATGCAGCTATTAGAATGGCCAGAATCCAGAATATATTAAATGCTGACAAAGATGTGGAATAAGAGGAGAATACAAAATGGTACAGCAACTTAGGAAGACAATTTGGCAGTTTTTTACAAAACTGAATATATTCTTACCATATGATCCAGTAATTATACTCTTTGGTATTTTCTCAAAGAAGATGAAAAGTTAGTCTGCACAAAAACCTGCACGTGGATGTTTATAGTGGCTTTATTCATAATTGTCAAAACTTGGAAGCAACCAAGATGTTCTTCAATAGGTGAATGGATAAATAAACTGTGGTCTATCCAGACAATGGAATATTACCTGGTGCTAAAAATAAATGAGCTATCAAGCCATGAAAAGAAGTGGAGGACCCTTAAGTGCATATTACTAAGTGAAAGGGGACAATCTGAAAAGGGTACATACTGTATGATTCCAACTACGTGATACTCTGGAGAAGGCAAAAATATGGAAACAGTAAAATCATCATTGGTTGCCAGGGACTGAGGGAGCAGGTAGAGGGATGAATTGGATTACAAGGCAGTGAAAATACTCTGTGTGGTAGCTGAACACTGGGTACATGTGTCCAAACATACAGAGTGTACAACACTGACAATAAACTGTAAGATAAACTGTGGACTTCCGGTGATAATGATGTGTCAGTGAAAGTTCATCAACTGTAACTGATGTCCCACTCTGGTGGGGATGTTTATGATGGGGTGTCTATGCGTGTGTGAGGGCTTGGGGTATATGGGGGATCTCTGTACTGGCCATTCAATTTGTTGTGAATTTAAAACTGCTCCAACAAATAAATCTAGAAAAGTAATACAATGTGTCCAAATTACATTCGTGAGAGAACTGGGAAGAAATATGATCAAAGATCAAAGAAACGGAAGGGACTTCCCTGGTGGTGCAGTGGTTAAGAATCTGCCTGCCAATACAGGAGACACGGGTTCGATCCCTGGTCGGGTAAGATCCCACATACCACTGAGCAACTAAGCCTGTGCACCACAACTGCTGAGCCTGCACTCTAGAGCCCGCGAGCCACAACTAGTCAAGCCCGTGCACCCTAGAGCCCCTGCTCCACAAAAAGAGAAGTCACCACAATGAGAAGCCTGCACACTGCAATGAAGAGTAGTCCCTGCTCCTTGTAACTAGAGAAAGCCCACGTGCAGCAACGAAGACCCAATGCAGCCAAGAAAATTTTTTTAAAGATCAAGGAAAAGGTAGTTTATTGGTCAAATAAGAGAAGGAATATATTAGAATTTAAGGAGAGAGAAGAGAGGATAAGTTCATGGCCAGACATAAGTGGGTGGTTTTACTATCAGAGGCAAAGGGAAAGAAAGAGAGAGAGAGAGAGAGAAAGGCAGGTAGAGAATACACAGAAAGCCACGGAAGAAGGCCCATGTCAGTTACTGGCTAAAAACACAAGGAGAGCTTTTGCCACATTTACATACATTCTAATATAAAGCAATGCTGAGCAGAACTGCAGGACACTTAGGTAACATAAGTTTAGACAATAAAGCTAAGTGGGCTGGTAATGGTTAATCAAATTTTATCTCAAGAATCCATGATTCTTCACATATCTAGAACTATATTAGAAGAAATTTGAAATTTCTTATCTGGCTTCTCTGCTTTTAATTGACATATTGATTTCTGCTAACATCACAAAATGTCTCAAAACAAGTCAGTTTAAGAACAACTTCCCGTACTAGTTAAATATGAGGCAACTATGAACATTCAACTTAAGCTTCTTGGCATCATCAATCATAACGTAAGCATTTGTGCTTTTCAGGTTGTGTCGAACACGCTCTCAAATCTAGTCCATTTGACCATAACTGACACCAATTACAGATGAAGAAAAATGTGGACATTGTTTGATTTTAACATTGAACCACTGATAAACCCCACAAAAATTGTGAAATGAGCCAGTCCCCAAAGAAGCATTGTAGCTGTGAGACATTTATGGTTCAGTTTGCTCAATCATCCATTATTGTTTCCTTTTTAATATGCCTTGAACTCATTTGTAAAAAGACCTGCATTAAAAGATGTCAACATAAATTGTTCACAAATGTTATCCATACCTAAGACAGAGGAGGGGAGTTGCAGCAATCCCTGGGAGGCCAGTTGTCTTACAGGCCTTGGTCAGCAGTACTAATGGCTTGATGATGATGAGAACATAATCCTACTGCAAGCGGCTGCATCGCTGGCAGCTTCCTCTATTTTCTCCTTTTCCTTTCCTTTCATTTCCATTCCCAGTGGCCTAATTCAGTCAGGCGTTCTATGCTAAGATGCTGGAATAACATTTTGTCTTACTGTATTCAAGCAGCTAAAAACTATGCATAAAGTCAGACTATCAGGATGTGATTTTTTTTGTGTTAAGAATATGTGTTCATTAATGCAAACAATTACTGCATAATATATTGTTGGACCTCTAAAACTGTATCTCCCTTTATTTTGCACGTTGTGGGGCAGACACACGAAGACATTAGCTATAGGTAGTGATATTTTGTTGCTGTAGTATATCATTTTTCCTTATCTCCTGAAAGTAGTAAACTGTCTTTCTTACAAATCTAATTTGCTATAAATGAAATATCACTTGCTCCCAACTTCTTTCTATTGCTAATATATGCTTACATAAGCCCTCTTGACAGACTTAGACAAATTCTTCTTATTAGAGCAAGTATAGCTAGTTCCAACCCAGAGCCATTTCTGCCCTTTACCTCATGAACTTGGTGAGCAGTTTTATTTGTATCTTCATCTTTCAGTTAAGCTTTTACTCACCTCGCCTTGCTCTTTCTCAAACGTGTGAGTGTGACCTCAATATCAAGTATAATTTCTGTTTCTTCTGGCGGTCTGTGTTCCTTCTTTTTGAATAATAGGTTCAACCCAGTCATTATTCATCCTTTTCCTGCAACTAGAAACAAAGTTGTTGGCCCTCTGTCTGAGCATGACCCCAAGACATTCTCCAGTATATCAATAAGTTTAGAAAGAACTGTTTCAAAATGACCTATAACTAATGATAGTAGTTTAATACTGAATAAAAAGAGAGAGTCCTAACTCCAACCAAGATTCTCTGGGAAAATTATGGTCTCAGTTATTGAATACTTTGTATCTTCAGGTGTTATCCTTATTTCCTTGGGGGGAATTAATCTCCTAAAAAATTACCTACTTGTCTGGTCCAAGATTGGGACATAGGAGGCTCCTGAACTCACCTACAACCACAAACACAAAAAATCTACATTTACACTCAGAGCAATTCCCTCTGAAGAAAATTCAGAAACTGATGCTAAATCTGACTTCTGTACCTTGACACTGATACATTTCAGAGACAGAATTTTGGGTGAAGTAGAAAAGAATATCATTATTTCTTTGTCACATCTTTGTCTGGTTTTGGTATCAGGGTGATGGTGACCTCATAGAATGAGTTTGGGATTGGTCCTCCCTTTGCTATATTTTGGAAGACTTTGAGAAGGATAGGTATTAGCTCTTCTATAAATGTTTGATAGAATTTGCCTGTGAAGGCATCTGGTCCTGGGCTTTTGTTTGTTGGAAGATATTTAATCACAGTTTCAATTTCAGGGCTTGTGAGTGGTCTGTTAATATTTTCTATTTCTTCCTGGTTCAGTCTTGGCAGGCTGTGCATTTCTAAGAATTTGTCCATTTCTTCCAGGTTGTCCATCTTATTGGCATAGAGTTGCTTGTAATCTCTCATGATCTTTTGTATTTCTGCAGTGTCAGCTGTTACTTCTCCTTTTTCATTTCTAATTCTATTGATTTGAGTCTTCTCCCTTTTTTTCTTGATGAGTCTGGCTAATGGTTTGTCAATTTTGTTTATCTTCTCAAAGAACCAGCTTTTAGTGTTATTGATCTTTTCTATCATTTCCTTCATTTTTTTTTCATTTATTTCTAATCTGATCTCTACGATTTCTTTCCTTCTGCTAACTTAGGGTTTTTTGTTGTTGTTCTTCTTCTTTCTCTAATTGTTTTAGGTACAAGGTTAGGTTGTTTATTCGAGATGTTTCCTGTTTCTTAAGGTAGGATTGTATTGCTATAAACTTACAACTTGGAACTGCTTTTACTGCATCCCATAGTAAAGAAAACTACAGGCCAATATCACTGATCAACATAGATGCAAAAATCCTCAACAAAATACTAGCAAACAAAATCAATAACACATTAAATGGATCATACACCATGATCAAGTGGGGTTTATTCCAGGAATGCAAGGATTCTTCAATATATGCAAATCAATCAATGTGATACACCATATTAAAAAACTGAAGGAGAAAAACCAAATGATCAACTCAATAGATGCAGAGAAATCTTTTGAAAAAATTCAGCAACATTTATGTTAAAAACCCTGCAGAAAGTAGGCATAGAGGGAACTTTCCTCAACATAATAAAGGCCATATATGACAAACCATCAGCCAACATCATCCTCAATGGTGAAAAACTGAAAGCATTTCCACTAAGATCAGGAATAAGACAAGGCTGCCCACTCTCACCACTCTTATTCAACATAGTTTTTGAAGTTTTAGCCACAGCAATCAGAGAAGAAAAGGAAATAAAAAGAATCCAAATTGGAAAAGAAGAAGTAAAGCTGTCACTGTTTGCAGATGACATGATACTATACATAGAGAATCCTAAAGATGCTAACAGAAAGCTACTAGAGCTAATCAATGAATTTGGTAAAGTAGCAGGATACAAAATTAATGCAGAAAAATCTCTGGCATTCCTGTACAGTAATGATGAAAAATCTGAAAGTGAAATCAAGAAAACACTCCCATTTACCATTGCAACAAAAAGAATAAAATATCTAGGAATAAACCTACCTAAGGAGACAAAAGACCTGTATGCAGAAAATTATAAGACACTGATGAAATAAATTAAAGATGATACAAATAGATGGAGAGATTTACAATTTTCTTGGATTGGAAGAATCAACATTGTGAAAATGACTCTACTACCCAAAGCAATCTACAGATTCAATGCAATCCCTATCAACTACCACTGGCATTTTTCACAGAACTAGAACAAAAAATTTCACAATTTGTATGGAAACACAAAAGACCCCAAATAGTCAAAGCTATCTTGAGAATGAAAAAAAAAGAGCTGGAGAAATCAGGCTCCCTGTCTTCAGACTATACTACAAAGCTACAGTAATCAAGACAGTATGGTACTGGCACAAAAACAGAAATATAGATCAATGGAACAGGATAGAAAGCTCAGATATAAACCCATGCACATATGGTCACCTTATCTTTGATAAAGGAGGCAAGAATACACAGTGGAGAAAAGACAGCCTCTACAAAATGTGGTGCTGGGAAAACTGGACAGGTACATTTAAAAGTATGAAATTAGAACACACTCTAACACCATACACAAAAATAAGCTCAAAATGGATTAAAGACCTAAATGTAAGGCCAGAAACCCTCAAACTCTTAGAGGAAAATATAGGCAGAACACTCTATGACATAAATCACAGCAAGATCCTTTTTGACCCACCTCTTAGAGAAATCAAAATAAAAACAAAAATAAACAAATTGGACCTAATGAAACTTCAAAGCTTTTGCACAGCAAAGGAAACCATAAACAAGACCCAAAGACACTCTCAGAATGGGACAAAATATTTGCAAATGAAGCAACTGACAAAGGATTAATCTCCAAAATTTACAAGCAGCTCATGTAGCTCAATAACAAGAAAACAAAAAACCTAATCCAAAAATGGTCAGAAAACCTAAATCGACATTTCTCCAAAGAAGATATACAGATTGCCAACAAACACATGAAAGAATTCTCAACATCATTAATCATTAGAGAAATGCAAATCAAAACTACAATGAGATATCATCTCACACTGGTCAGAATGGCCATCATCAAAATGTCTAGAACAATAAGTGCTGGAGAGGCTGTGGAGAAAAGGGAACACTCTTGCACTGCTGGTGGGAATGTGAATTGGTACAGCCATTATGGAGAACAGTATGAAGGTTCCTTAAAAAACTACCAGTAGAACTACCATATGACCCAGCAATCCCCCTACTGGGCATATACCCTGAGAAAACCATAATTCAAAGAGAGTCATGTACCTAAATGGTCATTGCAGCTCTATTTGCAATAGCCAGGAGGTGGAAGCAACCTAAGTGTCCATCATCGGATGAATGGATAAAGAAGATGTGGCACATATATTCAATGGAATACTACTCAGCCTTCAAAAAAACGAAATTGAGTTATTTGTAGTGAGGTGGATGGACCTAGTGTCTGTCATATAGAGTGAAGTAAGTCAGAAAGAGAAAGACAAATACCATATGCTAACACATATATATGGAATATATGAAAAAAAAATGTCATGAAGAACCTAGGGGTAAGATGGGAATAAAGACACAGACCTACTAGGGCATGGACTTGAGGATATGGGGAGGGGGAAAGGTAAGCTGTGACAAAGTGAGAGAGTGGCATGGACATATATACACTACCAGATGTAAAATAGATATCTGGTGGGAAGCAGCCGCATAGCACAGGGAGATCAGTTCAGTGTTTTGTGACCACCTAGAGGGGTGGGATAGGGAGGGTGGGAGGGAGGGAGATGTAAGAGGGAAGAGATATGAGAACATATGTATATGTATAACTGATTCACTTTGTTATAAATCAGAAACTAACAAACCATTGTAAAGCAATTATACTCCAATAAAGATGTTAAAAAAATTGTTACTGATAATAAAGCCTCTAAGTTTAGTTACCTTAAAAAAAAAAAAGAATAGCATTATTGCTTTCCCAGGTTAAGGGGGCCACAGTGGGCTAATCCTCTCAAAACTGTGTGCCCCAATCTGGAGTGTGTAGTGAGGAGTTTTATAGTAATGGTTCAAAGAGTGTGTGATCAGCTCCTGGACATTCTTCTGATTGGTTGGTGGTGAGGTAAGTGGGAATGAACATCACTAACCTTCTGGTTCCAACTGGTCTGGGGTGTATGTACTTGTGGGCAGCATACTGTTAATTTCTTCCACCTGATGGGGGTTTCAGTATCTGCAAAACAGCTCAATGATATTGTTATGTGTATCCCTTGAGGGGGAACCAGGACCCTATCCCAAGGCTGTGCTACTCTTTCTTGACCTTTCCCCCCTTGCCTCCACATTCTCTCCCTTCCCTGATTAACAATTGTTTGGACGTGCCCTTTGGAACACAAGGAAGGTCATGGGAGCAGAATGAAGCTTATTTCCTGTAATCAAGAAATGGGAGCACAGAAAGACTTTTGTGCCCAGAAGCCCCACAGGGTCCTGCTTGTTTCAAAACTAGCTAAGTAACTCCTATACATCAGTAAAATGAGAAAATAGCCACATCACCTGCATTGAAATGTGTTGGAGAGGCTGAGACTCATTCCCACCACAAACACCACCATGGGCAGAGAGCCCCACCAACAGGAGGGAGCCCCCAACTCCTAGTTTCTCCCCCAAGAGGAAAGGGTTGGGACTCCACATCTACTATCCCAACTTTTGAGAATCCCACTTAAGAGACAGGGTCCCCAAAACACCTAGCTCTGAAAGCCAGTGGGGCTTGTGTATATGAGGCCACAGACTATAGCGAACAAAGAGACATTTCTGAATGGGCTGAGGTGACCTGCCATGGCTATTCTTTCAGGGCTTAGTGCAGAGATAACAGGCAAGAAAACCCACCCATCTCCCAATTATTTTCTGAAAAAGGCCCATCTGCATACTTTAAAATCTGCTGCCTGTGGGTAAGCCTTCTAATTTAGTAGTCATCTGGGGGCTGATTACAATTTTCCCCAGAGACCTGAAACCAGCAGAAACCACCTGGGCTTCTCAAATAATCTAGCTTCAAAATGCCAATATCTCCCTGGAAAGAGCTTGTACAAAACTCATACAACTCAATAATAACAAAAAGCAACCAAATTTTAAAATTGGCAAAGGACTTGAATGGGCATTTTTGCAAAGATGTTCAGATGGCCCACAGGCACATGAAAAGAAAATCAACATCACTAATCGTCAGGGAAATGCAAATCAAAACCACAGTGAGATATCACCTCACACCTTTTAGGCTGTCTATTATCAAAAAGGTAAAAGACAACAAATGCTGGTTAGCACATGAAAAAAGCAACATTTTGTCACCGTTGGTGGGAATGTAAACTCGTACATCCACTATAGAAAACACTATATGATATAGGGTATAGTTAAAAATTTTGCTAAAGAGTAGAACTTAATAATCTCTCCTAAAAAAAAAAAAAAAAAAGATAAATATGTGAGATGAGAGATATGTTAATTAACTCCATTGTGGAAATCTTTTCCACGATGTATATGTATATCAAAACATCACTTTGACTCTTCTAATATTTACAATTTTATTTGTCAATTATGGTACAATAAAGCTGAACAAAATTGAATGGCACATAAATCTAAAATAAGGACAAAACAACATTTTTCAAGAGTTTGTAATGTATTTTAGGTTTTTTCCATAAAATCAAATATTTATACATAGTTTCATGGAGAATTCATTGCCAGATTTATCATGTTATTGACAATATAATTTAAAACTTCTATGTAACAAGCATGTACTTTGTACTAAGTATCCTCAGATTAGCACACTTTGCAAGTAAGAAATCAAGCTCAAAATATTTAAACAAACCAGTGGACAGTATGTCAGAAAACTGGTGTAGACTGGTCTCCATTTTATTCCATGTTTTTTTGAGTCTCTGTTAGTTCTTTTAATGACTATAAAACATTAGTAATAGAATAAATGGTGATGGGGGTTTTAAAATGTATAGGAGGAAAAAAAACAGACATAATGTCTGCACTGCAATTCTGGGAGCAATAAAGAGTAAAAAATATGTGATGTGAGAGAGAGCATAAGGCATCATGCTAGCTTTTACTCTATTGCGGTGTGAAGTTATTTTGGGTAGAGAAGGGGATCTCTAGACATCTTGTGCATTGAGTAAGAAGTTAAAGAATGCCTCTAGTCTGACTCAGCTGGAGTTTTCTTCTTAATATGTGTCAAGCTATGAATGAATTATTAAAAGAATTACTTAGTGCTTGAACTTTAAGAAGAACCTGATATCCATCTAATAATTTCAGGGATGTCATAAATACATCGAAAGGGCTTTGGAGTACTAATGTTCTCATAATGTCAATACCAGATTTGGAAAAAATTAAAGATTATGCAGAGGGCATATTAGGTTTAGATAATTATACTAAAGAGAGAATACCTTTAAAAACTGAACACATTATTTTGGAATAGTGGGCAGTTTTGTTTCCAGAGATTCTCTCAATTCATTGAATATTCAGTTCAATTCAATTAACAATTTAGAAAGCAGAAAGGGCTCTGATACTCACCTTCTAACTGACACACTAATCCTCTGATTATCCTCATTGTTTCCATGCAGATGGTGATAGGTAATTTTAAATGTATCATAAATAAAAGTCTTCTCTGCATTTCCTTAAGGACAAGAATGAAATCAATCAAGCCAATAATAACAAAGTGTCAGATATCTACATTTTGTGGCTATTACAAGAGCTACAAGTAGATGAACACAATACCCCTGCCTTCAAAGAGCTTTTACTGTAGTAAGAGATATCTAAAATGCATTTAGATAACAAAACACAGGACTGTCATAGAAGATGCAAAAATAGGATACTGGCAAGGAGGAGAGTGTGTCCTGTTTTAGAGAGGGAAGACAGGATCTCAAAAAGTGAAATAGCATTTGATGTGTATGATGTATTTAGTAATATTCCAACTGAGAGTAAATCATGAGGAAGAAAGATGGCGTTCAAGGTGGGTATCTAAGTGTCAGCAGAAAAGGTGGGGACGCGGCAATGCTAGAGCTCTCAAGTTCAGTTTAATCAGAGAAGGCTTTATGATTGTGTGTTTTCTTATAGCCTCTGGCACTTTTTAATGAGTAATATAAATACATTTATGCAAATAAATCATCACTCTCATGTTGTTAAAAGTCACATATCCACTATTAATTGAACAAGAGGAAAAATATGGCATTAAACAGTTGTCATTTGGTAGCTTAAAATAAAAGTTAAATAGGTTTAAACAGAAAACAATTGATTGCTTTGTTTTACAGCAGCATTCAAGGGTGTGGCTGGATTCGGGGTCTCAAACTACATCATTGGACTCTGTCCCTCCCTGTGTCTCACAGTCTTTTTTTGTATGATGGACCCAATCAGGCCATATCCTTAAGCTTATCCATCATAAAAAAGAGTGTCTTCCCTGACAGCTCAGGAAAAAACTCCCACAAAATCTCTGATTGACCAGTCTCCATCACAGGCACGCCCTTGTCAATGTGATCTAATCAGACATAGCACAACATATCTTCATAAATGATTAAAATCTATGATTTAATCTCACATATATTATCCCATTTGATTCCAGCAATTCTTTTACTAAAGCCAGTTATTATTACTATATCTCCTCTACTGTGGAGAAAGCTGAGGCTTAACAATATGATGGATATCATGGATGATGGAATTTATCTGAGATCTTCAAATTCCAGCAGTGAGCAGAATTGAATATTTTGGAGGATGTATCTATGTGGACTGGAAGGTGCTAAAGAACCAGTGAAAAAGACCAGAGAGGTACGAAGAACACCCTGGAGGCATGGAATAGAAGACACTTCAAGGCAGACAGAGTAATAAAATGCTGCATAATAGTTGAAGACTAAAGCTGAAGACAAAGTCCCCAGATTTTAAATATTTATGTGAGGGAGGGAAGTCACACTGCAATGAAGACATGTTGGAGAAGCCTTGGCATCTTGGAATTTGACTTTTGTGCAGCTTAAGAAAAGCAAAAGGACCATAGCTAAAAAGAGCAATGAGAATGAGGAGTAAGGGATTTTTTTTTTTAACTTTTAAGAGAGCAGAGATCAACTTTTATAACATATAAACAATGAAATAAATATAAAATGTATTGAAAATATTTTTAGAAATATATGTGTTGGGAAAAAGTATATATTAGTTCAACTTGGTTTGAATATGTTTCATTCAATATATTCAATGATAAGCTTGTTTGTTGGGCTGCATCCCATAGGCCTACAAGGCCTCTACTTGTCCAGCTTCAAGACCAAAGAAAGATCCTGGAGTCAGCAACAGAGACATTAGTGGTTTAACGGATAGGGGAGCTTACACGTCGGAAGCAAGGTCCTAGAGTGACACCCTACAGTGTGCGGTGCATGGCAGGCAGGACATGGCAGTGGTCTTCACTCCAGGGGGAAAGGGGAGATGACCAGAGGATGACGACAACAGCATCTCACTGTAGACCCAGCAATTAGACTCATTTCACAGTGAGGCCAGTGTTGCTGCTCAGTTCTCAAACAGATTTCCTCCCTTAGACTAAGGACAAAATGTAAGACATCTAACAGTCACAACACAGGGGAGATCATGACAATTCAGCAAAATACAAGCAGTAACCAAATTCATAGATAATACCACACCCTCCTGTGATTTTTTTCCTGCTCTGCAATACAGTTCAGAAAACTCAAGTTTCAGTATTACAAGAACGTGTCTAAAATCACGTATACAATGGCTACCTAGTTTTACCTTAGATGTCTTAACCACAGCAACCCATTTTGACTTTCAAGTGCATTCCCTTACTCAATGGTCAAAGCAGATGTACAATGCATGTCTGAAAGACCACAAAACAGGCTGCTCTGGTCAGTGAAATTTAAATTCATCCATGTTTAAGCCTTTTGACTTCCCCACACCTCCATACATGCAGATTTTCCCATCATTTCCCCTTTTGATTGCAAATCTTTCAGTAGAAAGCACTGATGATCAAAATATTTGCCCCACAATGCTGGGGTGCTCGCTCCTACCCTGGGTTCAGATCATGCCCCTAGGAGCTAAGCCTCCTTTATATTCACCTAGTCATTCATGTTGGAGGAAAACTAATCAGATCTCATGAACAGGTTCAGAGATATGTTAATGGGGAAGCACTTTAAAGGCCATACACTTTATCATTGAATACCCAATTATCACTCAAGCATTGTTTATGTGCTTTTAGAAGCAGACTTAAAGCAAGCAATGTCACACTTCATGAGTAGTTATATTCTGTGACAATTTCACTAGATAATTTTCTTTCCATCCAGAACATCAGGGCAAAAGTATGGCCAACACAATAACTTTCATAAATATAGACCTCAATTAATAGGACTAGAATTGAATATCCATTGAACATAATATTGTTCTCTCTAAAATTACCTTTATCTCCATCAAACACAGCCAATCAAAACTGATTTGTTTGCAAAATAAGCCTATTCAATTGACTACATATGGCTCCTCCAAACTGGCTGAGGGGATACATCTCAGGAGTCTCAAACTGAATTCTGCATAGATCTCTCAAGGCCAGAAAACTCATGCCCAAGACTTGCCATCAAGCTCTGCCTTGGTGGATTTCTCAGTCCCCAAAATAATGAGATTCTTGCACACGTCAGGAGGCAGTCTTTCCCATTCACCTGATAAGACTGCTCAGACACAGGAATCCCCACTTTCTGGAGTAAACAGACAGAAAGAAAAGAAAAATGTTGCAATTCTACCCACAGGTGTAGTTTACCCAATTGCTGTAAGTCATAACTAACTTGAGGGGAAGGGCTTCCCTCTATCTGGAAAACACAGTTAAAAACCAGTGACATTCCAGACAAGACCCATAAAAATTATAACTATATTCACCAGTTCACTCAGTACCCAATCCTTTTGTTAACTTTTTATGAAACCTCAGGTTTTCCATTAGGATTCTTTAATTTCTTACCCTGTTTAGAAGTATGATCTGAAATTTATCAGAGACCTGTTATTGTCAGAGTATCCTTCCTATGGACCTTCTTGAAGATGAAGCACTTTTGCAAAAGCATCAGATGCAGCAATAATTGTCTCTAAATGACAAAAGACTTAAAAAAGCACAGTTAAACAGTTGATCACAATGTAATTGAAAAAGAAATTTGGTTACAAGAATTATGACGGATTATAATCTTAAACCTTGAAAACCTTCATCTCTGGTAAAAACCAAGAAGCAAGTAATTGTGCATTTCCTGATTGGAAAACAATGCTTTAGTCTTCCTTTCCTAAGCAGGCAAAGATAGGTAACTGAGAACCATTCATCAACTAATGTTTCAACATTTTATCCTATTTGAAATGACCCATGAATTATCTTCTTTCAAGTTTAATTTAGTTTCAAGTTACCAAAATCCGGAGAGACTATTTTATAGTTTTTTTTTTTTTTTTTTTGGCTGTGTGTGGGCCTCTCACTGTTGTGGACTCTCAAGTTGCGGAGCACAGGCTCCGGACGCGCAGGCTCAGCGGCCATGGCTCACAGGCCCAGCCGCTCCAAGGCATGTGGGATCTTCCCGGACTGGGGCACGAACCCATGTCCCCTGCATCGGCAGGCGGACTCTCAACCACTGCGCCACCAGGGAAGCCCCGGAGAGACTATTTTAGATAGACATTCTCAAAACATAATTATTTCTATAGAGTTTACCTAAAAGCTCTTTTTTCTCCTTTACTTTTAGAGCTCACACAAGATTAACATTGCAGAGAGCCCAGGTAGATCATTTACATCTCCAAGGCACAAGAGAAATACCAAGTCCTTCTAGGAATCCAGCTTTAACCAATTACAAAAGCTCACTTTGATACGAGAGCAGAGACCTTAGAAGCCATTGCCCTCCAGGTCTCTTGGCAGCCCCCATTCAGCAAGGACAGCCACCACAGGGCCCCATGTACTAGTGGACATCCTCCCTGGGATTTCCCTCAAAACTTTTGGGATCACCCCTGGAACTTTTGGGCCCCACATGTTAGTGGACAGCCCCCACAACTTTGTGTGCCCTGTCCTGTATTTTCCGACATCTCTGCACTCACAGGAGTTTCCTGGATCTCCTGGTTGCTCCACCAATTGTTGGGTTGCCTACAAGGCCTGTACTTGCCCAGCTTCAAGACCTAACAAAGAGCCCAGAGTCAGCAACAGAGACATCAATGGTTTAATGGATGGGAGTGTTTACACATGTGAAGCAAGGTCCTGGAGTGAGAGCCCACTGTGTGCGGCACAGGACAGGCAGGACACGGCAGCAGTCTTTGCTCCCAGGGGAAGGGAAGATTACCAATTACAGGGGCTCATTAGTTAACCAGGGAAACCAGGAGAGGGGCAAGCCCCTCACCACCCCTTTGATAAGAACACTCACTAGCTGGGGCCTGGGGCAAGTAGATAGGAAGGTCAGTCATGTGAGTAGGGTGTAGGTGAAGCAGGTCCTGGTGGGGCAGGGGATGTACAGAGAGCAAGAGAACAGCCATCTCGAGTAGCCTGACCGTACATTGTTAAAAATCCATCTTATTACTTGATATTTGACTTCCCCCATCCTATGACAAACCACTGACCAGAAACAGATTCAAGGTCTCCTATGCTCTGATGTCTAAAGAGCAGTGACCATGTCTCCATCTGTTATCATTTCCTGATTGTAGCAGAACAAATAGCTGCTAGAGGTTATCAAGGGTAAATTCCTTACCTTTACTAAATTGTCACAAGCTTGTGATGTTAGTGACTTTGGTCAATAGGCCGTCTTCTCCTGAATTGCCTAGCAGTATTTCTGGTGTCATTCTGAGGCATTCACCTAAGATTTCTAGGCTCCAACATTTTAACTTTACTCTTTTTTCAAGCCTCTGACAGCTGATGAGCACTCTTAATTAGTTTGAATCTCTGGGAAGAATAAAAGCACAGTGAAATAAATTGATGGCTGCATTTAGCTGTCTTTTTTGCTTTCCTTGGTTCTGGAAAGCTGGTAATAGAAGTATATTTGACTTCATACAGCTTTTTTTATAAATGTTTTTTCCTTTTTCCTCCAATGAGATTGTGCCTTCTTGGAAGCATTCTATTCTGGGACAATTCTGAGAGGCACAAAAGGTTCAAAATATTAATCTCTGAGGAAAGGGGAATCCAGTTTTGGACACAACTTGTATATTTCCTGCTTGTGTCATTTTTGTGTGCATCATGTTTTTAATGAACTGACTACAAGTAACAATATATTTTTGGCAAGTGAAAAATTGATGGGTGGGCAGAAAGAACAGATTCTGATGCTGTGGGTCACAGTCTTTGCTTTAGTTCCTTAGCTTCTTTAAACAAATAGTGATATAGTGAAGTAAATGAGTGATCGCATACTTTTATAGAACCAAGAACATTTTTTTTAAATGAAATCTTACAGAGATTGTTGCCCAAATTCAGCTTCTGTACACCAGTGTCATATTAAGTCTCAGAGACAGAGGTTTGGGTGAAATAAAAAGAAATAGCTTTATTGCTTTACCAGGCAAAGGGGGCCACAGCAGGCTAATGCCCTCGAGACTGCATGTCCTGCCCTGGAGAGGGTAGTGAAGAGTCTTACAGTGTTCAAGGAGCAGGGCATGATCAGCTGGTGGACATTCTTCTGATTGGTTGGTGGTGAGGTAAGTGGGAATCAGCATCATCAACCGTCTGGTTCCAAGCAGTCTGGGGTCTGTGTGCTTATGTGCAGCATACAGTTAACTTCTTCTGCCTGGTGGGGGGTTCAGTATCTGCAAAACAGCTCAAAGGACATGGCTCAGAATATTATCTATAGCCCTTGAGGAAGAACTAAAAGTCCTTGACTTTGTTGAATAGCTAAATTATTATTATTTTGTCTTGTTTGACTGTTTTCCTTTCTTTCTGCATTTTCTCACTTTTCTGATTAACTTTATTTTTTGACTAAGTTTTTCTACATTCAAATGGCAGGCAGAGGACATGGGTTGGGGTTTATTCTGGGAAGGCCTCATAAGGTCCTGCTCATTTACAAGATCACCAATCAGATAGGAAGTCTTTTTTGAAAGAGAAAGATCTCATAGTCCTGCCTGACTATCTTCACAGAATGAAAACCCCTGAATTGGATAGATGATACCTAAGATAATTCTTATCTCTGAAATCTCATGGGCAATATGCTAACAGTGTTGACCTTGGATTTTAAGCAGGTGTGGGGGGGAGAGACGAGGAATATATGGTTTCAGTATGTATAACATGGTCAATGCTTTATTCTGTTGAGCAGAGTAGCAATTGATATAAACCTAAAAATTTAGAGAGTGTTCACTTGAAGAAACATTCTTCACTCTCTTTCTAGAAGTATAAACAGAACATCTTGGCTGGGTTGCAGCAAAGGCTACTCTGCGTGAGTACAGAGACAGCGACAGCCCAGCTGCAGGGATGGGAAGAGACGCATCTTCATATGAGAAGAAATTCACTCTGAAGGCAGTTTCTTTCCTTGAAAAATTCTCTTTGGCCCTGGGGTGGCCCAAGAGCTAAACAATGGAAACAGCCAGTGTGGCAACTACAGTAACAAGTGAGGCAGTCTTTGGAGGTAAAACATCTTGATTTAATATTTAGAGAAAATATATTTAGATTCTGATGAATAACTGCTTCTAAGCTATGAGCAGGGACATTTCTAGACTTGTCAGATAGTTCAAAGCTTTTCCAATCTGGATATTACCCCTTTTATCAATCTTTCTCCTATTACCCTGGGTTTTCATTGAAAGAACATATCACAATATTCAGTATGTATTTTTTGAACTTAGGTATTCAGTACTGCTTTATCCTACTCTTTGGTTTGTCCAGTACAAAGCATTTAGAAGTGTTAGATAATTGGGGTTTTGTTTGTTTGTTTTTTTGAGTGAATGAATAAATGAGTGATTAATAGTGAGTGCCCGTGATGAACTACAGAGTCGTGGAAACTGTGGAGGAGACTGAAGGGGCCGTGGAGGTGTTTAAAAGTGGACCCACCAGTAGACATCAAAGGTTAATATATTCACCTACTTTCAAATCGATAACCCCATTTAATTCAAGCTTTCCCTGGAGCAGAAGTTTTTTCACTTCAACTTATTACAATAGACCTGGTGGTCCATGGCAGGTAATTAACTTTCACTTCCTCTGAGTCATAAATTTGAGACACACATGGAGGGCTGGAGAGAAGGAACAAGATGTTCTTTTAACATTCATGGGTAGACTGGGCAACTCCTACTTTACACTACAGTGAAGCATTGTTTTTCTCTCTTCATTGGTACAAACACAACTTTCATACTATTTTTGTCCATTTTATAAGATAAGCACAAGGAAAACAGAACTCTGTAGAAATATGACTCAAGTGAAATGCATTTAACCATATTTATGTGACTCTTTTTATATAAAGTTATTAAAGATTTAATGGGAATCCACAAATGCTTTTCAATTATATTTTACTTTGTGAGAAAAACACTTACTATAGAGGTATTAAGGAATCAAGAATTCCCAATGAACACATATCCTTCGTAAATGTCAATGAGCTACTGAATAATTTCAAGTTTGTCAAGATGCATTGAAATAAAATCCAGGTAAATATCATTAGGGGGGCACAGTTGTGTATAAGAGAGAGGGTTATTTCTGTACAACTTAATCCCAGAAAAAGCTACTCCTTTTTGAAACTCTTTGTTTCAAAACCTGGACTTTCTAGTTGCTTTTACTACTTCTGTGCTTCATACTCAGTTTCCATAGCAATTTAGGAAATGTTCATGTTGGAAAAATATTCAGTAGGGAAAGAAAAGTTTTGAGGACAGAAAAATGCATCTAACTGTGTGCCCTGCAGCCTGCAGTATAATTGCTGTAAAAACTAGGGAATAAAAAGCATTTAAAGTGTTACACTGCCACTCATCTTACGGGAATTCAAAGTTATCATTTTTCACACTTGTGCAGGGCAGTTTGTTTCTGCATGGCACTCTGCCATGTGGCAATGTATTTGCCTGCAGAGATTATGCTGAGGTGTTATAATACAGTCTTTCTTTGGATTTTCCCTAAGGGCAGGCACAGTCACTACAACAATCGTGATAAATTGTGTGGCACTATGCTCAAGAGCAAGAAATCTCCCCCAGTTTTGCAACAGTTTGAAGCAAGTTGTCCATGCTGGGTTTGTTTGTTTGTTTGTTTAGTTTTTCAATTATGTTATCAAAAAAAAATACTGGTACAGGGATTTAATTTTGTGAAAGGTGATAACAAACATTTTCTGTGACCTTTAAAAATTTTTGCCAAAACATTTTGAATTTGAAACCATGGATCAGTTAAGGAAATAGGTATTTTCCTATTTTAGTAGAAATTATACTTTGAATTTTGTCTATTTCTTAGAGAGAAAGATGTTTGACTACTCAGTTCATTTCAGGTGAAAAATGTCAAGTGCCTTCTATGTGCCAGATAAGGGCCTAATTGTTGAAGAAACAGAAATGAACATGGCCCATTCCTAGTCATCAAGGAATTTGAAATCTGGAGGGTTTTCTTGTGAATTCAATATCATCATGTGATCTTTTTAATCTTTCAGTAACTCATGAATGAACCTACACTTCATCAATTACTTCCACCTCTGTTATGTCCTCTGTTTCTGCAGCAGAAGGACTGTCAAACTTCATAGCATCCAAGAACAATTTTTGCATCTGAATATGGATCAAAATGGAAAAAAGTGTGAAAATGATCTGTGTATAAGTTCAAGTGAGGATAATATGCATTTCAATCACCAGCTCCATTAGACTGGAATTTGCTTTCAAAAACTCAGAAGAATCATATGAAATGAACATATCTGTACATAAGATCATAGCTGGACACCTAAAGAGAGCAATTTGATACCACAGAGAAAGGATTCCCTTCCCATATGGACAATGAGGCAAACAGAACAATCAATATCCTGCAAACCACAGTCCAAAGAGATTTGTGAGGAAGGATCAGAGGTGATAAAAGGACTTTTCCATCAAATGATCAAGACTAGACTTTATGATAAACTAAAGTTTGTCGTAAGTGTAACATTCAGCCAGCATATCCAAAGAAGCCAGAAGCATCACAAAGAAATATTCTTAGAAAGGTAATTTTTCTTCTATATGAATACTCTGTTGTCATTTTTACCCTATACTGATGTACCAATTCTTACTTTTAGGTTGTACATCTAGACCTACTCTTCAAAATAACCTTTGGAAATCTTACATAGATAGTTAGCAGTTTAAACTTATTCTGTCAAAAACTCCATTCAATATCTCTTTCTGTTCATAGCACCAATCTTTTTTCCAAAGACTCAAATTTAAAATTCCACATTCTTCTCCTTTGTTTCTACATATAACACATTGTGAAATTAGTTTCCACACTCTCCTCCTTCTCTGTTCCTTCTGCCTCTGACTTCTTTCAGATTCTGTCAAGATGGACAGCACAGTATGTGGAAAGACCGTAGGCTTGCAGACAGATAAACCTTGTTTTGAATAAATTTCTTTCTTTCTTTTAGATGATTCTGTAAAATAATTTCATCTCTCTAGGCCTCAATGTTGTCATCTTTAATAAGTACAGAGTACAGCCTAGTGTTAAAGAAATGACTCTCCTTTACATATAGAATAGATAAACAACAAGGTCCTGCTGTATAGCACAGAGAAGTATATTCAACACCCTATGATAAATCATAATGAAAAAGAATATTATAAAAAGAATGTACATATGTATAACTAAGTCACTTTGCTCTACAGCAGAAATTAACAAAACATTGTAAATTACCTATATTTCAATTAAAAAAAAATTTTAAAGAAATGGCTCTCCTGGATGGATGTGGTGTCATCCCACTGGTGCATGGGTTAATTTATTTATTCTTTCACAAATATGCATCAAGTGCCTACTATAAACTAGAAACTGTGTAGGCACTGGAATTTTTCAACCTGGGTGCATATTGGTGCCATTAACTGAGATGAGGAGCATTGGAAGGCACCTTGATTGGTGGCATAAATCAGGGGAGTCAGGGGAGACATATACGTGTATAAGACATTGCCTACAGGTGGTAGAATACAGAGAAAAACACCGTAGTGTTACTCATAATGGACCCCAGCATTTCATAGATAGAAAAAGGTGAATCTTCAAAGGAGATGACAGAAAAATCAGGGGAATCAAGGAGACTATTGTGTCACAGAAGTCAAGCTGAGAGACCCTCTCAAGAAGGGAATAAACTCTGCCTATTTTTTCTGAGAGGAACCATGAGAGAAATATGGAAAAAAAGGCCCATTGGATTTACATTCATGGAAATGATCACTGATATTACTGAAAGCTCTTTTGAAGGAGGAAATATAAAACTGGACTATTTGGCAGGTTCTGTTGTGTGTTCCCCAATATACAGTCTCCTCTTCTCCTGCAGAGTAACAGAACCTCCAGTGTTTAACTGTGCACATGATCTTTCAAATTAAGCCAACATTTTTCAAATACAATTTGCATAGAAATGTGGTGATGTTATTAATTTACAGATAACGTAACAAACCTATTATCATTTGTTCTTTCAATGTCATGAAGTACCTTTGTGATTTGCTTTGATGTTAAGTTTTTGCCCACATCACTTCTGGGATATCTTCGTCTTTTCATCACAACTAGTTCCTGTCATCCTGTATGTCATTAAGTGCACCCTCATCGAGTTCCTCTGGATGCATGTCTAACGTCTCTCAAACAGCTGATGTCAACATTCCTATGATCAGCTATTTCTTTATGGTTCCATGTATGTTTGATTTAAATTCTGAAAGGTTATTTGCACAGTATAGTAAAAGTTCTGCCATAGTGCATGCATATTATTCTTCTTGCTATCATGCTTGGATGTTTTCCATTGCATGTTTTAAATCATATTTTTTCCAAAATTCATCTAAGGAAATTGCATGACCTTCCATTGTAGATCTGTTCTGTCTATGATAATAGGTTTTAAAGTTGAAACAAAATAAATCCTTGGTCCATTAGCTGGATTGATGACGTTGCATTTTGTGGTAAAAATAAAATGTTCAGGAGTCTGATCAAGAAGGTAGACAATTAGGAAGCAGGGTTCAACTCTTTCCACAGATACACTGAAATTACATCTATAAGTGCAACGATTCACACACAACAGCTACTGAGTGCCAACAGAAGACCTCAGATGTCTGAAAAGACAAGAAAACCTCCATGTAACTGGGTAAGACAAAAGGAAAAAGAAAACGAAGGAATCAGGACAGGGCCTGCACCCCAGGGAGGGAGCTGTGAAGGAGGAAATATTCCCGCACATTGGGAAGTCTCCTCACCAGTGGGGAAATCAGCCTGGATGAAGGAGAGGGGAAGCTTTGGAGCCTAAGAGGTGAGAGCAGCACCGGTTTGTGGAATGCAAAATGGAGAGGAACCTACACAGAGGGTGGGCACCACCACCCTGCACTCTCCAATCTGAGACACTCATCTGCTCTTGGAGGTGGGAGTGGGGTGCTGAAGCTCAGACTCCAGAGCTCGATCCTGGGGAGAGGACCAGGGTTGGGTGTAGAAACAGCCTGAAAAAGTCAGGCTGTAGCAACTGAGGGAATACTAGCAGGGAACCTGGGCTCACCAGAAAGGCAAGGCACCATTGTTGGGAGGCACAGGAGGAGAGGGGTGGGACCACCATAAAAGATTCTTTCCCTGTGAGTGCCCCAGGCAACAGGATGCTGCCTGCAGGAGCTCCAGGGGCAGGTGTGAGTCACCATCCTCATCTTGGGCTCCAGAGGCAGGCACTGGGCATCCAGACCCACAGGCAGACACCAGGCCCCACCCCCACTGACCTGGAAGGGTGTGAAAAGTACCCACCACTAGGAATTCTGCTAGCAGGTCGCAGGACCTACCCCTGCTGACCGGGAAGGGTGAGGACAGCTTCCCCCACTAGGAATTCCACCAGTGAGACCCAGGACCCACCCCCTCTGACCAGGAAGGCAGAAAGCTCCTGTCACTAGGAATTCTGCCAGCAGGCCCCAGGAATTGCTCACGCTGTCCTGGGAGGGTATGAAGAGCTTCCGCAACTGGGAAAACCATCAGTGGGTGGCAGGACTTGCCCCACTTTCCTGGGAGCACACAGATAGCTCTCGCTACTAGGACATCTGCCAGTGGGTGCTGGGGCCTGCCCATGCTGTCCCAGCAGGGTGTGGAGAATTTCCACATCTACCAGTGGGTGCCAGGACCCGCCCCACTTTTCTGGGAGTACATGGATAGCTTTTGCTACTAGAAATCCACCAGTAGCTGCCAGAACCTGCCCCACTGTTCCGGGAGGACACAGATAGCTTCCCCCATTAGGAAATCCACCGAGAATGGGTGCTGAAACCACAGCTGAGTCCCAGGGGCTGATTGACTAAGAAAGAAGAGCTGAAATCTCTCCTCACAGTTATGTGAACTGTAGAGTCATACCCCCAATGACAGCTTCCTAAATTCAGCACCTACAAAACATCCAAAAGGACAAGTGCTCCTCCAGCAAGGACAGGTCTGGCTTTAGCAGTTGTGGGCTTTGTGGGCATGTACACACAGGGACTGGGCTGGGCCAGAATCTGAGCTGCCTCTATAGCTCCCACACTGGGTCCAAGTGAATGACTACTGCAATCCCGGAACCTGACTTCAGTGGATCTGCACTGGTGGCTTGGTGAAAACAATGTCTGAGGATCATCAGGGCCAACTGCCATCATACACACAGTTAAGGTTAGACTGAGAGCAGTGCCAACAACAGTGTACTTTGTCAGTCAACACAATGGGCGAGAGCAGACACAACAGGGCATATTCATAGGTGAACACCTCCAGAGGAGGAATACTCAGTGGCTTCTCTCCCAGTGGTAGTGCTCCAATCCCACCTACTTCACACTTTAGATCAGAAACACAACTAAGAAACTGTCTGGGGACAATACTCCAACAACTAAGGAGCAGACCCCATCCAAGACAGGGCAGTGACAACCACAGAGCAAAGCAGAGGCCCCCGTCAATATCCAGGGCAAGCTCTGATCACCACAACACCAGTCAAACCCCCTATCAAGGGGATAATGGCACAAGCCTCTGGACCAAGCTCAACCATCAGGGGGCAGACAACAGAAGCAAGAGGAACTACAATCCTGCAGCCTGCAGAAAGGAGACCACAAAAACAATAAATTAAACTAAATGAGATGACAAAGAAATATGTTGTAGATGAAGGAGCCAAATAAAATCCTACACGAACAAAGAAATGAAGAGGAGATAAGCAATCTACCTGAAAAAGAATTCAGAGTAATGAGAGTAAAGGTGATCTGAGGTCTTGGAAAAAGAATGGAGGCACAGATTGAGAAGGTAAAAGAAAAGTTTAACAAGACCTAGAAGAAATAAAGAATGAACAAACAAAGATAAACAAGACAATAACCAAAATGAAAAATACACTAGAAGGAATCAATAGCAGAATAACTGAGGCAGAAAAACAGATGAGTGACCTGGGAGAAAGAATGGTGGAAATCTCTGCCATGGAGCAGAATAAAGAGAAAAGAATGAAAAGAAATAAGGACAGTCTCAGAGACATCTGGAACATTAAACACAGCAACATTCAAATTATAAGGGTCTCAGAAGAAGAAGAAAAAGAGAAAGGGCCTGAGAAAATATTTGAAGAGATTATAGTCAAAAACTTCCTCAATGTGGGAAAGGAAATAGTCACCCAAGTCCAGGAAGTGCAGAGAGTCCCATACAGGATAAACCCAAGGAGGAACACGCCAAGACACATATTAATCAAACTAACAAAAATTAAATACAAATAAAAAAATATTAAAAGCAACAAGGGAGAAGCAACAAATAATATAAAAGGAAATGCCCATAGGTTATCAGCTGATTTTCAGCAGAAACTCTACAGGTCAGAAGGGAGTGGCATGATATACTTAAAGGGATGAAAGGGAAAAACCTGCAACCGAGAATACTCTACCCAGCAAGGCTCTCATTCAGATTTGGCAGAGAGATCAAAAGCTTTATAGACAAGCAAAAGCTAAGAGAATTCAGCATCACCAAACCAGCATTACAGCAAATGCTAAAGGAACTTCTCTAAGCAGGAAACACAAGAGAAGAGAACAAAAGTAAAAGGGAAGAAAAAAAGACTAACAAAAAAGAACCCAAAACAATTAAGAAAATGACAATAAGAACATACAGATCAATAATTACCTTAAATGTAAATGGATTAAATGCTACAACCAAAAGACATAGATTGGCTGAATGGATTTTAAAAAAGACCCATATATATGCTGTCTACAAGAGACCCACTTCAGGCCTAAGGACACATCCAGACTGAAAGTGGGGGGATGGAAAAAGATATTCTATGCAAATGGTAACCAGAAGAAAGATGAAGGACTCCCTGGTGGCACACTGGTTAACAATCTGTTGCCAATGCCAGGGACACGTGTTTGAGCCCCGGTCTGCAAAGATCCCACATGCCAAGGACTACTGAGCCCGTGTGCCACAACTATTGAGCCTGCACTCTAGAGCCTGTGAACCACAAATACTGAGCCCAAGGGCCACAACTACAGAAGCCCATGCACCTAGAGCCTGTGATCTGCAACAAGAGAAGCCACAGCAATGAGAAGCCTGTGCACTGCAACAAAGAGTAGCCCCACTCCCCACAACTAGAGAAAGCTCACATGAAGCAATGAAGACCCAACACAGCCATAACTAAATAAATTATTTAGTTAGTTATAAAAAAGATAACTGGAATAGCTATACTCACATCAGGTAAAATAGACTTTAAAATAAAGACTATTAGAAGAGACAAAGAAGGACACTACATAATGATCAAGGGATCATTCTAAGAAGATATAACAGTTATAAATATATATGCACCCAACATAGGAGCACTTAATATATAAGGCAAATGCTAGCAGCCATAAAAGTGGAAATTGACAGTAACAAAACAATAGTGGGGGACGTTAACACCCCACTTACACCAATGGATGATCATCCAGACAGAAAATTAATAGGGAAACACAAGCCTTATATGACATATTAGACCAGATAGACTAATGGATATTTATAGATCATTCCACCTGAAAGCAGCAGAATACACTTTCTTCTCAAGTGCACATGGAACAGACTCCAGGATAGGTCACATCTTGGGTAACAAATCAAGCTTCAGTAAATTTAAGAAGATTGAAATCATATCAAGTATCTTTTCCAACCACAACTCTATGAGATTAGACATTAATTACAGGAAAGAAAAACTGTAAGAAACATAAACACATCAAGCCTAAACAATATGTTACTAAATAACCAATAGATCACTGAAGAAATCAAAGAGGAAATTAAAAAATTGATTCCTGGAGACAAACGACAATGAAAACACAATGATGCAAAACCTATGGGATGCAGCAAAAGCAGCTCTAAGAGGAAAGTTTATAGGAATACAATCTTACCTCAAGAAACATGAAAAAACTCAAACAACCTAAACTTACTCCTAAAGCAAATAGAGAAAGAAGAACAAACAAAACCCAAAGTTAGTAGAAGGAAAGAAATCATAAAGATCAGCACAGAAATAAATGAAATAGAGAGAAAGAAAACAATAGCAAAGATCAATGAGACTAAAAGCTGGTTCTTTGAGGAGATAAACAAAATTGATAAAACTTTAGATTGATAAACTCATCAAGAAAAAAGGGAGAGGACTCAAATTAGAAATGAAAACGGAGAAATTACAATGGACACCACAGAAATGCAAAGAATCATAAGAGACTACGACAAGCAACTATATGCCAAAAATATGGACAACCTGGAAGATATGGGGAAGTTCTAAAAAAGTACAACCTTCCAAGACAGAACCAGAAAGAAATGGAAAATATGAACAGATTAATCACAAGTAATGAAATTGAAACTGTGATTAAAAATCTTACAACAAACAAAAGTCCAGGATCAGATGGATTCACAGGCAAATTATATCAAACATTTAGAGAATAGCTAACACCCATCCTTCTCAAACTCTTCCAAAAAATTTCAGAGGAAGGAACACTCACAAGATCATTCTATGAGACCACCATCACCCTAATAACAAAACCAGACAAAGATGTCACAAAAAAAGAAAATTACAGGCCAATATCACTGATGAACATAGACACAAAAATCCTCAACAAAATAGTAGCAAACAGACTTCCACAACACATTAAAAGGATCATCCACCATGATCAAGTGGGATTTATGCAAGGATTCTTCAATATATGCAAATCAATCTATGTGATGCTCCATATTAATAAATTATGGAATAAAAACCATATGATCCCAATTATGATAAAAACTCTCCAGAAAATGGGCACAGTGGGAAACTACCTCAACATAATAAAGGCCATATGTGACAAACCTGCAGCAACCATCATTCTCAACTGTGAAAAACTGAAACTATTTCCTCTAAGACCAGGAAAAAGACAATGATGTCCACTGTAGCCACTTTTGTTCCACATAATTTTGGAAGTCCTAGCCACAGCAATCAGAGAAGAAAATAAATAATAAATAAAAGGAATCCAAATTGGAAAAGAAGAAGTAAAACTCTCAGTGTTTGAAGATGACATGATACTATGCATAGAAACTCCTAAAGATGTTACCAGAAAACTATTAGAGCTCATTAATGAATTTGGTAAAGTTGCAGGATACAGAATTAATGCACAGAAATCACTTGCATTTGTATACATTAGAAACGAAAGATCAGGAAGAGAAATTAAGGAAACAATCTCATTTACCATTGCAAAAAAAGAATAAAATACCTAAGAATAAACCTATCTAAAAAGCAAAAGACCTGTAGTCAGAAAACTATAAGATACTGATGAAAGAAATCCAAGATGACACAAACAGATGGAGAAATATACCATGTTCTTTGATAGTAAGGATTAATATTGCAAAAGGCACTATACTACCCAAAGCAACCTACAGATTCAATACAGTCTTGATCAAATTACCAATGGCATTTTTCACAGAATTAGAACAAAATAAATTTACAATTTGTATGGAAACACAAAAGACCCTGAATAGCTAAAGCAATCTTGAGAAAGAAAAGCAGAGCTGGAGGAATCAGGCTCCCTGAGTTTAGACTATGCTACGCAGCTCCCTGACTTTAGACTATACTACAAAGCTACAGTAATTAAGACAGTATGGTACTGGCACAAAAACAGAAATATAGATCAATGGAACAGAACAGAAAGCCAAGAGGTATACCCACACACATATGGTCAACTAATCTATGACAAAGGAGACAACCATATACAATGGAGAAAAGACAGTCTCTTCAGTAAGTGGTGCTGGGAAAATTGGACAGCTACATGTAAAAGAATGAAATTAGAACACTTCCTAACACCATACAAAAAAATAAACTCAAAATGGATTAAACACCTAAATGTAAGGCCAGGCACCATAAAACTCTTAGGAGAAATCATAGGCAGAAGACTCTTTGACATAAATCACAGCAATATCTTTTTTGACCCACTTCCTAAAGCAATGAAAATAAAAACAAAAATAAACAAATGGGACCTAATTAAACTTCAAAGCTTTTGAAGAGCAAAGGAAACCATAAACAAAACAAAAAGACAATCTTCTGAATGAGAGAAAATATTTGCAAATGAAGCAACCAGCAAGGGATTAATCTCCAAAATATACAAACTGCTCCTGACGCTCAATATCATAAAAACAAACTACCCAATCAAAAAATGGGTGTAACACCTAAATGGACATTTCTCCAAAGAAGACATACATGAACCCATGAAAAGATGATCAACATCACTAATTATTAGAGAAATGCAAATCAAAACTACAGTGAGGTTTCACTTCACACTAGTCAGAATGGCCATCATTAAAAAATCTACAAACAATAACTGCTGGAGAGGATATAAAGAAAAGGGAACCATCTTACACTGTTGGTGGGAATGTAAATTGGTGCAGCCACTATGGAGAACAGTATAGAGGTTCCTCAAAAAACTAAAAATAGAACTTCCATATGACCCAGCAATCCCACTCTGAGCATATACCCAGAGAAAACCTTAATTCAAAAAGACACATGCACCCCAATGTTCAATGCCACATTATTTACAATAGCCAGGACATGAAAGGAACCTAAATGTCCATCAACAGAGGAATGGATAAAGAAGATGTGGTACATATATGCATTGGAATATTACTCAGCCATAAGAAAGAACAAAATAATGCCATTTGCAGCAACATGGATGGACCTAGAGATTGTCATACTGAGTGAAGTAAGTTAGACACAGAAAGACAAATATCATATGATATCACTTATATGTGGAATCTAAAAAAGTTGTACAAATAAATTTATTTACAAAACAGAAGTAGAGTTACAGATGTAGAAAACAAACTTATGGTTACCAAGGGATAAGTGGGGGGGGGATAAATTGGGAGATTGGGATTGACATATCCACAGTACTATATATAAAATAGATAAGTAATAAGAACCTGCTGTATAGCACAGGGAACTTTACTCAGTATTCTGTAATGGCCTATATGGGAAAAGAGTATAAAAAATGAGCAGGTATATGTATAACTGATTCACTTTGCTGTACACCTGAAACTAACACAACATTGTAAAGCAGCTATACCCCAATAAAATTCTTTTTAAAATGTTTACATTTTTATTGAAGTCCCAAATAGACTCAGGGTGACCTGGACCATTATCCGACATAAGTAATACTTAAAACGTTAAGTTATTTTGTTTATAGTCTCTTTCCACCTTAGGAGATGAGGCAACACAAGTATATGCCTTGCTGTCTGTGTATGAGCTGAATAACGGATGTGCAGTGACCTGTCACTGCAGCCTTTGTAAAAAATCATGTGATTGGTCACTGATCATAATGCACATTTGTCATTTATGTAGTTATTTGTAGACTGAGGAGCTAGAAGCAAAGTTTATGCTTTATGTAATTACTCACAGTTAATATAATGTGGCAACTGTAAGTTGTGTTGTTGGGGGTGCATATACATATATCAACATGCATATTGAACCATCCAAAGTGAGGACAGTCATATTTTTTCTAAAATTAAGTAACTTCACTAAGTGTTAGAGTAATTTTCCTTGTAATATTGTTGAAATAAGTATGGTTTTACTTTTTTTTTCACAAGCTGAAGGACCTGGAATGAAAAATCCTTTTCTAAGCAGAGAACAAATGGTGAGTTCCTGGAGGTTGGCAACCATATGTCATTCACCATTTCTCACTAGAACCTCATTGTGCATGTGGGGTAGATTATTATTAAGGAAGAAGGAACAAATGAATTATCAATGGGGAGAGAATACCAGTGAAAATAAGGTCAACGGTCCCTTCTAGTTTTCTGTCACCTGGTTTCCTTCAAATTGTGAAAATTAAAACAAAACATAAAGCAAACAAACACTGTTATGCTTCCAAAAGCAATTAGTGCATTAGAGGGAACTCAAAAGCAAACACTAAAACTCTAATAATGAAATAAATGAAATATTAGGAAATAGCTTTCAACTTTATATCAAATTATAGATTCATAAAATCTATAATTACATACATGTTATGAAACTTACAAGCTTTGATAGATTCACAATAGATATAGTGAAACTAAATATTTTTCCTTTGAATATTCCCAAGAAAAAAAGAAGGCATGTTCACAAGCCTTCTTTATTCCTTGGAATGTGAGCAGAACAAGTCTTCCTCCATATTCCTTCCTTCTGAGGAGTTTTTCTAGGAAATAAACACCCCCTAGGTCTGAGAAAAGCCATTTTTATCTATGACTCTATTTTTACTTCCTGCAAGTTCTGTTAAGCTTTTATGATTCTCCTCTCTAATCAATCATATAAATCAATAGCAGTCTGGATGTGTCTATTCTAACACTACAACATTTTTGATTTGGTGACTAATATGCATTTTTTTACTCCTCTAAAAATAAAAACCTATAATGAGGTTTTTATTGTTCTTACGTATCCCTCTTTGAAAATTATAAATGGCAATATCTAAGCAATGACAACAGGCAAATGAAAAGTAAGGAAGCATAAATCCAGGAAAGCACAACACTAGAGTTGGTGGAATCTTTCTCCTAAGGAGGACGTGAATTATGTTTGATTCTGTGTATAACAGACAGATGTGGGGAGATAACATCTCATTTTCAATTAGAAGCCGTCTGATTAATTCTGCATTAGTGAAATAAACTCTGTCTTCAATATTTATGGATAATAAACAAGCAGTTGTACTTTTGAAAGTGAGCATTGCTCCCTTGGTACTACCTACATTAGTTGATATCTTATTTATTGTAACTTCTTTGAAATATATATATATATATATATATATATATATATATATATATATATATATATATATATATATATTTGAAGCAGATGTCTAAATAACTAATCAGAAAAGTGTCCAAAATATTTTTCAAATCAAATATTCAATATTGTTCAAATAAAATGAATTAATTCCTATTTAGTCTAGAAGATAGAAACTTCTTTTAAAACCCTGTGTTTATCTTTTCTTTTTATATTTATCAATATGAACTTGTTAGACAACCAAACTAGTGAAAATAAGGTCAATGGGCCCTTCTGATGTTCTGTCATCTGGTTTCCTTCAAACTGTGAAAATAAATTATAACAAAACATGAAACAAACACTGTTATTCTTCCACAAGCAATTAGTACATTAAAGGAAACTCAAAAGCAAACACCAAAACTTTAATAATGAAATAAATGTCTTTAATTATATTGCTTATTGATTTTTTTCTGAATTAAATCTGACTGAATCTTAACATTCCTAATAGAGAAAATAGTTTTATATTCAGGGATTGCTTTAAAGACAATTTATTAAATTAATACTAATTGAATTGGGAATTTCCCATTTATTGCTGAAATTTTAACATCTTTGAATTCTCTTGCTTGAACTAAATTGTGAATAAATATTTTGATGTTGAAGTGATGGAAAGGACAGAAGTTAAAGCAGGTCCCTGACCACCATTTTTCCAATATCCAGGGTGAAC